>NC_052071.1:47643657-47967748 GCF_015852505.1 Tachyglossus aculeatus
CCGCAGTTCCACAGAACCGTGGAAAACATGGAGAAGAGTTTGAGGAGAGGGGCCCAGTGATGATTCAGGGTCAGGCCTGTTGAGATATGGAGCAGAGAGAACTATGGGAAGTGTGCAGGGCAGAGAGTGGAATGGTTCTGTTTTGCACTCTCTGTCATATAGTAATAATATCTATTATACGTGTATATAATAATAATAATAATGGTATTTGCTGTTTTCACTATGTGGCAAGTACTTTACTAAGTGATAGGGTGAACAACATTATTAGGTAAGAGACAGTCCCTGTCCCACATGGCGTCCCCAAGAACAGGTATTGCATCCCCATTTTACAAGTGAGAAAGCAGAAGCACAGAGAAGTTAAGTGACTTGCCCAAGGTCACATAGCAGTCAAGTGGCAGAGCTGGGATGAAAACCCAGATCTTTTGGCTCCCAGACACATCTCTTTCCATACTAAACCATGCTACTTCTTTAATCTTTTCTCTGAGGTCCCACCATGGAGAAGGTGGGAGTTGAAAAGTAGAAGGGTGAAGAGACTCCTTTAGGACTCTGGCATGAGGATAAATCTCTCTCAGCAAGGGAGAGGTCTTGCCCCACAACACTTTAGAGCCATTAGCTACATCTAAACCGAACCCATCAAACCAAGGACCTGCTGCGAGCTGAATAGACAAGAGCAGAGATCCCCAGAGCAAGGAACAATGCATCTTGGGGAAAAGGAGTGGGAGAGAGCTGGATGACAAGCTATGCCTAGGGTGTGTTGAACTTTTCCACTTGAATGATTGAAATTTTAGCCCATCAATCAATCGGCCAATCAATTGTAGTGGCGTGGCCTTGAGAATTAAGCACAGGCCTGGGAGCCAGAAGACCAGGGTTCTAATCTCATCTCCACCATTTGCTTCCTCTGTGGCCTTGGGCAAGTCTCTTAACTGCTCTGGAATGCAGTTCCTTAACTGCTCTGGAATGCCCTCCCTCCACACATCCACCAAACTAGCTCTCTTCCTCTCTTCAAAGCCCTGCTGAGGGCTCACCTCCTCCAGGAGGCCTTCCCAGACTGAGCCCCCTTTTTCCTCTCCTCCTCCCCATTGCCCCCCCTCTGCCCTACCTCCTTCCCCTCCCCACAGCACTTGTATATATTTGTACAATACTTCATGCTGCTGCCCGGATTATCTTTGTCCAGAAACGCTCTGGACATATTACTCCCCTCCTCAAAAACCTCCAATGGCTACCGATCAATCTGCGCATCAGGCAGAAACTCCTCACCCTGGGCTTCAAGGCTCTCCATCACCTCGCCCCCTCCTACCTCACCTCCCTTCTCTCCTTTTACTGCCCAGCCCGCGCCCTCCGCTCCTCCACCACTAATCTCCTCACTGTACCTCGCTCTCGCCTGTCCCGCCATCGACCCCCGGCCCACGTCATCCCCCGGGCCTGGAATGCCCTCCCTCTGCCCATCCGCCAAGCTAGCACTCTTCCTCCCTTCAAGGCCCTGCTGAGAGCTCACCTCCTCCAGGAGGCCTTCCCAGACTGAGCCCCTTCTTTCCTCTCCCCCTCGTCCCCCTCTCCATCCCCCCGTCTTACCTCCTTCCCTTCCCCACAGCACCTGTATATATGTATATATGGTTGTACATATTTATTACTCTATTTATTTATTTATTTATTTATTTATTTTACTTGTACATTTCTATCCTACTTACTTTATTTTGTTGGTATGTTTGGTTCTGTTCTCTGTCTCCCCCTTTTAGACTGTGAGCCCACTGTTGGGTAGGGACTGTCTCTATGTGATGCCAATTTGTACTTCCCAAGCGCTTAGTACAGTGCTCTGCACATAGTAAGCGCTCAATAAATACGATTGATTGATTGATTGTACATATTTATTACTCTATTTTACTTGTACATATTTACTACTCTATTTTATTAATGATGTGCATATAGCTATAATTCTATTTATTCTGATGGTTTTGACACCTGTCTACATGTTTTGTTTTGTTGCCTGTCTCCCCCTTCTAGACTGTGAGCCCATTGTTAGGTACGGACCGTCTCTATATGCTGCCAACTTGTACTTCCCAAGCGCTTAGTACAGTGCTCTGCACAGAGTAAGCTCTCAATAAATACGATCGAATGAATGAATGCTCTGTGCCTCGGTTTTCTCAGCTGCAAAATTGGGATTCAGAACCTGTTCTCCCTCTCCCAATCCCTTCTCAGTATTGCACCTGGAGAGTTTCCAGTATTCTACCCATCTCGGCTATGGGAGGGAGAGTCAAGCACAAGAATACCCACTCCACTCCTAGCTTAGGCTACTAGTTAGTGGAAGGCAATCTGCTACAAGTAAAAAATCACCTGTGCTGGACAGCAGTGGTATGGGAGAAAGCCAAGGTCAGAGACACAGGTTTGCTCATGGAAAAAGGCAATGGCAAACCCTGTCCTTATTTTTAACAAGAAAACTCTATGTAAACACTTCCAGAACGATCGCAGATGGAGATGGGGTGTTCTGGGAGAGATATGTCCATGGAGTCACTATGGGTCAAAGATGACTCAACAGCATAAGACAAGACCTGTTCTCCTTCCTACTTAAACTGTGACCCCCATGATATTACATGAGGAACAGGGATGGTATCCAGCCTGATTAACTTGTATCTACCCGATGTTCAGAACTGCACTCGATATGCAGTCAGTGCTTAACAAATGCCATAGAAAATCCATGGTATTTATTGAACACTCACTGCGTACAGCGCATTGTACTGAGTTCTTGGGAGAGTACAGCTGAGTTGGTATAAACCCAAGCTGCTGAGGCTGTAATTAAATCTGGAGGGAATTTTCCGGAATTGGAGCTTGTCTGGAAAGAGGACAGATGCCAGCTCCCTGATCCCCGGTCACCAAAATAGAGATAGCTGCAATCCCTCCAACACTTTCCTTAGTCTAGGTCAGTGGCTGGATATTTATATATATTCTTTTTTTATTTTGGCAAGGACACATTCAACCCTTTATCTCTGTGCTGCTGTACCATCGACATGACATCATAAAATGGCAAAGGCAGATCAAAGAGCAGAAGTAAGACCATTTCAGGGAATTGGCCTGGCCCAGCTCCCTCATGATCCTGGAGTCGGAGGGCTAAAGCTGCAAAAAGCCAATGAATAGGGGCTACGAGGCAAACAGAATGGAACCTAGTTCAGTACCATTCCCGGCCGTGGACTCTCAGCAAATGTTTAGTGAAGGTGAGGAGCTGAATAAATACGCATTCCAGGGCCCGGGGGCAGGGGGGATCAAGATAAAGACTGTGAGCTCCCCAAGAGAAAGGGACTAGGTCTGATTCCCTTCTGTGTATTTTATTCCAGGGCTTAGTACAGTGCTGTGCACACAGTAAGCACTAGTAAATATTATTACTACGGAAGCATTGGAAGGAGTCCTCCCCATGGGGCACAATAATGTGAAGGAGACCAGAGTCCCAAGGACACAACCACCTTGTGGCTTCTGAGGGATACATTCTCTCTGTGGCTCCTCAGTAACCTCATCTATATGTAAAATGGGGATTACAACTGTGAAACCCATGTGGGACATGGAACCTGTGCAACCTGACTAGCTTTTGTCTACCCCAGAGTTTAGTAAAGTGCCCGGCACGTAGTAAACACTTAACAAATACCATTAAAAAACCCCTAGCTCCTGGCCCCCGTCTCCTCCATCTCTGCTTCCTCTCCCACTCCAGTTCTCTTTTTCCTGACCTGAAATTGGTTCTCTGTTTCTGCAGCATTACCAAGATATTTCAGCCCAAATCTCCTCAGCTTCTGCTGCTGCCACTCGACCCTAAGGTTTCCACACCTCCATTGTCATCAAAATCTTCCTGGGAAGGCATCAGCGTTCTTTTTATTTTGGTATTTGTTTGGTGCTTATTATGTGTCAAACAGTGTTCTGAACGCTGAGGTGTATACAAATGGATTAGGTTGGACATAATCCCTGTCCCACATGGGGCTCTCAGTCTAAGTAGGAAGGGGAACAGGAGAACTCAGACACAGAGAAGTTAGTGACTTTTCCAAGGCTGTACAGCAAGCATCTAGCAGAGCCAGGATTAGAACCCTTATCCTCTGACTCTCAGGCCTGTGCTCTTTCCACTAGGCCACACTGCTTCTCAAATGTGTCTGTTTATTGTTACATTCTACTCTCCCAACCACTTAGTGCAGTGCTCTGCACACTGTAAGTGCTCAGTAAATACAACTGAATAAAAGAAATTATGCCTGTTGATGTGGAGCCCGGTGGGATGAGAGCCCAGTAGCCCTCAGGGGGATCTTCACAGGAGATTTCCTTGTTTCATCTTTTACACTAAACCCTCTCTGTTTCTCTGCCACCCTTCCCAAGAATAAAACAGAACATCCTCCCCATGTGAGCCAGCCAAGTCCTCTCCACCCTAACCAAGCTCATCTCCTCTCTGCCAACTGCGATTGATGGTGGTTTCAGACCCTGTCCTGGAGGCCTCTCCTCCCCTTCGCTCCCCTCCCCTCTCCTCACCTCCTATGGCTGTGGGACTCCCCGTCCACACTGCCCCCCGGTATGCCAGGTCATTAATGATTCTCTGTCTGTGCCACGGCTCGGGGCTTCTCATCGGTGCCATCCATGGAGATTTGCACAGAGGTGTTCCTCCTGGCTGAGCTCTCAGAATTATTCAGCAGATGAAGATGTCCTGGGTCTCTCTCCTCCCTGGCCCTCCCTGCCATCACAATGCAGTAGATCGAATCCAGAGATTCTCTCAGCTGACTTGGTGGGGCAGGTGGGGAGGACGGGTAGCCTCTTGCTCAGCTGGGTTACCAGCTGATGTTGGGGTACCTCCTGGAGGTTGGAGACAAGTGACATATCTTGGGCTACTTGTGTATGTGGGTGTGTAGGTGTATCTGGGCCGGTGTTCATTAGTATGCAGGGGAGACAACAAGGGATGATGGAGCTTGAACACAATGGGAAGTGACAGACTTCCTTCAGGAGGATTTTGTGCTCATCCAGTGAGGCTTTAATAATAATAAATTGATTTTAAATGGATGTAAAATTGTCTGTAAAACCTGTTGCTTTGGCTCCTGATCAAAAGAAAACCCAGGAGTTCCCCGTAGCGGGTGGCTCAAGTGCTAGTGGCTCGAGGGACCAAGCGCAATGGGCAGCCTTGGGGAATCCTGACAGAGGGAGACTGCAACTAGAAGCTGATCCATTGCTCGAAGCCCACCAGCAAAACTGTCACGCTGGCCCTCCACCCCAGTTCCCCCGACTCATCATCATCAGTGGCATTTACGGAGTGCTTCGTGTGTGTAGAGCACTGTACTGAGTGCTTGGGAGAGTGTAATACAACCCAGTCGGTAGACATGCTCCCTGCCCAAAACAATCTGAAAGTCTAGAGGGAAAAGTGCAGTGACCACCAAAAATTGCCAGACCAGCCTTCTGCTCCAGACCCCCTGACTCCAGTGACACTGCCACAATGGCCCTCCACCCCAGGCCCCCAACTCCAGCGACACTGCCACACTTTCCCAAAACCACCACACTGACCCTCCACCCCAACCCCGCTACCAACAAAACTGCCAAACCAGCCCTTCTCCAGAGCTTCTCTAGCCTCACTGATTCCAGTGACACTACGACGCTGGTCCTCTGCCCTAGCCCTCCGACTCCAGCGACATCGCTACCCTGGCCTTCCTCCCCAGCCTTCATCACCAAAAATGTCCTCCTCCCCAATTCCTCTTACTCTTTGTCATCAGTGGTATTTATTGAGCACTTACTGTGTGTATAACATTATACTAAGCGCTTGGGAGAGTACAATACAATAGAGCTGGAAGACATGTTCCCTACCTAAAATGAGCTTACAGTCTAGAGGAAAAATGCACTGACCACCCAATCCACTGCACTGGCCCTCTGCCCCAGCCCCCATGAGTCAGATGAAATCTCCAAGTGTAATCATTTACACAGATGAAGCATTTGGTACTAAACAATAATAATAGCAATAACTGTAGTATTTGTTAAGGGCTTAGTACTTGCCAGGCACTGTACAGAGCACTTGGGTAAATAATAATATGATGATAATAATAATAATAATAATTTTGGTATTTGTTAAGCACTTACTATGTGCCAAGCACTGTTCTAAGCGCTGGGGAGATACAAGGTAATCAGGTTGTCCCACATGGGGATCACAGTCTTAATCCACATTTTACAAATGAGGGAACTGAGGCACAGAGAAGTTAAGCTCCTTTCAAAGCCCTACTGAGAGCTCACCTCCTTCAGGAGGCCTTCCCAGACTGAGCCCCCTCCTTCCTCTCCCTCTCCTCCCCCTCCCCCCTCCTTACCTCCTTCCCCTCCCCACACCACCTGTATATATGTATATAGGTTTGTACGTATTTATTACTCTATTTTATTTGTACATATTTATTCTATTAATTTTATTTTGTTAATATGTTTTGTTTTGTTGTCTGTCTCCCCCTTCTAGACTGTGAGCCCACTGTTGGGTAGGGACCGTCTTTATATGTTGCCAACTTGTACTTCCCAAGTGCTTAGTACAGTGATCTGTACACAGTAAGTGCTCAATAAATATAATTGAATGAATGAAAAAATGAACAAAGTGACTTGCCCAAAGTCACCCAGCTGATAAGTGGAGGAGCCGGGATTGGAACTCATGACCTCTGACTCCCAAGCATGGGCTCTTTCCACTGAGCCACACTGAGTGCTTAACTATGCGTCAAACACTGTTCTAAGCACTGGGATAGATACAAGCTAATCAGGTTGGATACAGTCCCTTTCCCAGATGGGGCTCACAGTCTTCATCCCCATTTTACAGACGAGGGAACTGAGGCACAGAGAAGGTAAGTGATTTGCCCAAGGTTGAACAGCAGACAAGTGGCAAAGATGGGATTAGAAGCCTGGTCTGTTTGATTACCAGGCTCATGCTGTATCTAGTATACAGCATGGAAGCAGCGTGGCTCAGTGGAAAGAGCTTGGGCTTTGGAGTCAGAGGTCATGGGTTCAAATCCCAGCTCTGCCACCTGTCAGCTGGGTGACTTTGGGCAAGTCACTTCACTTCTCTGGGTCTCAGTTCCCTCATCTGTAAAATGGGGATGAAGACTGAGACTGTGAGCCCCCTGTGGGACAACCTGATCACTTTGTAACCTCCCCAGTGCTTAGAACAGTGCTTTGCACATAGTAAGTGCTTAACAAATGCCACCATCATTAGTAGGCTATGCTGTTTCTGTAGCACACAAAGAATATAATGCATAGAGTAAATGCATAAAATAAACACAATTGGTTACACTCCCTATCCTACATAGGGCTCACAGTCTAAGAGGGAGGGAGAACAGACTGTAAGCTCTTTGTGGGCAGGGAACAAGTCTACCAAGTCTGTTGTAGCGCACTCTCTCAAGTGCTTAGTACAGTGCTCTGCACACAGTAGCTGAGAGCGGGCAGAATCGGAGTGTGTCATGGCCATTGGAGAGAGCTGGCAATGGAGGAGAGATTGAGCGTGCCAGTATGCAGGAAGGGAAGAGCCTCTAGCTTCAAATGAGCCTCCAATGGTCCAGTTGGAGAAGCAGTGAGGCCTAGTCACTTAACTTCTCCATGCCTCAGTTATCTCATCTGTAAAATGGGGATTAAGATTGTGAGCCTCATGTGGGACAAGGACTGTGTCCAATCTACTTATCTTGTATCTATCCCAGCGCTTAGTACCGTGTCTGGCACATAGTAAGTGCTTAACAAAGACCATAAAAAGAATGGTCCCCTTCCTCTCCACCCGGGCCAGGGGGCATATCTCTTCAAAGTGCAACTCTGCAGTGTGATCTAGGGCAAGTCACTTAATTTCTCTGGGGCTCAGTTATCTCTTCTGTAAAATGAGGATTAAGATTATGAGTCTCATGTGGGACAAGAACTGTGTCCAATCTCCTTAGTTGTATCTACCCCAGTGCTTAGTACAGTGTCTGGCACCTAATAAGTGCTTAACAAATACCATAAAAAAATAGTCTCCTTCTTCTCCACTGGGGCAAGGGGGTGTATCTCTTCAAAGTACAACTCTCCCTTTAGGTGGCTGAAGGGAAAGGAGACAAAAGCAGTTTCCTAAGACAGAACCCTTAGCTCCTGGGTTTTTTGAGGATTATTTAAACCTGCAGCAAAGCTCAGAGACTGACACTGTTCTTGGATCTGGGAAACTGGCCTACATAGCTCACCGAGATAGACGTCTTTTCCTGACTTGGGCTATGTTTCACTCAGAGTCGAGCCACTTACGATCCTCTCAGAATCCCTCTTGAGAAGGTAGGAGCTGGAAGGGAAGAAGGCTCGGAAGATAATGCAGACAGGCTGGAGAATGGTGGGGGGATCGATTGGATCGATCTCCACATGCTGTGGTGGGTAACATCCTGTACGTAAACAGTAAGAACAGTCAGATCTCACAGCCTGAGGTTCTAACAAAGGCTTGGACCTTCTCTCTGTCCCTCTCTAGGATCTATGGGATGTTTTCTTTGCAAAGAGGTTCAGTCAGTCAATAATACTTATAGATAGTTTATTCTGAGCAGAGCACTGCACTGAGCACTTGGGAGAATACAATAGATATAGTAGATATGAACCCTGCCCTCGAGGACTTTACAGTCTAGTAGGGGAGATGAAAATAAATTACAAAGTGGGAAAGCAGTTGAATATAATTCTAAGTGCATAAATGCAATCATTTGGGAATGAAGGAGGTGTGCACCCAAGTGTTTTTCTAATAATCATAATAACAACATTAATGATGGCAGTAGTTAAGTGCTTACTATATGCCAAGCGCTTTTCTAAGCACTGGGGTGAATACAAACAAATCAGGTTGGACACAGTCCCTGTCCCACGAGGGGCTCACAGTCTCAAACACCATTTTACAGATGGGGCAACTGAAGCACCGAAAAGTGAAGTGACTTGCCCAAAGTCACATAGCAGACATGTGGGGGAGTCAGGATTAGAACCCATGACCTTCTGACTCCCAGGGCCATGCTCTATCCACTATACCAGGTTGCTTTGTGCTGAGGTGGTAGTTGAGCGGTATATGGAGTGGGAAGATGAGGATTAATCAAGGAAATCCTCCTGGAGGAGATGTGATTTCAGAAGGGCTTTGAACATAGGGAGAGTAGTGGTCTGCCAGATGTGAAGGGGGAGAGAGTTTCAGGGAGTAAACAAGGTGGAGGCAAGAAAGATGAGAACAGGGCACAGTGGGTAAGATGGTTGTAGCCTCATTCTTACACCCTAAAAATGCTTATCTTACTGCTCAAATCTAAATAGGGGATGTAAAGCCATTAAACTTGAAGTGTTTGATGGGTATTTACCAAAATTATTATTCATGTCACTTACTGCTACTTTCCTGGAGAGCAGCCTCAGGGTAATAATTGATAACATTTTATTTCCCCCCATTATCTCTGAGCATCCTCTTCTGCTTTCAGAGCTTTCCCATCTGCCAACACGCATATCAAAACACACCTCAGAGTCTTTGTTTTGTGACCTTGGTCCTTTTGTCCTGGGTCAGGTGATTCTGGCTCTCTCCCACAAATAGTAGTAATAATGATAATGATGGTATTTGTTAAGCGCTTACTATGTGCCAAGCACTGTCCTAAATGCTGGTGTAGATGTAAGGTAGTCACGTTGGCTCACAGTCTTAATCCCCATTTTACCCATGAGGGAACTGAGGCACAGAGAAGTGAAGTGACTAACCCAGGACTTTCTAATTCCCAGGCCCCTGCTCTAACCACAGGCCACACTGCTTCTGCTTCCCAGCCACCAAGAATGCAGAGGGACCTGCCGGGACATGCTGCTATCAGTTTGGGTATAGATTCTAACCATGAACAACAGAGGAAATGTCACAGGCTGTTGTTCTCAAAGGTAGAAAAACAGAACATTCGTTAGGACATTGTTGAGGGAGTTTTTGTGGCGATGCCGTGCTGATGGCCAAAGTTCATATTGTTCTCTAAGAGCAGAAGCTCCCGCTCCTCTCTGCTTGGGATACATCTTATTTTTAAATTGCACGACTGTTGAATCAGTCACCCAGCTTGGGATGCCACACAGAGCATATGCACCTACCAGACGAGCAAAGTAAACATATCATTTTCAGTGCGTGGCCCAGATATCCTGGTAAGTTAACACTGAACACTCCATTAACTCCGAGGCATCTGGATTCTGGTAGAAGGCGAGGAAGCGCTCTTCATCTTTAAAAGTTGGATGAAGGCAACTCTTTTTTCCAGAAAGCAAGCTCCATCCCGACACTTATTAAAAACATAAAAATCAACCCCTCTGCCTCATTGCCTCCAGCTCAACCAGGGGAAGCTGTGCCCAGCAAGACAAAGAAGAGGTAATCGGATCACATGCTTCAAGGGGCCTGCAGGCCCATCCCTCGCCTCCGGTTCAAGCAGAAACTAACCTTTTTCTTTTATCCGCCCCCATGGTCTGGTTGCACCCCATGGTGCATTCTGGAGGTTTGACTGCCTTTCACGCTTTGGTCTCTGACAGCTGCAGGGCAGTAACTTCATAGAGCAGTGGAGCTAATCCAGGATGACAGCTCCCTAGTTCCTAGACCACTCGGTGGCCTTGGGGCATAGAACGAATGGGATTGGGTCATTACCGGATGGTCTCCTGGGTCCTGGGTCCAAGCAGCAGATACACCAAGCTTACGGACAGCCCCTGCTGGGCCCTGCTCTAAAAATGTCTTTTAAAATCCCCCAGGAAATGAGAACTCGCCAGAAATTGGTGGCATAAGTGTAGTATGGGTGCTGACAGTACTGAACACATCCCTTAACCCATTCTGCCCTCATCATACACCCACACGTGTGCGCACCTGCACGTTTGCACACATGTGCAGACATGCACACGTACACACACACACACACTACTCAAGAAACTTCAGTGGTTGCTCATCCACCTCCGCATCATTTAAAGCACTCAATCACCTTGCCCACTCCTACCTCAACTTGCTACACTCCTACAGTGCCTGGCACATAGTAAGTGCTTAACAAATGCCATAATTATTATTACTACAGTGCAACCTGCACACTTCGCTGTTGTAATGCTAACCTCCTCACTGTTCCTCCATCTCACCGCCGATCTCTCGCCCACACCCTGCCTCTGGCCTGGAATGCCCTCCCTCCTCATATCCGACAATTACTCTCTCTCACTTCTAAGCTTTATTGAAGGCACATCTCCTCCAAGAAACATTCTTTCCTCTTCTCCCACTGCTTTCTGCATCACCCTGACTGGTTTCCTTTATTCACCCCCACTTCTAGCCACAGACCACTTACGTAAATATCCATAATTTATTTATTTCTATTAATGTCTGTCTCCCCCTCTAGACTATAAGCTCACTGTGGGCAGGGAATGTGTCTGTCTACTGTTGTATTGTACTCTTCCAAGTACCTGGTACAGTGATCTATAAATGCGATTGATTCACACACACATGCACACACACACATTCCTGCCCCTCGATGCAGACAGGGTGTGGACAAGCTGAAAAATAGCCTTTCTAGTGTAGACTTAAATGAATGGCCACCACCCCTCTATGTGAGACTATGGAAACATTTCCAGTTTTTCATTCTGTCAGCCAACAGTACTGGTTAAGCCCCCTCCCTCTGGACAGAGCCAAACTGCTTCTGATCTTGAAGTGGTTATAGCCTAAGGAAGGAGACAAGACAAATGCAGTATAACCCTCTATCAGGAAATATGAAGTGCAGGTGACAGACAATAGCCCAAACCCAGACACAGATAGACTGAAGTTACATCATACTGAGCTAGAGGGGAGCTAGATTGACCAAAGTCAGGCAGGGTTAATCAGGAAAAGATTCATAGAGGAAGGAGAGTTTTAAAAGGGTCTCCACAGGCTGATGTCAAAAGTATGTGAAAGCAAAGAGGCCAGACAAACCCCTCCCCCTCTAATTTTCTTTCTTCCAACTGTTAACTAGAGAAAAACATGAATGGTTGGGTAGCTCATAGCTGCTAACAAGAGCCCAATATCCCTTTATAATTTTGCATGATCCCAGGAGCATCCAAAGCCCAAAGTTCCTTAGCAGGTTGTTTGGCTCCATTATTGTTATTATTATTGATAATAATAATAATAATAATAGTATTTGATAAGTGTTTACTATGTACCAGGCACTGTACTAAGCTCTGGGGTGGATACCAGCAAATTGGGTTGGACATAGTCCCTGTGCCACATGGGGCTCACACTTTTGCTCCCCATTTTACAGATGAGGTAACTGAGGCACAGAAAAGTGAAGTGACTTGCCCAAAGTCACACAGCAGACAAATGGCAGAGCTAGGATTAGAACCCATGACCTTCGAACTCTCGGGCCTGTGCTCTATCTACTATACCATGCTGCTTCTCTGAGCACTTACTGTATCCAGAGCTGTGTATTAAGTGTTTGGGAGAAAGTACAAGACCACAGAGTTGGTAAGCATGATCCATACCCACAAGGAGCTTACAGGCTAAGCAGAACCACCTCCTCCATGAAGTCTTCTATGATTAACCCCACCCAATTCTGGGCATTGCAATAGTTCCAGCCATTCTCTGGATCCTACACGTTTCTCTTCAATGTGGAGGCAGCCTGGCCTACAGAAGCGGCCATGAAGAGGCTGCAAATGATCAGAAGCCTGGGAGACCAGAGACCTGACCTCTAGTCTCAGTTCAGCTCTTCCCTGCCCTGCCACTGGCCTGCTGTGTGTCTCTTTGGCAAGTCAAAGATCACAGAAGCAGCATGGCCTAGGAGAAAGAGGGTGGATGTAGGAGTCAGAGGGTCTGTGTTCTAATCCTGACTCTGCCATTGGCCTACTGTGTGACCTTGGGCAAGTCACTTAATGTCCCTGTGTCTAAGTTTCCTCAAATGTAAAATGGGGATAAAATGCTTGTTTGCCTTCCTTCTGTAATGTTGAGTCCCATGTGGGACAGGGACTGTGCCTGATCTGCTTACATTGTACCTACCCTTGTGCTTAGAACCCTGCTTGGCACATAGTATTAATACATGCCATCATTAATTCTCATTTGTTTTTCTGGCCTCTCACCTATCTATATTGCTCTTTGCTTCTATTATTCGTGCCTCTGCCTCTTGCTGTATTTTATCTTTGTCTGTCCTCACCTTCCCATTCTAAAGTAAGGGCAATGACCAGTTTTTGTTTCCACTTGTAAACTCCTCATTGTATCTAGAGACAGAAATGTTAACCAATCAATCAATCGTATTTATTGAGCACTTACCATGTACTGAGCCACTGTACTAAGCACTTGGGAGGGTGCAATACAACAGAGTTAGTAAACACATTCCCTTCCCTCAAGGAGCTTACAGTTTAGACCAGGAGACAGGTACTAATATAAACAAATTACGGATATGTACATAAGTGCTGTGGGGCTGATGTGGGGTGAATAAGGGGTGCAAATCCAAGTGCAAATGTGATGTAGAAGGTAGAGGGAGAAGAGGAAATGAGGATTTAGTTGGAGAAAGCCTCTTGGAGGAGATCTGTGTTTAATAAGGCTTTGAAGGTTATAGTCTGTCAACCTTCCTAACCTCAGTGAAAGAGCTTAGAAACTGTAAAACCGGTCCCTCTCATATTTCTAGCTCCTTGAGTAAAAGGAATGTGTGTCTTCCTTCTGTCGTCCACTCCCAAGAGCTTAGTCCAGGACTTCGCAATCAGTAGACCCTTGATAAATGCCATTGATTAATGGATTAATTGATTGATTGGTCAAACCCTTATGGAGTTGAAATGAATATCAGTCTAATGCTTGTCCCTGGGAAGAAGATGAAAATTCCCTATGTCTTCTTTCTTCAGCAGAAAGCAAACTCCTTTCAGCACTTTCCTCTGGTCTGAAGGTGCTTGTGCTTCAGCAGCTGAGACTTTCTGTCAATTATTCTGTTAGCAGACTAGTAAATGAGGTATTTTCCAAAATAATAACTAATAACAATAGTAGTAGTAATAATAATAGTATTGGTTAAGCACTTACTATATGCCAAGCACTGTATTAAGCACTGGGGTAGATATGTGACACTCAGATTGGGCAAAGTGTCTGTCCCACATGGGATTCAGAGTCTAAGTCGGAGGGAGAACAGGAATTTAAATCCCCATTTTACAGGTGAAGAAATAGAGGCAGAGGGAAGTTAAGTCACTTTCCCAAGGCCACACAGCAGGTAATGGCAAAGCCAGGTTTAGAACCCAGGTCATCTGTACTAGACACAAGCTAAAGCTCTTCTATTTTTCTATGGCATTAACTCTTGCATTTGCACTCTTTCATTCTCTCCCTCCATCTTTCCTTCTTTTCCACCCTCCTTCTCCTCCTCCCCTACCACTTCTCTTTTCCCACAAGTGCCCCCCTCCTGACGCCCACCCCACAGTTCTTTCCAGCTCAAGCCTGTTGCCATGGGAATGTCCCTATGATTACTCATTTGTTTGCAGCCTGCACATATCAGTCCAACTATTCCAGCCTTGCAGATAGCCACTTGCCTATGCAAATAGCAGTTCACGCCAAATCGACAGGAAAGAATGCTAGCTACATTTACTTGCTTTCACTCATTCATTCATTCAATTGTATTTATTGAGTGCTTACTGTGTGCAGAGCACTGTACTAAGCGCTTGGAAAGTACAAGTCGGCAACATATAGAGATGGTCCCTACCCAACAACGGGCTCACAGTCTAGAAGGGGGAGACAGACAACAAAACAAAGCACATAGGCACGTGTCAAAATCGTCAGAACAAATAGAATTAAAGCTATGTGCACAACATTAACAAAATACATAGAATAGTAAATACGCTTTATTCAGAACCTCCTGGGGAAAGAAGAGCTAAAAATATGTGGGCTGCTAAATTATTGTGAGAGGGCACACATGGTTAGAATGCTTTATTTATTTGTATATTTGCATCTTTATTTGCTCCCTCCTAAGTGAAATCTATTTTAATCCCCATCTTCCCTTCTAGACTGAAAGTTCCTGGAGGGCAGGATTTGTGTCTGTTAAACCTATTGTACTCTCCAAGCATGGAGTGCAGTGTTTTGCATGAAGATGTTCTGACTGATATTGATTCCTATTGCTGAAGATGAAAACAGGGGTGAGCTAAGGTGAAGAAACTGGGGAGAGAAATTCCAAAGCCCAAGATGGAACTCTGTGGAGGCCATTATGAGGTTTATAGTTTAGACGTGCCCTTCTTCAAACTTTAATGATGAGTAACGAGGATACTCTATGAAAATTGGCTGCAAGTTAGTTAAGAGTAACTGCCCAGGAAATGGCTCAGTGGCACCGGTAATCTCTCAACTGTATATGGCTCTCAGCCAGCAAATGCCCGATCAATAGGACCTGCATAAGTTGAAGCACCCTGGGCTTTTTTCTTCATCATCATTATCATCATCAATTAATCTCTGTCAGGCCCACTCTGGCCCGATCTCTAAAATATCCACCATCCTGTCTCTTGCCTCTATCTCTGCTGCTGCTCTCCTTGTTTTTAAAGATAGTGACCCTTCCAAATCTCCAGCTCACAATCAATAAATGGTATTTACTAAGTGCTTACAAAGTGCTTATTTAGAGAAGCAGCATAGCCTAGTGCATAGGTCATGGGTCTGGAAATCAGAAGGCCCTGGTTCCTATCCCAGCTCCGCCACTGTCTCTTGTGTGACCTTGGGCAAGTCATTTTACTTCTCTATGCCTCAGTCACCTCATCTGTAAAATGGGGATTAAGACTGTGAGCCTCATGTGGGACATGGTGTGTGTCCAAACTGATTAGAGAAGCAGTGTGGCTCAGTGGAAAGAGCCTGGGCTTTGGAGTCAGAGGTCATGGGTTCAAATCCCTGCTCCACCACTTGTCAGCTGTGTGACTTTAGGCAAGTCACTTAACTTCTCTGTGCCTCAGCTACCTCATCTGTAAAATGGGGATTAAGACTGTGAGCCCCACATGGGACAACTTGATTACCTTGTATCTACCCCAGTGCTTAGAACAGTGCTTTGCACATAGTAAGCACTTAATAAATGACATCATTATTATTATTATTATTATTATTATTATTATTATTAGCTATCCCAGTGCTTAGAACAGTGCATTATTACTTATTTCTCTTTATTTATTTATTTTATTTGTACATATTTATTCTATTTATTTTGTTAACATGTTTTGTTTTGTTCTCTGTCTCCCCCTTCTAGACTGTGAGCCCACTGTTGGGTAGGGACCGTCTCTATATGTTGCCAACTTGTACTTCCCAAGTGCTTAGTACAGTGCTCTGCACACAGTAAGCGCTCAATAAATATGATTGAATGAATGAATGAATGAACAGTGCCTGGTGCATAGTAAGCACTTAGGAAATACCACAGTTATGTGCAAAACCGGAAAACAGGCTGGGCACTTCTGATCTTTCCAATCCCTGGCAGGACCAGGGCCCTGGAGATACGAAGGCACCCGGGGACCAGGACTAATGGCCTGCCTGGCAAGCACTGGCCATAGTGGCATAATGAGGAAGCCACATCCTGTTCCAGTAGCAGTTACAGAGGTGTGGGAGCTTTGATTCTGCTGCCTTCCCTGTCCAATCTTCTTCCCCTTCCTCCCCATCCAGGAGAAGACATTGATTGCTTTTCTGCAACTAATTCCTGGAGCTGGCCAAGGGATCAGGTCTGGGGGATGAGCTGACAATTGAATGCAAAAGGAAAGAGAAGACCAGTAATGACAAGTGGAGAAAATCAACAGCCCCAGACATCATATCTGAAGACTTTCCAACAGCTCAGGAAAAGACTTGGGCACTTGTTTCTGGTTCCTTTGGATCAGGTGGGGCTGCCTTGAGGATACTGGCTTGACCATCTAACCACTTTCCTACCCTCCCTCCTCCTGCTACCGTTTTGTCCAGCACAGGGGCAGCAGGTTTTGAAGCAGGGTGGGCTAGTGGGAGGAACAGAGTCCTGGAACTCAGAAAAACCTAGCTTCTAATTCTAGCTCTGCCATTTGCCTGTTGTGTGACCTTGGGAAAGTCACATCAGTTCTCCATACTCTGTTTTTCCTCATCAGTAAAACGGGAATTCAATACCCGTGCTCCCTCCTACTTCACACACTTAACCTGATCAATTCATATCTACCTCATGAGAAGCAGAGTGGCCTAGTGGAAAGAGAATGGGGCTGGGAGTCAGAGGATCTGGGTTCCAATCCTGCCTCTGCCACTTGTGTCACTTCACTTCTCTGTGCCTCAGTCCCCTCATTTGTAAAAAGGGGATTAAGACAGTGAACCCTATGTGGGACAGAGATTGTGTCCAACCTAATTATCTTGTATCTACCCCAGTGATAAGTACAGCGCATAGTAAGTGCTTAACAAATACCATAAAAACGTACCAAAGCCAAGCAATCTGGAGAGGAAAGCTTCAGGAGCGATCTGTAATTTCTCTGTAATTTATTTTAACATCTGTTTCTCAAACTAGATTGTAAGCTGCCTGAAGGCCGAGATCATGTCTATTAACTATTTAATTGTACTTTCCTAGTGCTTAATACAGTGCTCTGAACACAGTAAGTGCTCAATAAATAACATGGATTGCATGACTGATCTGCTGGAGAGAGCATTTTCTGTCTAAATGCACTTTCCCTGCACCCCAACATCTTCTGACATAATTGGGGTGTCTCTCATTTCACAGGTACCCCCAGGACATAGGGACCCCATTTCATTCCCTTAAATAGCCACCCCAAAACCCAGGACTGAGCAGGCATTCCAAGTGATCCATAGTAAATGAAACCCTGTTCCTGGGACAGAAGAAATGCGTCTGATTCAGGTCAATGCTATTAACCTCCCAGGATCCTGCCTCCAGCAGTGACCTGCACTTAATTCTGAGAAAACACAAATCTGCCACCCTCCTACCTCTGCTTATCATCACTGACAAATATCTATCTGCAGAGTATCTTCTGAGTTCAAGAACAAATAGAGGACCCTGCCATTGCAAGAGACAATTTCCAGCCAGTAAAACCACTTACCATTTTCCATTCCATCCCGCAACACCTCTGTCACCCTCTCTCTCCCTCCTAGTGAATCAACATCTAATAAGAGTGAGGCAGGAAGTCCATTCTGCTGCTCTAGTCAGCCTTGTGCAGAGCCTGGCAGTGGACTATTTCGGAAAGTTAACAAAGACAGAAGAGAGACCTCCTGCTCTGGAGAAGCTTACAGTCTAATAGGGAAAATGGGGGAAAGACATAGGCTTGGTACAGTGCCTGGAACATAGTAAGCACTTAATACTACTAAAAAAAATGCAAAGAAATATGAAACTTAAGAGGAAGGTGCATAAAGGTCCCTGAAAAATACATAAAAACACAAACCTCAGAAGATCAACATATAAGGATGCCGGGGAAAGCCGCAATGCTTTTCATAGACTTTCTTCACTGTAGTGCTGTGTCTGATGTCCTTATAGGTAGGAAAGCTGGGAATTTAGAATCAGTGCCACACAGCTCCAGCAGCATTAAACAAGATGGTGTGCAGCGTGGAGCAGCATGTATTCAGGGTTGAAAAAGCTGGCAGTAGGTAGAAATTTGGCGTGTGTTCTTAGAAATGAATTGGGATGTAGGAGAGTTACAAACAAAGCAGTGTTTCCCAGACTGGAGGTATGAAGACTGTCATCTTTTCTGCACTGGCGATATTGTTTTAAGAAACAAACACCATAAGGAGGGTGTCATCATTTTCAAAAGATCCTAACTGGCAGAGCTCTGCCCAAGAGCCAGGGGAACCAAGGGCCTGGAATGACCAGAGCAAAAGGAAAATGGCTCAGCTTGATGTTTTGGTTTGGTCATTGAATGGCCCTTCCTGTGAACAGATAATCAGTCTCACCGATCATACTCTCCTCGAATCTTGGGGATATGCCAGTTAAGACACATCCTCTATGTTCTGATCATGGGAGGTGTTCGTAGGACCCCAGGATGAGAAACAAGACCCTGATGATCCCTCTGCTCCTTGTAGTTCCTCTCTAAGCCAAAGGAGACTCTTCCCTATTATTATTATTATTGATGATGATGATGATGATGGCATTTGTTAAGCACTTACTATGTGCAAAGCACTGTTCTAAGCGCTGGGGAGGATACAAGGTGATTAAGGTGTCCCACGTGGGGCTCACAGTCAATCCCCATTTTACAGATGAGGTAACTGAGGCTCAGAGAAGTTAAGTGACTTGCCCAAGGTCACACAGCAGACAAGTGGCGGAGCCGGGATTCGAACCCCTGACCTCTGACTCCAAAGCCCGTGCTCTTTCCACTGAGCCACACTGCTTCTCTGCTCTGCTGCTTCGCTGCTACTCTGCTTATTACTGTTATTAGTATTATCATTATTGTATTTATTAAATGCTAGCTACGTGTCAAACACTGTTCTAAATGATTGGGTAGATACAAATTAACCAGGATGGACACAGTCCCTGTCCCACATGATGCTCACAATCTAAGGAGGAAGGGGAACAGATTTGGAATTCCCATTTTACTGATGAGGAAACTGAGTCCCAGAGGAGTTAGGTGACTTGCCTAAGGTCAACCAACCAGCAAGTGGCAGAGCTGGGACTAGAACCCAGACCCGGCCTCTTTCCACTAGGCCACACTGCTTCCCTTGTAGGACTGGGACAGTCTCCAACCTGATCATCTTGGATCTATCCCAGTGTTTAGCACAGTGCTTGGCCCATAAGAAGTAATTAACACAAATCATCATTGTCATCATCATTTTAGCCCAAAGTCCCTTCAGTGTCTGGAGATGCTTTTACTCTGTTTCCTGAGGTTAATGTAGAGTCAGGGGCTGGAGACCACCCTAAACCTGAAGCAGGCCCCAGGCCCCCTTCCTTCAATCCTCAAATCTACCTCCAGGGTAGCCCAGGGAGGGGGTGAGGAATTTCCTGGAATGGTCCATTTCACATTCCCACTTGCCTGGCAGCATATCCTCTAATTCCAATCCCCAAGCCAGAGTCCCCAGTGCTTGAGCTCCTTCCTGATGCTAAGGCAGCCATGAACACATTACAGAACCAGCTTTTGAGTGATTGGGAGAAAACAGTTTGCTGTTTCTCCATCATGGAATCTTGGCTCTCCAACACTAGGCCTCCATCGTGATGTTCGCCATACCTGCAGCTGAGGGCGGGGAGATTGAGTAGGGACTTCTGTGGGGAAGCACAGAAAAGATGAAGGAGCAAGAGAAACTAGCTGGCTGCCTAGGCAGCCTGGCACAGCCTTCTACCCACATGCCAGTTGGTCCCCAGGGCCCAGCACCAGGATGAGCAGTAGTAATAGGCCAGATGCAGCCCACTAATTGGTAATGCCTGTCATAATATGGGCAGCCCTCATCACTTCCAAGCCAATGCCAGGGCCTGTCTGTGGCTCAATCATTCAATCAATCATATTTATTGAGCACTAACTGTGCACAGAGCACTGTATTAAGCTAAGTGTTTGGGAGAGTACAATGTAATGGAGTTGGTAGATATGTTCACTGATCGCGGTGAGCTTAGATTCTAGAGGGGAGACAGTAATAGAAATAATTATGTTGCCAACTTGTACTTCCCAAGTGCTTAGTACAGTGCTCTGCACACAGTTAGCGCTCAATAAATACAATTGAATGAATGAATTAATTAAATTATGGATACGTACATAAGTACTGTGGGGCTGAGGGAGGGGTGAATAAAGGGGGCAAATCCAAGTGCAAGGTCAACACAGAAGGGAGTGGGAGAAAAGGAAACGAGGTCTTTGTAGGTGGGGAGAGTAATTGTCTGTTGGATATGAAGACAGAGGGTGTACCAGGCCAGAGGCAGGACGTGGATGAGAAGTCAATGGTGAGACAGATGAGACTTAAACCTCCTACTTCCCTGGACAGGGAAAGCCCTCAGCACATGAGCAGAGCATAATGAATAGGAGGATTCACCAATCTACTCTACAGCTTTGGACTCTCACGGTTAAAGCCCACAGCAAAAAGAACACAACTGGAATCAATCTTATTGATGCCTGTCGACGAATTGTACTTTACAAGCGATTTTTACAGTGCTCTGCACACAGTAAGCGCTCAATAAATATGATTGAATGAATGAATCTCATCCCCTGTTCATTGGCCTGAACCAACGTAGCATGGTTTCCCAAAATTTATTTTCAAGTTACAGTGCTCTGCTCAAAGTATGCTCAATAAATACCATTGATTGATTGATTGACAAGCACCAAGCTCAATGAAATTCATGACAATTCTGACCAGCTCACTCAGAGAACCACCTGCAGAGACAGGGACAGAGGCCACAAGCATGACTGGTTTGTAGCTAACTGGGCCAGGAGTGCATATTTCCTCCCCCGCTCCCCTTGCCAATCTGCCACTGCCCCACCTACATGAACAGCTCGTAACCTGACCCTTGTAAATTGTGACAAAAACAGAAGTCTCTCCTGAAAAATTCATTTAAGAAATAATGAGCTGCTAGTTGATGACATAATATCAATGTGGTCTCTTGGAAAATGAGAGCTTTGCCCTCTGTTTCCTAGAAGAAGAAGAAGAATTATGTTATTTATTAAGTGATTACTGTACTAGATGCTTTACTAAACACTGGGATAGATACAAGATAATTAGGTCAGACCACAGCCTCTGTTCCACATGGCACATGGTCTAAGAAAGAGGAAGTACAAGTATCAAATCCCCATTTTACAGGTGATGAAATTGAGGCCCAGAACAATTAGTTCAGTAACTCACCCAAGGTCACACAGCAAGCAACTGGCAAACTCTCCTTTTCCTCTCCCATTCCCTGCACTACTCTCTCCCATCTCTTTCTCAAGACTAACAAGAGAGTGGGGATATGTTACTTTCTAAAGCATTTTGAGTTCCTCTCCAGAAGGTAGCGAGCAGCCGTAATTATTTCCGTGGGAGAGGAGAATGGCAAAGTCAGTATCCCTTGGGCAGACCCAAAAGGAAAATGTTGCTTTAATGCAGCACACCTAACTCAATCTTTACCACTTTTTTCCCTTCGCATTACTTGCTTTTAGCTTTGGCAAGAATCCTAGAAATGATCCTGTCATCTCAAGAGCTTGAAGGGAGAGCTGGGTTTGTTTTTTGAAATGAGATTTTTGGGGCTGGGAGGATGGACTTTAAGCCATGGAAAAGATTTTCTATTTGCATATGAGTTTCTGCAGAAACACATGCTCCTCCATGATACATGTCTTTATATGGTTTGTAGCAACACTTACACCCACCTCATGAATAATGTAAAACGAACAGTCTGTTTTGATTGTCCTGCTCTCTGAGCAACTCTCTGAGGATTGGTGTATCTCTTCATGCATCCTGGCAGAGCTCAAAAGGAGAACGCTCTCTGTGAGGACTATCACCGGCACCCTTGAGATCCAGGTGGGTATCTGAGATCCACCCCCCAGAACTCCGTACCAGGCCACTTACCATCCCCATCATTGACTTGCAGTAACAGAGAGAACAAGCATTATTACACATACTCAGAAGGCTCCATGTCCCAGCCACTCTTGGCTAATCACAGCCTGACTGCAACCCTAAGCCATCAGAACCCTCAAAGAGTGACCAGGGTGGTGAATAGTTCATTTACATAGCTTATGTTTGTAAATTTGCACAGTCAGAGGATCTCCACAATACCTCCCGCCTTAGCCAACGTTAGTGGGACCAGATGTAGTGCTTTTTGATGCAATTCAGTTGACAGGACTCCAAAGTTTTAGGTGAGCTGGGGGAGACAGGACACTTTGGTCAAAAGTAAGCTCGCTGTGGGCAGGGAACATGTCTACCAACACTGTTATATTGTACTCTCCCAAGTGTTCAGTACAGTGTTCTGTATATAGTAAGCACTCAGTAAATACCACCGATGGATTGATTGGTTGATTGAACAAAAAATGGCATCTCTGTTTCTCTTGATGGGTAGCTGCTGCCTAGGTATGCCAGTGGGCCTCTACTTCCCTCTTACTTACTTCCTAGCCCATGGGTGGCCTGAAGACTGCCCTGACTCCTCACCCCTACCCTAGGGAGGCAGGGGAGGAAGGCTCAGACAGTCAGTGTCTAATGTTCCCTATCCAGCAGCTGGATACCCAAGGTAGGATGGGAGCCAGCTGGTAGAGCTATTGACACAGGAATCCAAAGACGTTCATCATCCGATCTGCAATCTATGGTAATGCCCATCTCCTCCGAATAATAACAATAATAATTGTAGTATTTGTTAAGCACTTACTATGGGCCAAGCACTGTTCTAAGCAATGGGGTGGGTGCAATTTCAATCAGGTCCCACATAGGACTCACAGTTCAAGTAGGAGAGAGAACGGGTATTGAATCCCCATTTTGCAGATGAGGGAACCGAGGCACAGAGAAGTGATGTGCCCATTAGAACCCACATGTTCTGACTCCCAGGCGCATGTTCTTTCTACTAGTCAGTCAGTCAGCCATATTTATTGAACACTTACTGTGTGCAGAGCAGATTCCCTTTATTGAATCTGCACTTGGGAGAGTACAGTATAACAATAAACGGACAGGTTCTCTGCCCGCAGTGAGCTTAAAGTCTAGAGGGACAAGCTTACTAAGCTATGCTACTTCTCGGGCCCCCTGTGAACTGTAAGCTTCTGAGCAGGGATCACATCTACCAAGTCTACGATACTGCATTTTCCAAGCACTTATTTCAGCGCTCTGCACACAGTAGTAGTAATAGTATTTTTGTGGGCACGGGACATGTCAACCAACTCAGTTATACTGTACTCTCCCAAAGGCTTTGTACAGTGCTCTGCACTCAGTAAACATTCAGTAAATACTGTTGATTGATTGATGAAGTGCTTACTGTGTGCAGAGCACTATACTAAGTACCAGGAGAGAATACACAGAGTAGGATCACATCTCAGAGGAGTAACTGAATAGTAAGTGCTCAAAAAATACTATGGATTTGTTGATTGGTCAGACGCTGATAACTCGAGCTCTGCACCTAACTGACTGGCTGGAAAAGTCCAACATAGGTTGTTAACATGCCATACAAGTGAGATCCAGAAGGCGGTTGATATGGGAGAGACAATCCAAATGGGCAAAGAGAATATGTCCCAGGAACACCCATCACTGACACGGGAGTGGAGATCTGAACAGGTGAACAGGCGATGTTAACGTGTCCCAGGAACACATGGAGCTTACATAGGAGGGACAACTGAATAGGTGATGTTAACATCCCAGGGGCATGATCACTAAACAAGCAGAGTTGGATCCGAACAAGCAGATCTTCTCTGAAGGAATCAAGATTCGCTCAGATTGCAACCTTGGTATGGTGGGCTGTGAACCATTGCAGGCATTTTTGCCTTGCTTTTTTTTTTTCTTAATGGTATTTAAGTCGTTACTACATATGTAGAGCACTATCCTAAGGGCTGGGTTTGATACAAGTTAACCAGTCAGTCGATCATTCGATAGAATTTACTGAACACTCTCCATGTGCAGAGCACTGTACTAAGTGCTTGGGAGAGTACAATAGAACCGAATTAGCAGATACATTTCCTGCCCACTGAATAGAGTCCCTGTTCCAGATGGGGCTCACAGTCTAAGAGGGAGTGAGAACAGGTATTGAATTCCCATTCTGGAGTTGAGGAAACTGAGGCAGAGAGAAGTTAAATGACTTCCCCAAGGTCACACAACTGGCAACTGACAGAGCAGGGATTAAAACCCAGGTCCTCTGCCTCCCAGGTTTATGCTTTATCCACTAAGGCCGCACTGCTTCCCAATCTGTTTTTCAAGCAGAGAAATTTCAAAGTGAAATGTGTTTCCTTTCCCTCCCTCCGGTATCCTCCACAGATTATTTTTCTCGAGCAGAGTCTCCTGAGAGAAGAGGTAGAAGGATATAGACTTAAGTGTCAATAGACAATATTAAATCCGTGCATCATTATGGCTGAACATGTAAATACATGAGGGGCAAGAAACGTCAAAGGAAGTTTCATTAGGAATAAACATCTACAAAACTGTGCAACCCCAGAAGTTTTCAATCAAACAAAACCCTTCTCTGGAGGAATAGGAATGCGATAGACCTCACTTTTTTTGCTGTTCAAGAGACATTTTACTTAAAGCCAGTGTTTGTTATCTGAAGCAAGCACTTTTCCAAGTTAGAAGTTTCCAGTTATAATTCGATTTCCATATAGATTTAAGTATCAATAGAGAATATTACATCTGTGCATCATTTCATCTGAACAAACAAATACATGAGAGGCAGGAAACGTCAAAGGAAGTTTCATTAGAAATAAACATCAATGAAACTGTACGACCCCAGAAGTTTTCAATCAGAAAAAAACCTTTCTCTGGAGGAATAGGCATTCAACAGACCTCACTTTTTTGCTGTTCTAGAGATACTTTACTTAAGGTCAGTGTTTATTATCAGAAGCAAGCACTTTTCCAAGTTGGAAGCCTCCGGTTATAACTCAATTTCCATTTTTTTAGGTGGTATTTGTTAAGCACATCCTATGTGCCAGGCACATATCCATATCCCCCCACATCCCACTTCATTGCTCAGAGGCCCGTCTTATGACTAAGATACCTGCAGCAGACAGAACTGCGTATTTCTTCATTCATCGCATAAGTAAAAATCTCATTCCCAACTCAGCCTTTAAAAGAAAGAAGAAAATCTGGGCATTTGTCCCAGAGCCTTTAGAGAGGTGTTACAGAATGGTAACCCCAGGATCACTGCACCCTTAAGACTCCCCACAACCAATCACATCCCCCCACCCCCTCACATTAAGAGGGTCCCTCTGTCCCCCATGTGAAGTCTATTTCAGGACTAGGATTGACCCAAGAGATCCATTCCAACCTTGGGACACCCAGGTCAGATCTTTGTTAGCCCCTCTGGATAGCAATTCCAGTGACCTGGCGGAGAATAAAATCTAGGGAGTGATTCTGACTGAATCAGGCACTCCAGAACCTAGCAGAAACCCCGGGGAGGCCAGGGAAGAAGCACGGCCTAGTGGAAAGAACACAGGTCTGGCACTCAGAGGACCTGGGTTCTAATCCCCTGCTCTGTCACTTGCCTGCTATGTGACCTTGGGTAGGTCATAACTTCTTTGTGCCTCAATTTCCTCAAGTGTAAAATGGGTGTTCAATACTGGTTCTCCCTCCTACTTAGACTATGAGCCCCATGTGGGACAGGTCCTTTGTCTGATCTATTTAACTTGTATCTAACCCAGCCCTTAGGACAATGCTTGGCACATAATAAGTGCTTTATAAATATCATTTGGTTCAGGCCAGAAGTTGGGAGTCAGAGTAGGCAACAGTTGGGGTTTGGCTACCTGCTGGGCTATGGGCTACGTCACCTCAGCAGGAATCTCCTGCTAGATTGTATACTCCTTGAGAGACTGATTTCTGACATACTTTCTCCCAAGCACTTAGTACAGTATATATACAAGCGCTATATACAGTATACATTCCTATACACAGTATATGCTCAATCAAGAGCATTAATGATCATGTCTACTATCTCCCAAGTTCTCTCCCAAGTTTTAAGAACAGTGTCCTGCAAAGAATAAGCACTCAATAAATACCAACGCTTTACCAAATGACAGTTCTCACCATATTCCATCATTGCTATAGCACTGTCAAAGTAGCCCCTTACTCAGTGAAGAAAGTATGCAAATTTACTCTCCCATTCTCCTGGAGTTCTGGGCCTCTGGACACCTTCCTACTCCCTTGGTCCTCCAATCCACGGAGGAACAGAACTATCCAGCTAGCACCCACTCCTCTTTTCTCTTCTGCCTTCAATTCACACCAGCCCAGTCCCACTCTTCCCTCCTCCCACCTCCCTCTACCCCAACATCCTTCCTAAAAAGCAGGGAAAATAATCCATGGGGGGTCCTGGGTGGGGAAATAAGCACAATGGCTGTCTAACAAGCGCTAGCCAAGAAGAGTCAGAGGACAGACCCCAAGCAGAATTTGATTGACTGACTGGCGGCTTAAAGTCTGCTGAATTCCTTTCCATGTTGTGAGATGCTGTTCAGAACCTGCCAAACACAGCTGAGATCTGAGGGTGAAGTTCCTTGGGCCACTCTGAAGAAGAGGACTGATCCAGTGCTTAGTTCAGTGCTTTTCACACAGCTTTTCACAAATACCATTACCATGATTACTAGTGAGACATCCCTCGAGGGGGCTCATTTAATGCTTGCTAGTGATCTCACTTCTCCTCTCAGAGAACCCGACTGTGGAACCTGGAAATAAAAGACCTATTCAGTGTCTCCCCAGCCAGCAGCTAGCTTTTGACTCTCAGTCTTGATTTTTTCACCACCTCCTCCCTCAAGCAGTTCCCTCCCACCTGGCTCTTCCCCACTTACCACTCCAAAACCCAACCCGGCTCCCTTGCATCAGTAGAAAATGGCAAAGGCAGGTGTTAGAAATAGCAAAGCTGTGAGCTTTGGTGGTGTCAGGGGCTGACGGAAGAGAGTAGGGAGGAGGGTGCAGAGATAAGAGGCTGTGGGTTTCTGGCTCTGTAAACCCCTGTTCCATCCTGGTCATTTCTATTTTGAGTCCAGAGCTCTCCTTTCCAAAGGTCAAACAGGGCAACTGTCCCAGGCCTCCACTTAATACCTTGAATGAGGACGGTCTTGTCATTCTTCCAAATCGCTTTCATCGCAACATCCCTGAGAGGTAGGCAGAAGAAGGTATGACTCTTCCCCTTTGAGGATTTAGAAACTGAGGCACAGAAAGATTAAGGGGATCCCCAAGGGTTCCACTGCAGGCCTGTGGCAAATCTAGGACTAGACCTCAGATCTCCCAACTCTCAAACCATGCTCTGTCCCAAAATGGTGATGATGATGATGATAATAATGATAATAATACTAATAATAATTCTTAAGCACTTACTATATGCCAAGTACTGTACTAAATGCAGGGGTAGAGACAAGTTAATCAGGTCCCAAATGGAGCTCACAGTCCAAGTAGGAGGAAGTACAGGCATTAAATCCCCATTTTGCAAATGTGAGGGAACTAAGGCACAGAGAAGTTAATTGACTTGCCCAATGCCACACAGGAGGTAAGTGGCAGAGCCGTGATTAGAACCCAGGTTCTCTGACATCCAGGCTCATGCTCTTTCCATTATTAGGACACACTGTTTCCCCTAATTCAGGGACAATCAGCCATTGCAGGGTCCTGGGAATGAATGACTGACAGAATTGGCCAATGGAAGGTTTAAGGAATCGAAAAATTGACTAACCATTGTTCCTGAAATACCCACCCAAACCTTGCCAACTGAACTACAGTTGGAAGCCACAGGTCCCTGGGCAATCTGTCCCAGGTCCTTTGCTGCCCATCACAGCCTGGCTTGAGTCACTCTCAAACATTTTTTTTCCTTTTATGGTATTTGTTAAGCACTTACTGTGTACCAGGCACTGTACAAAGCACTGGGGGTAGATCAAGACAATCAGGATGTCACAATCCCTGTCCCTTATAGAGTTCATAATCTTAATCCCCACTTTATAGATGAGGGAACTGAGGCACAAAGAAGTTAAGTGACTTGCCCAAGGTCACACAGCAGAGAAGTGGCAGAGCCAGTATTTGAACCCAGGTCCTTTGACTCCAGGCCCTTGCTCTTTCCACTAGGCCACTTGTAGATGGGCAGCAGTCTGAGTGTCAGCACTTCTGGCTTTTTAATGGGTTTCTTTTTGGGTGTGGGGGGTGGGGTGGGTGGGTGTGTATTTAATTCCATGTAAAAGTTAGAAGGTTAACAAACAAACTCTGGTTTCTTTCATGTATTACAGATCTCTAGCTGCTGCTGCAACTTTTGTATTAGATCTGAGGGATTTTTTTCTCTCCCTCTCACTTGGCCCCCCCCCCTCTCTTTACTTACACTTTAAAGATTTTTTTTACACTTGAAAGACTGTCCTGTCAGTAAGAAAGCAAAACACAAAGTCAGCCCAATTAAATCTCAGTTTCATGCCTATTAGCTTGGGTTATTTCATACGCAATTTTGGTTGGGGGAAAATAACCCACATTAACTAATCCTGAGTCGGGACCAGGCACCCGTGGAGTTTGAGAGCAGTCAAGGGATTTGTTTTTCTGTCAAATTCAGACTCTCTTTCATCCCACAATTGCACTTCACCCTCCCAGGTTCATGAAGATTTTCTAAAACTCGAGTAAGCACGGTTACAAGGACTCTCAGCCTGCTACTTCTGGGCAGAAGTCAATCAAGCATAAGAAAATACCAGTCTCCTCTTCTTCTGACATAGTAAGAGCTTTGAAAATGTTTTAGTTTCCTCAGAAACTTGGGAGGGAGCTGGATACTAAAGCCAAGGTTGTCGGTGCAGGTAATAATAGCGATATTTATAAAGTGCCTGCTGGCTGCACTAAGCACTTGAGAAAATACACCAGAAGCACAGGGTGCACTTCCTGCCCTCAGTGAACTTAAATTCTAACTGGACCTTTGCTTTCTCCAGCCCATGGGCACTCCTATCCCCTCCTCTACCTGAGATAATATGAAACCAATTCATCACCACCCCCTCACCACGGACCAGCCTGGGGTCCAAGGCTCAGGACAGCTCTTCAAGTTCCGATTTCTAGGGGTCAAGGGTGAGAGTATGGGAGATTTTCCATCTCCTTTCTCTAAACCTTCTTCCCCTGATTTTAAAACCCTTTCCCTTATGGAAACTCTTCATCTCGGTTTTTCAGGAAGCTGAGATATGGAAACTGGGACAGAACAGCTGAGGTCTAGAGCTGGGTTTTTTTCTGTCTCCTTAGAGGAGGTTATTGGTAGAGTCTCCATTCATAGACCAAAGC
This sequence comes from Tachyglossus aculeatus, assembly GCF_015852505.1. NCBI lineage: Eukaryota > Metazoa > Chordata > Mammalia > Monotremata > Tachyglossidae > Tachyglossus > Tachyglossus aculeatus. The sequence continues at coordinate 47,673,287 of NC_052071.1, forward strand.
AGAAGCTGTGAGAAATGTAATTTTCTATCCCCCCACCCTCCTCCCTTGAACAAAAGGGAAAAATGATTTACTGCATTCCTACCGAATAATAGATGGCAGCTTGTCAGTGGAGTTACCCTTGATCATTATGGAATGACAAATACGGGCCAGCAGTAAGAGCTTATGAACTATTCATGCAGTCAGATAATGAAACATGCTTCATTCTCCTGGCTTAAAAGGGCTCTCGGGGCTCTGAGCACATAGCACAGGGTGGAGACTTAAACAGGTGGCAGGAAAACTCCAAAGAGTTTAGCACAGTCAGAACAATGGCAAGGTATGAGGAGAAGAGCTGATTGCCTTGGTGCTTTCTGGACCATTTTGATTAGCTCCGGCTCATGCTAGGAGCTGGGAAATCAGGGCCCAGTTGAAACAATGGCAAAGATTCAGGTCATAATGTCAGTCAGTCAGACAATGGTACTTATTAAGTGCTTACTGTGTGCAGAACACTGTTCTAAGCACTTGGGAGAACAATATAACAGACATATTCCCTGCCCATAACAAGCTCACAGTCTAGAAGGGGAGACAGACATTAATATAAATAAATTACAGATGGGGGATGAATAAAGGAAGCAAGTTAGGGTGATGCAGAAGGGGGTTGATGAAAGGAAAGGAGGATTTACTCAGAGAAGACCTCGAGAAGTTGTGCCTTCAATAAGGCTTTGATAGGAGGAGGGAGGGCATTCCAGGCCAGAGGCAGGATGTGAACAGGAGGGCAGCAGTGAGATAGATGAAGTTAAGGTAAAGTGGGAAGGTTGGCGTTAGAGGAGCTAAGCATGCTGGCTGGGTTGTGGTAGGAGAGTGGCAAGGTGAGGTAGAAGGAGGAAAGCTGAATGAGTCCTTTAAAGCCAATGGTAAAGAGTTTCTGTTTGATGGTGGATGGGCAACCACTGGAGGTTCTTTAGGAGTGAGGAAAGAACAGAAGGAAATGGGGAAGTGCAGAGCCCAGAAGTTGCCCCAAGCACCATCCTGTGGTCCTGGCCCCAGCCCTGCTTTCCCCAGTTCAATTTTTCAAATCTCTGGGATCCATTCTATCAAGGTCCAAATCTGGTTTTCCCAAATGCATAGGGTTAGACAGAGACTCATAGGCTGAATATAAAGTCAAAAAACCACACTCCCTACCCTCCCATTCCTCTCCAGAATTTGTTTGCCACAATGCATAGTGTGCTGCTCCGCTGGTGTGAAAGAGTTAATATTCTCCTCAGAACGGCCACACTTTATCCTGATCCTTAATGAAATTGGATCAATAAATACTCCTCATAATAATTCCAATAGCCCAGTATCTTCTGCTACTGACTACTGAATTATGGTTTCAACTTTGATCTTGTTAACAGACAATTAAACTAGGTGTTAAGGCTCATAGATCAGTTTGATTGGCAAGCGTATCCATAGTACGCTTTCTCCTTTTTGATGGCTGACTAAAATTGAGGCCTCCTTGGTATGGGCCAGGAGAACTTCTGGGAGGTTTCTAAGCAAATCAACCTCAGTGACATCTACAGTGAGTGTGCATTGAGGGTGCTTGAGGGTGGCTGGACATTGTGTGGATGCTACTGGGGTGGGGGGGGGCATTGTTTTGAGGTGCAATCACGGAAGGATTCATTACAAGCCTATTGAAAACATATCTCCGCCAAGAGACCTTCCCAAACTAGACGTCATTTCCTCTTCTCCTCCTCCCTTCTGCACCGCCCTTCACTTGGATTTGCACCCTTTGGTCATCCTTCCCTCAGCCTTGCAGCACTTATATACATATCCATAATTTATTTACTTATATTATATTAATGTCTGTCTCCCAAGTGCTTAGTACAGTGCTCTGCATACAGTAAGCACTCAATAAATAGGATTGCTTGATTGACCCAGCTGTGTGGGAATTGTTTGTTTTAAAACTAGAACCACCCCATCAACACACCCATCATGCCACACCTTAAGGCCTGATGGGAAATATGACCATTTTGACCTTTTCCACCACAGTGTCCAAATGACACCAAGTGCTTCCTGAATAAACAGATATCTCACAAAGCTCTCGGGAAACCCTTCATCCCAAACGTTCGTTGACCCCAGACAGCCCTTGCAGGAGAGCAAATTCCCCAGGCCACTATTGGGACCAAACAGCAAGGATCAACATCATGCTTGGCTGCTCCTGAGAGACCCTCTCATCTCCCCCCAATGTCAGAGACGAGCAGAACATGTATCTCTCAGTCACCGCCTGCTTGCTCCAGTTTGTATCCTTCTATTTGTCAGCTGTGTGACTTTGGGCAAGTCACTTAACTTCTCTGTGCCTCAGTTACTTCATCTGTAAAATGGGGATTAAAGCTGTGAGCCCCACATGGGACAACCTGATCACCTTGTAATCCCCCAGTGCTTACAGCAGTGCTTAGCACATAGTAAGCACTTAAAACCATTATTATCATTATTATTATTATTATTATTATTATTATTATTATTATTATTATTATTATTATGGATGAAATGAAAGAGCCACTTCTCTCAAGACCAAAGGGATTCCAGTAGGCCCCAGCCAGCCCTAGGTACAATCAATCACATTTTTTGATCATTTACTGTGCACAGAGCACTGTACCAAACCCTTGGGAGAATACAATATAACCAAGTGGGTATACACATTCCCATGGAAGAGTACAATATAACAAAGTTGGTAGGCGCATTCCCAGCCCTCAACAAGCTTACAGTCTAGAGGATGCTTAGAGTTTAGGAGGCTTACATTCTAGGGGTACTCTACAGGATGGTCCACTAACCCAGAACCAGGAACACAAAGCACCTTATTAACAGCTCCCTGCGGAGTGATGCCTGTTGATCACTCCACTGATTGACAAGGAGGAAAGGAGCTTGGGAGTCAGGTGACAAAGCTGGAAAAATGAGAAACGAAGGAACTGTGCAGCAGAAGGCAGAAGGATCAAGTGGAATGGGCATGAGACTGGGAATCAGGACACTGGGTTCTAATCCCAGCACACCGCCCCCCTTTGCCTGCTGTGTGACCTTGAGCAACTTCTCTATGCCTCAGTTTCCTCTTCTGTAAAATGGGTAATGGACGCCTGTTCTCTCTTCTACTTCAACTGTGACCAATCCCCCATCTCATGTGGGACAGGGGTTGTGTCCTAACTGATTATCTTGTATATACCCCAGTGCTTAAAACAGTGTTTGGCACATAATAACTAACAAATAGTTGCAACAGCGTGAAGCAGCATGGCTCAGTGGAAAGAGTATGGGCTTGGGAGTCAGAGGTCATGGGTTCTAATCCCGGCTCCCCCACATGTCTGCTGTGTGACCTTGGGCAAGTCACTTAACTTCTCTGAGCCTCAGTTCCCTCATCTGAAAAATGGGGATTAAGACTGTGAGCCCTACATGGGACAATGTGATCACCTTGTATCCTCCCCAGCACTTAGAACAGTGTTTTGCACATAGTAAGCACTTAACAAATGCCATTGTTATTATTGTTATTAAATACCACAGTTATTAGTAGTAGTAGTGATACTATTAACATAAAAATCCTGAAATGACTGTAGAATTGACCGTAACTTACTCAGTGCCTGAGAGTTTATAGGTAACATAAGTGATATATGTTCAAACACACTTGTGGCCTTCCCAATTCATCCTCCCAAGACAGCCCTTGGAGTATTCGGAATGACAACTGAGAAGCGATAAGGAGATCCTCAACCTCCATGTTGGATGGAAGACTGGCTAATGAGTTGTTATGGGATGATCCTCAAGGAGACTATCAGTGAGATTCATTCATTCATTCAATCGTATTTATTGAGCACTTACTGTGTGCAGAGCACTGTACTAAGCACTTGGGAAGTACAAGTTGGCAACATATAGAGATGGTCCCTACCCAACAGCGGGCTCACAGTCTAGAAGATGATTAGAAGCTAATCAAAGACAAGGGGATTGATTGCCCACTTGCTAAATTAAGGTTATGTAAGTCATGGAATTAGGGAATTTCAAATTTTCCATCTGATCCTAAGAAGGGGAATCTGGGAGGCACGAGAATGACCCAGAAGAAAATCAACTGAAGGAAATGTTAAGAGTTGGGAGGGCAGAGTAGTGGAAGATCCCTCATTTGGGTTTATGACAATAACTGGTATTTATTGCATGCTTACTGGAGGCAGAGCAATGTACTAAGTGCTTGGGAAAGCATAATAGAGTTAGTAAATATGATCCCTGACCCCAGGGATCTTATGTTATAGATTCTAAAAGCTTATTCTGTCAAGAAATAATCTTTGGATTGAGTCTGGGGTGAAGCAGTTTGCACCTGGTTCAGCTTCCATTGACCTGCCTAGAATCTGCTTATCATTAACAAAACCAGAATGCCTTGTACATTAATAAAATCCACAACTCCTTTTCAGACAGATGGGGAAGTATTAGGGATATGTCTACCTACTCTACTGTATTCAATTAGTGCTATTTATTGAACACTTACTGTGTGCAGAGTACCATACTAAGCGTTTGGGAGAATACAATACAATGGGGTTAGTAGATTTGTTCCCTGCCCACAAGGAGCTTACAGCATAGAGGGGGCGACAGGCATTAATATAAATATATTACGGATAGGTACATAAGTTCTGTGGGGGTCAGGGTGAGTTGACTATCAAGTGCTTGAAGCGTACTGATCCAAATAGATACTTGAAAAAACCTTTTTTTCCAAAATGGACCTTCACGCAACTCAACTCCCCAGTGCACCATGGAGATAGGAAAATCTCCTATAGTTGCATTTTTGAGTGACTGCTGTATGCAAAGCCCTGCACTAAGTGCTTAGAAAGGCAGACTTTGCTCCCCGCATTTTATAGGGGAGTAAACTGAGGTCTGAAGAGGTGACAGGTGTTGCCCCAACTTTGACAACCTGCCAGAGATGACGCTACAACTAGATTAAAACTGGGACTGAGAGGCGGTTTTCATGGTTCCCAGTTTGCAGGTCGTCTTCCAAAGCTTCTCTGCTGATCCTCCCTAGGAAGCCGCAAAATCGACACGACTCTCTGCCCCGCCTGCCGAGGCTCGACCAAGTGTACCCACCCACCTTCCTTCACCATGGAAATTTTCCCCAGGGTTTATCAACCGCTGTGCTTTCCGCGCTTTCCATTTGGTTTTAAATGAGTTTTCAATCTGAAAAAAATAATCTTTTAATTAAAAATCCTTTGTTTTAAAAACCAAATATCCTGGGGAGTCCCTGGGGTGATATATGATTTCTGTCCTTTTGATTTTCCATTCAGAAGCGGAGGAATGGGCCTCCCAGTCTCCCCTCAGACCCCCAAAAACAACACCCCTCCCAGGCCTCTGTTTTACTCCTCCCAGACCCGTGTCCGGGTCCCCATCACCACGGAAAGATCATTGCTTCAGGAACAAAAAGCAGTCCCCTACCGACATCATAATAATAGTAACAATAACACAACGATGATATTTGTTAAGTGCTTATTATGTGCTAAGCCCTAGGAAAGATATAATGCAATCAGAATAGGCACAGCCCCTGTGCCCATAGTCTGAGAGGGAGGGAGAGCAGGGTATTGAATCACCATTTTATGGGTGGAGAAACTGAGGCACAGAGAAATGAAGTGACTTGCTCAAGGTCACACAACAGGCAAGTGGGAGAGCTGGGATTAGAACCTCAATCTTCTCACTCCCAGTCCTGTGCTCCTTCTCTCATCTTCCCATCCTACTTTCCATCTTTACTGCATCACCCAGGCATTTGAGTCCAAACCCTTAAGCACTTAGATACTCCTCCCCCACCCCGCCCCCCACATACATTTGTATCTTAATACTCAGTTGTTTCTCCTACCAGTTAATTATTTTAATATCTGCCTCCCCCTCTAGAATGTCAACTCCTTGAAGGCAGGGCTCACACCTACTACTGTATTGATTTCTCTCAAGCACTTAGAGTGTCTACACCCAGCAAGTGCTCACCAAATACCATTGATTGGTTAATCGATTAGGCCTCAGTTGCTTCACTCCAATGTCACCCCTAGGGCTCTCCTCTCCCGGCCCATCATGGCCCCCTGCTGCAGCACAAGGTCCTTGTGGATGTTTGTCACACCTGACTGGACAGGACTCCCAGAGCCTGGAGTCCAGAAATCCCAGCCATCCCAGCACCACCCCCTCTAGACTGTGAGCTCGTTTTGGGCAGGGATTGTCACTGTTTATTGTTTTATTGTACTTCCCCAAGCGTTCAGTACAGTGCTGCACACACAGTAAGTGCTTAATAAATGCGGTTGAATGAATGAACCTGCAGGAGGATGGCAAATTTCATTGTTCCAAGCACTCCCTGGTGGACTGGTGGGGAGCAGGAGGGTGTGAAAGGACCAGCAGTAAGCTTCCACGGCAGGTCAATTCATCAGACCCACAAACCTGAAAACCACATCCCCACTATTCTCAGACCATTCTGCCCCTTGGATCACACTACTGAATTGATTTCTCTCAAGCACTTTAGAGTGTCTACACTCAGCAAGTGCCCACCAAATACCATTGATTGATTGGTTAATTGATTAGGCCTTGCTGCACAAAAACTGGTCAAGGGCCGTATCTGGACGGTCCCTCCCTTTCTTCCGCTGTCAGGCCTAGGCTCCCATCCCCCTCGTATTTCCAGCTTTCGTCAGTCGATCGCACCATTAATTGCACTGTTTCCTTTTTGCTTTTCTTTTCATTGTGAAACATTTATGCAGAAGGTGCCCCAGGAGGCCCAATCCAATTTCCGCAGAGGCTCGTCACCAAGCAGCAGCACGGCAGCGGCGGCGGTGCTTGCGGACCATCTAATAAACATCGCCTGCGATTAAATTAGACAATTCCCAGCCACGCTGGGGACAGCGTGGGCCACTCCAGCACGCTCTCCAACGTGCTCTGCTGCCTTCTGTGCTGACAGCAGCTCCGCTGGAGTCTGCCAGAGCCCCCATTTCACCCCATTTCACTCCTCACCCCTTCAGTGGAGAAGACAGGAGTTGAGGGTGCTGGATGCAGCACTGCAGGATGCAGGATGTTGTAAGTACCCCTCCCTGCTGTCCAGCTTCTGCTGTAGCTGTTTTGAACTCCACAGGTTTGATCGTTTTTGCTCCCTTCATTCATCCCTCCTCCCAACCCCATGGCACTTCTGTCCATGTCTGTAATTTATTGATATTAATGTCAAGATTATTTCAATTGGTAGCTGAACCCCTAAGCCCAAGGTATGGGGGATAACACTAAGCTGATTTGGGTGATGGGGGCAAACTAAGAGAGAAAATAAACCCAGGCATCCTGACTTCCAGGCATTCATTCCATAATCATAATAATAATAATAATAATGGTATTTAATTCACTCATTTGATCGTATTTATTGAATACTTACGGTGTGCAGAACACTGTACTAAGCTGTTAAGCACTTACTATGTGCCAGGCACTGTATTAAGCACTGGGGTGGATACAAGAAAATCAGGTTGGACCCAGTCCCTGTCCCGCATAGGGCTCACAGTCTTAATCCCCATTTTACAGATGAGGTATCTGAGGCACAGAGATGTTAAGCAGCTTGCCCAAGGTCACACAGCAGACAAGTGGCGGAGCTGGGATTAGAACCCATGACCTTCTGACTCTCAGGCCCGTGCTCTAGCCATTATGCCATGCTGCTTACTTTGCCTCCACACACATCCCCATCCCTGACTTCTCTCCTTTGTTTCCACATAGTAAAGTCAATCAGTAGTACTTAATGAGCACTTACCGTTTGAAGAGCACTCTACTAAACCCTTATCATTATTATTACAGTAGACTGAATAGACATGATCCCTACCCTCAAGGAGCTTTTACAGTCTAGTGGAAGGATTGAATCCAGACACTAAAATAAATTACAGGTAGGGGAAGCAATCAAGAATAAAGATATGAACTTAAGTGCTGAATGGGTGGGGGTGAGGATGCTGACAGTGATTAGAGAATCAGAGAAGCAGCGTGGCTCAGTGGAAAGCGCCTGGGCTTTGGAGACAGAGGTCATGGGTTCAAATCCCGGCTCCGCCACTTGTCAGCTGTGTGACTTTGGGCAAGTCACTTTACTTCTCTGGGCCTCAGTTACCTCATCTGGAAAATGGGGATTAAGTCTGTGAGCCCCAAGTAGGACACCTTGATTACCTTGTATCTACCCCAGTGCTTAGAACAGTGCTTTGCACATAGTAAGCACTTAATAAATGCCATCATCATTATTAATATTAGAGGGTGAGGACCTAAACACATAGGGGAAACAGTAGGGAGGGAACCAGAGTTCTCAATGAGGTACACTCAGGGACTAATGACTTTTTCACCCTGACTGCAGCAGCCACCGACTGCAGGTAGCATTTGTGCAATCTGGAGACATTCAAGATCAGGAACTCTGCCTCTTCCTGCCCTCCAAAGCAAATTCCAATGGAGTCACTGGGTTCTGCCCTCCCACACTCCTCATTCATTCCCAACTTCACAGTCCACAGCCAGATTTCTACATTTGCAGTATGGTAGTCTCCCCCCCCCCCTTTTTTTTTTGATGGTATTTATTAAGTGCTATGTGCAAAGCACTGTTCTAAGCACCGGGGAGGTTACAAGGTGATTGGGTTGTCCCATGTGGGGCTCACAGTCTTTATCCCCATTTTACAGATGAGGTAACTGAGGCACCGAGAAGTCAAGTGACTTGCCCAAAGTCACACAGCTGGCAGTTGGTGGAGCCTGGATTTGAACCCATGACCTCTGACTCCAAAGCCCGGGCTCTTTCCACTGAGCCACGCTGCTTCTCTTCACTGCTTCCCCTTTGTATGTCAATGAACTGAAGAAGAACCCTCTGAGCCCTTCAGCTGCCTCAATTCCAGCCTCTGGAGAGCTGTGTTAATTTTTTTAACCCTGGCTGTCGATTCCCCTTCCTCAACACCAATGTTGCCCTCTTGGCAGTTAGAGAGACAGAGTCCAGGAGGGAGCCAATGTTGGGAATCAGCAATCCAGACTTTGTTCCAATTCAGCTGTACCAAACACAACAGTGCTCTGCACACCGTAGACACTCAATAAATACCATTGATTGAGGGATTGATTATCAGCTGTCCCTAACCTCCAGGAAGCCTGCACCAAGCCATCCATCTGGGTCTCAGCCTCTGGGTAGAATGGGAGCACCAGGTTGACTAGATACAGGGCTAATATTTGTGACTTCTTAGAGAGACAATATGGGTCCAATTTGGGATTATTCATCTAATGGAGGAGAGCAGTATTGTACAAATATAAAATGACTGATAATATACGATGCATATGGGGCATTGGCTCTTGCAGGGTAACAGGGAGAGCTGAGGCCATGACTAGTTTGAGTAATTAATGTGGTCTTACATTAATAATTACGTTATTCGTTAAGTCCTTACAATGTGCCGAGCACTGTATTAAATCCTGGGATAGATACAGGTTGGACACAGTCCCTGCCCAATTTAGGGCTCACAGTCTAAGCAGAAGGGAGAATGAGTTTTAATCCCCATTTTGCAGATGAAGAAATTGAAGCACAGAGCAATTAAATTACTTTCGCAAGAACACAGAGCCGACAAGTGGTGGAGGCAGTAATAGAGCCCAGGTCAATCAATCAGTGAAATTAATTGGTTGTTTATTGTGTGCCGAGCACTGTGCTAAGCACTTGGACAAGTACAATACATCAATTCATGCTCACAGGGAGCTTATATAAATACCAATGATTGATCAATTGATCAATCAATACAAACATTTGCATATATACAAACATATATACGATATATACAAATATATGTATATATGTTTGTACGTATTTATTACTCTATTTATTTATTTTACTTGTACATATCTATTCTATTTATTTTATTTTGTTAATATGTTTTGTTTTGTTCTCTGTCTCCCCCTTCTAGAATTTGAGCCCACTGTTAGGTAGGGACCGTCTCTATATGTTGCCAACTTGTACTTCCCAAGCGCTTAGTACAGTGCTCTGCACACAGTAAGCGCTGAATACGATTGATTGATTGACTGAGACATTCTGCCCCACTTCCTAGGTTTTTCTGAGAGTCTATGCCTCCTCCCCTCCCCCGGCTGGATGAGCCGGCAACTCTGACCAGCTCTAGTGGGAAAATCTCCATGGAAATGTCTCCTCTGGGCCTGAATCTGCCTGAGGAAAACCTGGCCCTCGGGTCCAAACTACCGTGGAAACCAACTCTTAATGAGCCTTAATCCGTTTTGTTTTCAGTCTCCATAATCAACCTTGTTTTCCTAAATCATTCTTCAGTCACAACTTTCCCCTGCCACCAACATCAGCCACACCCTGTTGCCAATTAAGAAAACTGGAGTCACACAAGCTTGGATTCTGTTGTTACTGTGAAGGAACACCAGTCCACCACAGACTACGACTAACTACCTTTCATACCTTTCCGGGATGAGGTTGAGTCCTCTTTTAGGGCAACAGACTATGTCTGTCCTCACCCAAACAGATCTGTATTAAATATTGCAATCAAAAAGCCCTTGTGCTGTGTTCCTATGACTTGATTTTTTTTGGATTCGACACTACTGTTCATCAAGCTCATCCGGGGCAGACCAAGTCACCAACCCTTGTGCCAGCCCTCCCCTGCCATGTGTTGTCAGCACATCGATCATTGTGTTAGTCAAGTGCCCAATGGGTGAAAAGCACCTACTAAACATTTGGGAGAGTACATTAGAGTAGGTAGATATGATTCCTGCCTTCAAGGACTTTACAATGTAGCGGGGAGAAAATCTAGCACATCTTTGGTTTGGATTTGGTAAATAAATATGATTGATGAAAGTGTCTCAGGCAATTTCAGCCCCCAGCCAATTTCCAGTTTCCCATGCCCATGGCCACCTCTGTGCTCCCTCCATACCATCGCCAGAGCCAAGATGGTCATACTCGGGGTGGACACAAGAAGTGGAATCCTTCCCATAGCCATCGCGGGGCACATACAAGGGGGTAATCTTGCAGAAAGCACCCCTGTCTGTGTGAACTCAACTAATGCATTCCTGCCCTTCTGGGATGAATCACAACAAAAATCACAAGGGCAAGCCCCCTCGTCGTTAGCCAGTTAATGAGGCAGTTGTGTCTAGGCCATTAAGAAACAAGTGGTTTCCACTGCCAGGGTTTTGATGGGGGGGGGTTGTTGCTTTTTTAAACTGATAGCAGTTTTACCCCAAGCAACTTTGGCCTATAATTCAGATCATGTTATTTTGGACATCAGAGAATTAGGAACTAGCAAGGAGCAGGGCTTGGGAAGATTTGCATATGTGGCACTGCTTCTCCTGAGCTCTCCAAGGACACTGCACCAGCAAACTGTCAGCCCCACCTCAGCTGCCACTACTTGCCAAGGGTGCCAGCATCATGGGCTCTGGAATGTTCCCACCCTGAAGCAGCTGCCCTGCACCTCTGGACTAGTGTTTGAGCTCCTTGTGGGCAGGGATTGCATCTATCTCTTCAATTGTATTGGATCTTCTCCCATGTGCTTAGTGCAGTACACTGCATGCAATAAACACTCGATAAAAACCATTCATTGATTCCCAGTCACCCTCAAGAACACACACACACGCACACACTTCCTGGTGTATTTGTCTGGAGGGTGAGGCCCTGATCAATCGATACATCAATCAATGGTAATTACTAACTGCTCACCTTTTGCAGAGCACTATACTAAAGTTCTTGGGTGAGTACAACATGCCCAAGAACCTTTGTGCCACCCAAGACCACAATCAAGCTGTTTCCAGCTTCCTTTGCCTCTGTCTTGTTGCTTAGTCCCACTGCTGACCAAGCCCAAAAAAGGGAGAGCCAGTGATGCATTTTGCAGACTCCATTTTGTGGCATACAGTGCTCTCTCAATCCCCCAGAGGTCGGAAGTCTTGGTAACCACTAGTTCCCTGTTCTTCCCAAGGCCTCACCACCCACCACCACCACCACCAGTAGAAAACTATAGAAAACGATCGTCTTTGAGGTGAAGCATCAGCATGCAGCTAAGAGCAGGTGCCTTGTTTAAAGGCCCTTTTTCATATCTCCATTCATCATCATTCTCCAGCGAGTCTTTGAAAGAAAGGCAAGTACCATCTTACAAATGCTATTATGCAAACATAGATCCTTGCAGCCGGGCTCTGTAGTCCCTGCTGGCTGCTTGTATGCCACTGAGAGCTACTTGAGATGCTGATTTTAAACTGGAGTGGAGAGATGGTTTGAGCTCCACTAAGGCGATTGATTACGCTCTACTGTGCAGAGCACTCCCCTCTCCCATTCCCTTCCCATTCATTCATTCATTCATATTTATTGAGTGCTTACTGTGTGCAGAGCACTCCCCTTCCAGACCCTGGAGCAGGCTGGAGCTGCTGAGAGCCTTTCTTTTTTTCCACGGTGTCTATTAAGCCATTCATTCATTCATTTAATCGTATTAATTGAGTGCTTACTGTTTGCACAGCACTGTACTAAGCACCTGGGAAGTACAGGTTGGCGACATACAGAGACGGTCCCTACCCAACAACGGGCTCACAGTCTAGAAGGGGGAGGCAGACAACAAAACAAAACATGTGGACAGGTGTCAAGTCATCAGAACAAATAGAATTGAAGCTAAATGCACATCATTAACAAAATAAATAGAAGAGTAAATATGTACAAGTAAAACAGGGTAATAAATCTGCAGACATATATACAGGTGCTGTGGGGAGGGGAAGGAGGTAGGGCCGGGGGGATGGGGAGGAGGAGAGGAAAAAGGGGGCTCAGTCTGGGAAGGCCACTTGGAGGAGATGAGCTCTCAGTACAAGCCAGGTACTGTACTAAGCACTGGCGTAGATACAAGCTAATCAGGATGGATGTCGTCCATGTCCCAAATGGGGCTCCAAGTCTTAACTCCCATGTTACAGAAGAGGTAACTGAGGCCCAGACAGTTACAGTCAGTCAAAACCCAGACAGTTTGTGACTTGCCCCAAATCACATAGCAGACAAATGGCAGTGCCAGAATTGGAACCCAGGTCCTTTCGCCTCCCAGGACGGAGCTCTATCCATTAGGCCGTGCTGTTTCCCTTCAGATCGTAACCAGAGGAACTTTAATTTTGGAACTCCCCCATTACCGCTGAATCATAGGTTATGTCAATCAGTCAATTGATGGTATTGAGTGTTTACTCAGTGCAGAGCCCTGTTCAAAGTGCTTGGGAGAATCCTGTACAGTAGAATTGGAAGAGGTGATCCCTGCCTTCAAGGAGCTTACAATTAGTCTAGTAGGCCTATGTTAAGTCTACACTTAGCAGTTCACCTGGGTCATTCATGACAAAAAACATACTGGAAGCTCAATTATCCAGATCAATCAATCAGTGGTATTTTTTGAGCATACTCCAAAAATTACAGATTGTGAGTCCCTCCAGGGACAGGATACGTGTCTAATTCCCACTTGCATATTCTTTCCCAGCATTTAGTACAGTACTCTGCACACAGTAAACATTTAATCCTATTACTGCTACTCACAATAATTTCTGCAAAACTGTGGGTCGGACATTATTACATTACACTGTTTACCGGAACAAACACTTATGGCTTCACGTGTGTCTGAAGGTTGCTTACCTGCAAGGATCATCAGTGCCCATCCTGGTCTGAAGCAGGAAAAATAATAGTAGTTATTATTACTGTGGTGCTTGTTAAGTACTCATTATATGCCAATCACTGTACAAGATAATTGGTTTGAACAGAGTCCTTATCCCTCATGTGGCCCAGAATCTAAGTAGGAGGGAGAACAGGGGCTATTATTATTATCATTTTTGTGTTTTTAATGGTATTTGTTAAGAGCTTACTCTGAGCCAGGCACTGTTCTAAGTGCTTGTGTAGATACGTGCTAATCCATTTGGAAACAGTCCCTGTCCCACATGGGGCTCACAGTCGGAATCCCCATTTTAGAGAGGTGGTAACTAAGACACAGAAGTGAAGAGACTTGTCCTAGGTCAAGCTGCAGAAAAATGGTGGAGCCAGGATTGGAACCCAGATCCTTCTGGCTCCCAGGCCCAAGCTCTATACACTAGACCACGCTACTTCTCTAAGTGCTGCTTTAAGTGCTTCCTTGTGTCAAGCACTAGGTAGACACAAGTTAATCAGATTGGACGTAGTCCCTGTCCCACATGGGGCTCCCATTCTCAGAAGCTCAGCATGCTGGAAAGAACCTGGGCTTGGGAGTCAGAGGACCTGGGTTCTAATTCCAATTCAGTAACTTGTCTGATGTGTGACCATGGGCAAGTCACTTCACTTCTCTGGGCCTCAGTTCCCTCATGTGTAAAATGGAGATTAATACCGTGAGCCCCATCTGGGACATGGACTGTGTCCAACCTGATTTGCTTGTATCTACCCCAGCACTAGTACAGTGCCTGGAACACAGTAAGTGCTTAACAAATACTGCTAAAAAAAAAGTAGGTGGGAGAACGAGTATTTAATCCCCATTTTACAGATGAGGAAAGTTAGGCACTGAGAAGTTAAGCAACCAGGGCTTCTGCAGTGGTTTTTGAGAACTTCCTCTCCAGAGAACGAGAGGTGCTTCAGAAAAGTAGACCTGGATCTGTCAGCCCCACCTCTGCCACTGGTTTTGTTGAGTGGCTTGGCTTCTTCATCCAGAAAATTAAGATGATATTTACCTTCCTCTGAGGGACGTTATGTGAATTAATTAATTACTGTTGGCAAAGGACTTGAAGATGTAAAATGTTCTGTGAATGCTCAGCATTATCATTAACCTCAAACACACAACAAAAATACATAGGGGCGGGCTGGCAGTCCCTAGAACTTTCTCCGTCAATGAATGGGCCCCTCTCCCAGCTGGAAGGAATAAGGAGATCCTGCTAGAGGGGGTTGAGGAAACCATCCTCCCTATTCAGACGTGCTACCTTTGAGATCACTGGAGAGGTCACCATTCCAGTTTTGACCCCCAAGAGGTAACAGCATGGCCTAGTGGAAAGATCACAGGCCTGAGAGTCAAGGGATCTGGGTTCCAATCCCAGCTTGGCCACTTGCCTGCTATCTGGAACCATGGGCAAGCCATTTAATTTCTCTGTGCCTCATTTTCCTCAACTGTAAAATGTTTTCCCTCCCACTTAAACTGTTAGCCTCCAGACCAGGGACTGTGTTCAACTTGATTATCTAGATTGGAGCTCCTTGTAGGCAGGAAACATGTCTACCAACTCAGTTATAGTATACTCTCCCAAGCACTTAGTACAAAGCTCTGCACACAGTAAGCACTCAATTGTGGACAGGGAATGTCTGTTTATTGTTGGATTGTACTTTCCCAAGCACTTAGTGCAGTACGCTGCCCACAGTAAGCACTTAATAAATATTACTGAACGAATGAATTATCTTTTTTTTAATAAAATTTGTTAAATGCTTCCTATGTGCCAGGTACTGTACTAAGTGCTGGGGTAGATACGAGCAGTGTGTTTCAGTGGAAAGAGCATGGGCTTGAGAGTCAGAGGTCATGGGTTCTATTCCCAGCTCTGCCACTTAGCTGTGTGACTTTGGGCAAGTCACTTAACTTCTTTTGTGCCTCAGTTCTCTCATCTGTAAAATGGGGATTAAGACTATGAACCCCACGTGGGACAACCTGATTATCTTGCATCCACCCCAGCGCTTAGAAAAGTGCTTTGCACATAGTAAGCGCTTAACAAATGCCATTATTATTAGAATACGAGTTTATTAGGTTGGACACAGTCCCGCATGGGGCTCACAGTCTTAATCTCCATTTTACCGATGAGGTAACAGAGGCACAGAGAAGATAAATGCCTTGCTCAAGGTTACAAAACAGACATGTGGCAGAGCCAGGATTAGAACCCAGGTCCTTCTGAATCCCAGCGGGTGCTCTAAATCCTAAGCCATGCTGCTTCTCCTTGTATCTTAGATCTACAGTCCTTATTGCAAGGCTTGGCACATTATAATTACTTAACAAATGCCATTATGATTGTTATTACTGCTAAGGTGCCCCAAAGAGAGGCCCTCTAGCTCCTTGGCTTTCTGGTGTCAAGGAAGCCAGCCCTTCCAGGAACCTGTCAATCAGTCACATTTCCTGAGTCCTTCCCTGGGCCCCAGAGCACATTTCTCCTGCAACAGGATTAAAGATAAATGACCGAGAAGCTATTTCTGACTGTTGACTCTTAATTCTTTTAATTTCACTCCCTTTGAATATTTTAAACAGCCACGAGTTGATAAATGAGGAAGAACATTAGGGGTGAGTGAATGTTAATTTCATCTTAGGCTGCCTTTGAGGTGAGGGGTCTTTTTAATGTATTCGAGAGGCTTACAGGTCTTTGGGGAGAACATATCCCAGATCTGGAAGAATGAAGAACAGGAAGCTTCTGCCAACCCACACCATATCCATGTCCACTCCCAGAGACTATATGTCATATGAGGGGGAAACTGAGGCAGAGAACAGATTGGGAAAGGCTAGCAAATTTCCTGAGAATCTGGGCTGGGGGTTGTGAGGGCAGAGAGGGAGAGAGGGGGAGAAGGAGAGTGAGAAAGAAAAAGAGAGTGGGAGAGAAGATGGAGAGAGGGAGGAAGAGAGAGAAGTGGGGAGAGAGGGAGAGAAGGAAAGAGGGCTCTGGTGCTCAGGAGAGAGGGAGACAGGAAGGGAAAGAGAAACATGGAGGAAGAGGATGAGAGAGTTGGAGAGAGGGGAAGAGTGGTGGATTTGTTCATATCCCATGTGGTATATTCTCAATTAAAACCCAAGCTTCCAGTTTCTCATCCAACCCAGCTGATGGGTAAGAAACTCTGGCAACTCCACAAACATCCCAAACAGAGGACAATCATTTCCTTATAATAATAATGATGTTAGTATTTGTTAAGCACTTACTATGTGCCAAGCACTGTTCGAAGTGATGGGGGAGATTCAGGGTCATCAGGTTGTCCCACGTGGGGCTCACAGTCTTCATCCCCATTTTACAGATGAGGGAACTGCGGCACAGAGAACTAATTGGGGGAAGCAGTGTGGCGCAGTGGAAAGAGCCCGGGCTTTGGCATCAGTGGTCATGGGTTCAAATCCCGGCTCCGCCAGTTGTCAGCTGTGTGACTTTGGGCAAGTTACTTAGCTTCTCTGGTCCTCAGTTCCCTCATCTGTAAAATGGGGATTAAGACTGTGAGCCCCACGTGGGACAACCTGATCACCTTGTAACCTTCCCAGCGCTTAGAACAGTGCTTTGCACATAGTAAGCGCTTAATAAATGCCATTATTATTATTATTAAGTTGCCCAAAGTCACACAGCTGTCCTGTGAGGGAGTTGGGATTAGAACCCATGACCTCTAACTCCCAAGCCTGTGCTCTTACCACTAAGCCATGCTGCTTCTCTTATCTCTTCTCTCACTTATCTGTGGAAAGAGTGTCTACCAACTCCTCTATTGTACTGTACTCTCCCAAGCACACAGTACAGAGCTCTACAGAAGGTAGGCCCTTAATAAACACCACTGATTGATTGACCTTGCCCCTTACCCAGCCCTCTGCCTGTGGTATTTGAGTAATTCCTCCAAACATTTCAGGAAAGCTGGATGAGTAACCATGCCTAATTGGGCAGAGGTTTGACAAGATGATCCAATCCCCACTGGAGACCGGATCTGAGTTGGCCGCACACATTACCTTCATACGACCACCCTGGCTGCATTTGAACATCCATCTCTGGAGGCAGTGAGCTGGTGGAGTAAAATCCGCCACACCTGGCTCATTTCCACTTTGACAAAAATGGACCTCGCGTTCCCATCAGGTGGTCTCAGTACCCTTCCATTGATGCCTGTGTGACTTGCAAGAGGGAGAAAAAACATCCAGAATGACTGCCAATTTCTTGAACGCTCCAGGGGGATTTAGCACTTATGCTATCTGTTTGGGGTAATTCCACAGTCTGTTTGCAGATCTTCCTATATGGGCTGATGGCAATGGCTTCAAATCAACCTCTTTGATACCATGCCCGTATCCATATGTCCTTCAGGTGATCTGGGAGCAGGCTCAGGGCCACCGTCGAAGTCGATCGTTCCTCTTGAGGGAGTTTGCACTTCCAGGTTTCGCTGTATTCAGAAGATTGGTCCATCTGTCTCTGGGGCTGTGCGCTACTTTCAGTCTAATGGTGATGTTGATATTCATAGGCTGAGGCTGGCATACATCTGAGGGCCTCGTGTTGTAACTCACATATTAAATATGTGAACTAGGGCTCCTTTGGGCTTGTTTCTTTGGGGAGAACTGTGGGTGTTTTCCATCAGTCTGTGCTTCCACCCTCCTCAATTCATTATGCTTCTTCCTGAGAAGCAGTGTGGCCTAGTGGAAAGAGAATGGGCCTGCGAGTCAGAGGATCTGGCTGCTAATCCCGGCTCCACCACTTGCCTTCTGAATGATCTTGGGCAAGTCACAACTTCTCTGTTACTCAGTTTCTCTCCTACTCCCCTCCTCCCCCGGCCTTCTGAGTCACCTATACATTTAGATCTGTAGCCCTTTGTCACTTGATATTCACTCCACTCTCAGCCCCACAGCTCTTATGTACGTATCTGTACATCGGAGAAGCAGCATGGCTCAGTGGAAAGAGCACAGGCTTTGGAGTCAGAGGTCATGGGTTCAAATCCTGCCTCTGCCACTTAGCTGTGTGACTTTAAGCAAGTCACTTAACTTCTCTGGGCCTCAGTTCCCTCATCTGTAAAATAGGGATTAAGACTGTGAGCCCCACATGGGACAACCTGATCACCTTGTAACCACCCCAGCACTTAGAACAGTGCTTTGCACATAGTAAGTACTTAATAAATGCCATCATTATTATTATTATCTGTAATTTATTTATATTAGCATCAGTCTCCCTCTCTAGACTATAAGCTCCTTGAGGGAAGGGAAATTATCTACCAACTCTGTTGTATGATATTGTCCCAAGTGCTCAGTATCAATCATATTTTCTGAGTGTTTATTGTGTGCAGAGCTCTTGTACTAAGCGGAGAATACAATGTAATAGTTGGTAGGCAGGTTCCCTGGCCATAACGAACTTACACTTCTAGAGGAATAGTGCTCAGGATACAGTAAGCGTTCAATAAGCACCATTGACTGATTGACTGTAAAAGGGAGATCAATACTGGTTCTCCCTCCCCTTCAGAGTAAGAGCCCCATGTGGAACTTGTTATGGGCAGGGAATGTATCTGTTTATTCTGTTGTACTGTACTCTCCCAAGTATTTAGTACAGTGCTCTGTACTAAGTAAACACTCAGTAGAGAAGCAGCGTTGCTTAGTGGAAAGAGCACGGGCTTGGACGTGGCTTCTAACCCCCGTTCTGCCTCTTTGCTGTATGACCTTGGGCAAGCCACTGTACTTCTCTGTGCCTCAGTTACCTTATCTGTACAATGGGGATTAAGACTGTGAATCCCACGTGGGACAACCTGATTACCTTGTATCTGCCCCAGTGCTTACAACAGTGCTTGGCACATAGTAAGTGCTTAGCAAATACCATAATTATTATTATTATTATTAATTACCATTGATTGTGTCTCATCTGTTATTCTTAATCTACTCAAGTGCCTGGCATATAATACATAAATGCCACAATCATTAAATGCACACATCTTTCCTAGGGAGGCTACCATGGAAATGTGTGACCACAGGGGCAACCATGGTATTTTTCACTGGCACTCACCCCCCCATCTTGATCATGACCCCCCCCCCCCCCCCCCCCCCCCCCCCCAGTGCTGCAGCTGGGCAGGGGAAGGGGTGGGAAAGGGAAGGAAAGAGGACAGTAGCTGTTGAAAGCACTTGCACCTGAGAAAGGGAGAGAATAACTGTGGTATTTGTTAAGTGCTTACTTTGTATCAGGCAATGTACTATGCACCGGGATGGATACAAGCAGATTGGGTTGTACACAGTCCATGTCTCAAATGGGGCTCACAGTCTAATCCCCATTTTACAGATGAGGCAACTGAGGAACAGAGATATGAAGTGACTTACCCAAGGCAGACAAGTGGTGGAACAGGGATTAGAACCCATGACCTTCTGACCCCCAAGCCCATGCTCTATCCAGCCCAGCTGCGCTGAGAGGCAGCTTTGAATACACATGTACACACATATGTAAATTCCTGGAGCACAGCTGCTGAAACCTTCAAAGAGGAAGATCCTTCCCCCTTCAAGACAACTCCTTGAACGAGTTGTCTACACGCGCTGCCTGGAATTCCTCAACAACAACTCTCTCCTCGACCCCCTCCAGTCTGGCTTCCGTCCCCTTCATTCCACGGAAACTGCGCTCTCAAAGGTCACCAATGACCTTCTGCTTGCCAAATCCAACGGCTCATACTCTGTCCTAATCCTCCTCGACCTCTCAGCTGCCTTTGACACTGTGGACCACCCCCTTCTCCTCAACACGTTATCTGACCTTGGCTTCACAGACTCCATCCTCTCCTGGTTCTCCTCTTATCTCTCCGGTCGTTCTTTCTCACTCTCTTTTGCAGGCTCCTCCTCCCCCTCCCATCCTCTTACTGTGGGGGTTCCCCAAGGTTCAGTGCTTGGTCCCCTTCTGTTCTCAATATACACTCACTCCCTTGGTGACCTCATTCGCTCCCACGGCTTCAACTATCATCTCTACACTGATGACACCCAGATCTACATCTCTGCCCCTGCTCTCTCCCCCTCCCTCCAGGCTCGCATCTCCTCCTGCCTTCAGGACATCTCCATCTGGATGTCCGCCCGCCACCTAAAGCTCAACATGTCGAAGACTGAGCTCCTTGTCTTCCCTCCCAAACCTTGTCCTCTCCCTGACTTTCCCATCTCTGTTGACGGCACTACCATCCTTCCCGTCTCACAACCCCGCAACCTTGGTGTCATCCTCGACTCCGCTCTCTCATTCACCCCTCACATCCAAGCCGTCACCAAAACCTGCCGGTCTCAGCTCCGCAACATTGCCAAGATCCGCCCTTTCCTCTCCATCCAAACCACTACCCTGCTAATTCAAGCTCTCATCCTATCCCGTCTGGACTACTGCACTAGCCTTCTCTCTGATCTCCCATCGTGTCTCTCTCCACTTCAATCCATACTTCATGCTGCTGCCCGGATTACCTTTGTCCAGAAACGCTCTGGACATATTACTCCCCTCCTCAAAAACCTCCAATGGCTACCGATCAATCTGCGCATCAGGCAGAAACTCCTCACCCTGAGCTTCAAGGCTGTCCATCACCTCGCCCCCTCCTACCTCACCTCCCTTCTCTCCTTCTACTGCCCAGCCCGCACCCTCCGCTCCTCCACCACTAATCTCCTCACTGTACCTCGTTCTCGCCTGTCCCGCCATCGACCCCTGGCCCACATCATCCCCCGGGCCTGGAATGCCCTCCCTCTGCCCATCCGCCAAGCTAGCTCTCTTCCTCCCTTCAAGGCCCTGCTGAGAGCTCACCTCCTCCAGGAGGCCTTCCCAGACTGAGCCCCTTCTTTCCTCTCCCCCTCGTCCCCCTCTCCATCCCCCGTCTTACCTCCTTCCCTTCTCCACAGCACCTGTATATATGTATATATGGTTGTACATATTTATTACTCTATTTATTTATTTATTTATTCATTTTACTTGTACATTTCTATCCTACTTATTTTATTCTGTTGGTATGTTTGGTTCTGTTCTCTGTCTCCCCCTTTTAGACTGTGAGCCCACTGTTGGGTAGGGACTGTCTCTATGTGATGCCAATTTGTACTTCCCAAGTGCTTAGTACAGTGCTCTGCACATAGTAAGCACTCAATAAATACGATTGATTGATTGATTGATTGATTCAAGAGGTAGGAGAAGCAGCATGGCTCAGTGGAAAGAGCCCAGGCTTTGAAGTCAGAGGTTATGGGTTCAAATCCCAGCTCTGCCAGTTGTCAGCTGTGTGACTTTGGGCAAGTCACTTCACTTCTCTATGCCTCAATTATCTCATCTGTAAAATGGGGATGAAGACTGTGAATCCCCTGTGGGACAACCTTATCACCTTGTAACCTCCCCAAAGCTTAGAACAGTACTTTGCACATAGTAAGTGCTTAATAAATGCTATTATTATTATTATTAAGATCAGTGGATGAAAAGAGTAGGTGGCTAGGAAGAGTAGAGCCTCCTCCAGGGACAGTGTGGGGCCTGGGAGTCAGAAAGACCTGGGTTCTAAACCCGACTCCACCACTCGTCTGCTGTGTGACCTTGAGCAAGTCACTTCACTTCTCAGGCCTCAGCTACCTCATCTGTGAAATGGAGATTAAGACTATAAACCCTATGTGGGAGATGGATTGTGTCCAACCAGATAGGCTCCTATCTACCCCAGGGCTTAGTATAGTGCCTGGCACATTGTAATATTTAACAAATACTGTACAAAAGGTACTCAGTCATATTCCCCATCTGAGCACTTTGGAGGGAAAAAAACCCCAAAGTTTCCCATCTTCCCTGAGTGTCCATCTCCTACCCGTGGGTCCATTTCCACCCACTCCCAACCCCCATTGGACCTGGCTCTCCTCAGCCTAGCAAACCCATTGCCTACCCATCCCTGAAGCCAGAGCAAGATTATTTTTTGACCCTTTCCACACCAATTCGTCTCCCCTCCAACTAAAGCTCTTGTACCTAGTCCAGGTTTCATCAGGAGAACTAGCCCATGGTGATCCCCCACATAATAAAATAATACTTTTAGTGTTTGTTAAGAGCTCTCTTATTTATTTATTATTTATGTAAATAATAATAATAATAACAATGGCATTTATTAAGCACTTACTATGTGCAAAGAACTGTTCTAAGCACTGGGGAGGTTACAAGGTGATCTGGTTGTCCCACGGGGGGCTCATAGTCTTCATCCCCATTTGACAGATGAGGGAATTGAGGCCCAGAGAAGTGAAGTGACTTGCCCAAAGTCACACAGCTGACTAGTGGTGGAGCCAGGATTAGAACCCACAACCTTCTGACTCCCAAGCCCGGGCTCCTTCTATTGAGCCATGCTGCTTCTCCATTATTGTGTTCCCCCCTCTAGCCTATAACTCATTGTGACCAGGGAATGTGTCTGTTATATTGTTGTATTGTACCTCCCAAGTGCTTAGTACAGTGCTCTGCACACAATAAGCACTCAATAAATTAATTCTATTGTTGCCTGTTCACTTGTTTTGATGTCTGTCTCCCCCCTTCTAGACTGTGATCCCGTTGTGGGCAGAGATTGTCTCTGTTGCTGAATTGTATTTTCCAAGCACTTAGTACAGTGCTCTGCACACAGTAAGCACTCAATAAATATGATTGAATGAATGAATTGACTGACTCCCTATGTGCCAAGCAGTGTACTAAGCAATGGGGTAAATACAAGACAATCAGATGGCCACAGTTCCCGCCCCACACAGGGCTCATCGTCTAAGCAGGAGGACAAACAGGTGAGGAACCTAAAGGTAATACAAGGTAATCAGATTGTCCCACGTGGGGTTTACAGTCTTAATCCCCATTTCACAGATGAGGAACCTGAAGCACAGGGAAGTTATATGAGGAATAGGGATTAGAATGCAGACCCTATCACTCCTAATGATGTGCTCTTTCCACTAGGCCACACTGCTTCTCACCCTCTGACATTCATTCATTTAATCATATTTATTGAACTCTTACTGGGTGCAGAGCACTGTACTAAGCGCTTGGGAAGTACAAATTTGCAACATATAGAGACTGTCCCTACCCAACAATGGGCTCACAGTCTACAAGGGGGAGACAGACAGGCAACAAAACAAGTAAACAGATGCCAATACCAACAGAATAGAGTTATAGCTATATACACAACATTAATAAAATAGAGTAAATATGTACAAATAAAATAGAGTAATAAATATGTACAAATATATACAAGTGCTGTGGGGAGGGGAAGGGGGTAGGGCAAAGGGAGGGAGGGGGCGATGGGAAGGGGAGGAGGAGAGAAAAAGGGAGGCTTAGTCTGGGAAGGCCTCCTGGAGGAGATGAGCTCCCAGCAGGGCCCTGAAGGGAGGAAGAGAGCTAGCTTGGCAGATGTGTGGAGGGAGGGCATTCCATGCCAAGGGAAGGACATGGGCCAGGGGAGAATGAGCCACAGTGAGGAGGTTAGTGGCAGAGGAGCAGAGTGTGAGGACTGGACTATAAGAGAGAAGTGGGGTGAGGTAAGAGGGGGCGAGGTGATGGAGAGCCTTGAAGCCGAGAGTGAGGAGTTTTTGCTTGATTCGAAGATTGACAGGCAACCACTGGAGACTTTTGAGGAGGGGCGTGACATGCCCTGAGTGTTTCTGTACAAAGATAATCTGGGCAGCAGAGCTAAGTATAGACTGAAGGGGGGAGAGACAGGAGGACGGGAGATCAGAAAGGAGGTTGATGCAGTAATCCAGTCGATATAGGTTGAGAGATTGAACCAGCTAGGTAGCGGTTTGGATGGAGAGGAAAGGGCAGATCTTGGCGATGTTGCGGAGGTCAGACTGACAGGTTTCGGTGACGGATTGAATGTGTGGGGTGAATGAGAGAGAGGAGTCAAGGATGACACCAAGGTTGCGGGCTAGTGAAATGGGGAGGATGGTAGTGCTGTCCACAGTGATGGGAAAGTCAGGGAGAGGACAGGGTTTGGGAGGGAAGATAAGGAGCTCAGTCTTGGACATCTTGAGTGTTAGATTCATTCATTCATTCATTCAATCGTATTTATTGAGCACTTACTGTGTGCAGAGCACTGTACTAAGCGCTTGGGAAGTACAAGTTGGCAACATATAGAGACAGTCCCTACCCAACAGTGGGCTCACAGTCTAGAAGGGGGAGACAGACAACAAAACAAAACATATTAACAAAATAAAATAAATTGAATATGTACAAATAGAGTAATAAATACCTACAAACATTTATACATATATACAGGTGCTGTGGGGAGGGGAAGGAGGTAAGGCAGGGGGGATGGGGAGGGGGAGCAGGGAGAGAGGAAGGAGGGGGCTCAGTCTGCTAAGGTCTCCTGGAGGAGGTGAGCTCTCAGTAGGGCTTTGAAGGGAGGAAGAGAGCTAGCTTGGCAGATGTGCAGAGGGAGGGCATTCCAGGCCAGGGGGATGACGTGGGCCGGGGGTCGATGACGGGACAGGCAAGAATGAGGCACGGTGAGGAGATTAGCGGCAGAGGAGCGGAGGGTGAGGGCTGGGCTGTAGAAGGAAAGAAGGGGGGTGAGGTAGGAGGGGGCGAGGTGATGGACAGCCTTGAAGCCAAGGGTGAGGAGTTTTTGCCTGATAATTTTTCAAAGCAATCATAGTGGTGAATGGGTTTTAAGTCTATGAATATTCCCTATATTTCTAGGTCATACGAACAAAGGAAGAATAAAAATAGATATTGGTTTCTATATCATGCCTATTGATAGTATTACTAGATCAAAAGAAATGGGATTTGAAATATTAAAGTTTGTAGTAAAAGACCATTTTTGATAATTGTGGTATTTGTTAAGAGCTTACTGTGTGCAGGCAATGTACTAAGCTCTAGGGTGGATACAAGCAAATCAGGTTGGACACAGTCCCTATCGCACATGAAGCTCACAATCTTAATCCCCATTTTACAGATCAGGTAACTGAGGCTCAGAGAAGTGAAGTGACTTGTCCAAGGTCACACAGTAGACAAGCAGCAGAGCTGGAATTTTATCCCATGACCTTCTGACTCCCAGGACTATGCTCTATCCACTACACGATGATAAGTGAGTGTTGTCTTCTGAAATGAAGCTTCTTTAATTGTGGAATTGTGGAATTGTTAAGCCCTTGCTATGTGCCAAGCACTGTACTAAGCACTGGGGTAGATATAAGATAATCGGGACAGACACAGTCCCTGTCCCACATAGGGCTCGTGGTCTTAATCCCCATTTGACAGATGAGGTAACTGAGGCACAGAGAAGAAAAGTGACTTGCCCAAGGTAGCACAGCAGACAAGTGGCAGAACTGGAATTGGAACTCAGGTCCTCTGACTCCCAAGCCTCTGCTCTTTTCACTAGAACATGCTGTTTCTGTAAGACTTCAAAAGGTAAGACTTTACAGAATCTCAAGGAGCACATAAAAATGAAAAATACTACAGGTCTGCTCTAGATTCTTAAAACCTGAATGAATGAAGTAGTCCCTTCTGCTGAGGCAACGGACACAAAGTCAGCCTACTTAATCACTATCGGAATTTGATGCTGATAATGGAGTTTCCCTTGGAGAACAATGCATGGCAGGCAGACATCCAGATGGAGATGTCCTGAAGGCAGGTGGAGAAACAAACCTGGAGGGAGGGAGAAAGAACAGGGGTGGAGATGTAGATTTGGATGTCATCAGCTTAGAGATGATAGTTGAAGCCTTGGGAGCGAATGAGTTCACCAGGGAGTGAGTATAGATAGAGAAGCAGTGTAGTTCAGAGAAGCAGTGTGGCTCAGTGGAAAGAGCATGGGCTTGGGAGCCAGAGGTCATGGGTTCTAATTCCGGCTCCACCACTTGTCAGCTGTGTAACTTTGGGCAAGCCACTTAACTTTTCTGGGCCTCAATTACCTCATCTGTAAAATGAGGATTAAGACTGTGAGCCCCATGTGGGACAACCTGATCACCTTGTATGCCCCCAGTGCTTAGAACAGTGCTTCGCACATAGTAAGCACTTAACAAATGCTATCATCATCATTATTATTATTAAGGAGACCAAGAACTGACCCTTGAAGAACCCCTAAAGTATGGGGATGGGAGCGGGGGAGAAGCCCGTGAATGAGACTGAGAATGAATAGCCAAAGTGATGAGGAGAACCTGGAGAGGACGGAGTCTGTAAAGCCAAGGTTGGATAGCGTATTGGGGTGGTCCACAGTGTCGAAGGCAGCTGAGAGGTCGAGGGGGATTAGGATAGAGTAGGAGCCGTTGGATTTGGCAAGAAGGAGGTC
Organism: Tachyglossus aculeatus; assembly: GCF_015852505.1. Taxonomy (NCBI): domain Eukaryota; kingdom Metazoa; phylum Chordata; class Mammalia; order Monotremata; family Tachyglossidae; genus Tachyglossus; species Tachyglossus aculeatus. Next base: position 47,700,084 of record NC_052071.1, read on the forward strand.
ATTGGTGACCTTTGAGAGGGCAGTTTCAGTGGGGTGTAGGGGACAGAAGCCAGATTAGAGAGGATCTAGGAGAGAGTTGGAGTTGAGAAATTCAAGGCAGCAAGTGTAAACGACTCATTCTAGGAGTTTAACCAAGAGGGGCAGTGGGGTCAAGAGAGGGTTTTCTTAGGATGGGGGAGAAGTGGGCATGTTTCAAGGCAGAGAGGAAGGAACCAGTGGAGAGTGAGCGGTTGAAGATGAACGTTAAAGAGAGAAGGGGGGAAGGAGCAAGAGTTTTCATAAGATGAGAGGGAATGGGGTCCGAAGCATAGGTGGATGGGGTGGCACTTGAGAGGAGGAAAGAGGTCTCATCTGAAGATACTGCTGGGAAGGATGGGAGAGTAGCAGAGAGGGTTGAAAGCAGGGGGGTTGAGGAAGGGGTGACTTTGGGGAGCTCAGACCTGATGGTGTCAATTATACTTATGAAGTAGGAGGCCAGATCTTCGGGAGTGAGGGATGGAGGAGGGGGAGGAGCAGGGGGCCTGAGGAGGGAGTTAAATGTCTGGAACAGCTGATGGGGGTGATGGGCATGGGTGTCAATAAAGAAAGAAAAATAGTTTTGCCTGGCAGAGGAGAGGGCAGAGTTAAGGCAAGAAAGGATAAATTTGAAGTGATCTCTTCAGGAGGGTCCTGGCTTGAAACCATAATTCCCAGAGGCAGGCTGAAAAACCTACTCTTCCTCCCTAACTTCTCCTCCCTCCTCTACCCACCCGACACACTCACTACATACACACACACACTCTCTCTCTCTCTCCCTCTCTCTCTCTCTCTCCCTCTCTCTCTCTCTCACACACACACACACACCCTGACCCAGCCCCACCTTCAGGGATCAGGGCTGCTGGGCTTGCTGCTGCAACCCCCTCCTTCCCTTTGTGGATTGTAATTTCTCAAGATGGCTCCAAGCACCAGGGGAAAAGATCTTATCTCCCTAATAAAATGAGATTCATTCTTCCCTGAGGGAGGAGCTGGAACAGATTAATGCTGAGGCCCAGAATTCATTAAAAAAAAAAACACAAAACCTCAAATATTTGTCACATGAAAGATGAAATTGGGCCGTCTGGAACGCACACAAGATTTGGTGGGTTTTATTTCAGGGTTTGATAATAATAATAATAATAATGTTGGTATTTGTTAAGTGCTTACTATGTGCCAAGCACTGTTCTAAGCGCTGGATGCTTCTAGTCCCCAGCTGCTCTACCCCCCGGCCCTGGAACTATTGCTATCACCTCCCCTTACCCAAGTAAAGAAGCAGCGTGGCTCAATGGAAAGAGCCTGGGCTTTGGAGTCAGAGGTCATGGGTTCAAATCCCGGCTCCACCAATTGTCAGCTGTGTGACTTTGGGCAAGTCACTTAACTTCTCTGTGCCTCAGTTACCTCATCTGTAAAGTGGGGATTAAGACTGTGAGCCCTGTGTGGGACAACTTGATCAACTTGTAACCTCCCCTGCGCTTAGAACAGTGCTTTGCACATAGTTAAGTGCTTAATAAATGCCATTAAAAAAAAAAAAGTGAAAATCCAGCCAACCCCTTGGGTAAATCAATGCAGTATGTGCTTTCATTCTCAGGGGAGGACAAACAGATGAACATCTAGCCCAGTAACATACTAATACATAGGGGACAGAGAGGCCTAATGGAAAGAGCGTGGGCCTGGGACTCAGGGAACCTGGGTTCTAATCCTGACTCTGCCACTTGACTGCTGTGTGACCTTAGGCAAGTCGCTTCGCTTTTCTGTAAAATGGGCCTTTTCTCACTCAGATGGTGAGACAGAGATTGTAACCCAACCTATCTACCCCAATCAATTAATCAGTCATATTTATTGAGTACTTACTATGTGCAAATCACTGTACTGTGAGCTTGGGACATACAAGAGAAGAAGAAGCAACGTGGCTCAGTGGAAAGAGCCTGGGCTTTGGAGTCAGAGGTCACGGGTTCAAATCCCATCACCACTTATCAGCTGTGTGACTTTGGGCAAGTCACTTAACTTCTCTGGGAGTCAGTTACCTCATCTGTAAAATGGGGATGAAGACTGTGAGGCACCCCATGGGACAACCTGATCACCTTGATAACCTCCCCAGTGCTTAGAACAGTGCTTTGCACATAGTATGTGCTTAATAAATGCTATCATTATTATTATTATTACAATATAGCAGAGTTGGTAAATGCTTTCCCTGTCCACATTGAATGAGTATACAAGTCCACTATGAGTCTGGAGGAGGACACACATTAATGTAAATAAATTATGGATATGTACATAAGCTCTGTAGTGTCGTATTTGTGTGTTTACTCTAAACATATGTATAGATGTATATTTGCACACTTATACACATAAATGAACTAATGGGAAAGACAATCAGTTAAGCTGGGATCATAGTATATAGGACTATGATCTGCTTAGCCAGGAAAGGCTGCCTAAAGCTGGCTCTCTTCCCCCTTCAAAGCCCTTCAGAGAAGCAGTGTGGCTCAGTGGAAAGAGCTCAGGCTTTGGAGTCAGAGGTCATCAGTTCAAATCCCAGCTCTGTCAATTGTCAGCTGTGTGACTTTGGGCAAGTCACTTAACTTCTCTGTGCTTCAGTTACCTCATCTGTAAAATGGGGATGAAGACTGTGAGCCCCACGAAGGACAACCTCATCACTTTGTAACCTCCCCAGTGCTTAGAGCAGTGCTTTGCACATAGTAAGTGCTTAATAAATGCCATCATTATTATTATTATTCTGAGTGCTCACCTCCTCCAGGAGGCCTTCCTAGACTGAGCCTCCCTTTTCCTCTGCTCCTCCTCCTCTCCCCATCGCCCCTACTCCCGCTTTCTGCTCTACCTCTTCTCCACTCCACAGCACTTGTCCATATTTGTACATATTTATCATTCTATTTATTTTATCAGTGATGTATACATATATATATATATATAATTCTGTTTATCTATTTCGATGTTATTGATGTTATTGTTTTGTTGTCTGTCTCCCCCTTCTAGACTGTAAGCCCGTTGTTGGGTAGGGATTGTCTCTATCTGTTGCCGAACTGTACTTTCCAAGTGCTTAGTACAGTGCTCTGCACATAGTAAGCACTCAAGAAATACGACTGAATGAATTAATAAAGGCTTCTTTCCTGCCTCTTGACCTGATGGAAAGAACCTGGGTCTGGGAATTAAGAGGCCTGGGGACTAATCCCAGTTCTGTGTCTCTGCTGTACGATCTTGGGTGAGTCTCTCTGACTCAGTTTCCTCTGCTGAAAAATGAAGATAAAGTACCTCCTCTTCCTACCTCTTAAATAGTGATCTCCATGTAGGACAGGGCCTGTATCCAGTCTTCTTATCTTGACTGTACCCCAGTGCTGATTGTAGAACTAGTCCCATAGGAAGCACTTGATAAATAGTATCATTATTATGATGATTATGGCTCAGGATTAAGGAGAGCTCCCCACTCCCCAGTCCCCCGCCCCCACCCCCGGAAGGATCTCTTCACCCCAGCTACCTTGGATGTGAATTTCTGGGATAACCCTAGGGTCTGAACCCCCTTTCTGCCCCAAAATCTGCCTCTCAGGCAGAATCTCAGTCCATAAAAGTAATAAGAAAAATAATAATGGTGGTATTTGTTAAATGGGCAGCTTCTTTTATTTCACAGCATTTCAGCTCCCTCTGCATCACAGGCTTGGCTGGCAAAGTAAATTCTGCCTGAGGGCAAATCCAGGGACTTTGTTCCTTTGCTGAATAAATGAAGGAGATGACTCCAAGCTCTCCTACCACACACCTAAGCAAAATAGCCTTCGGGAAAACCATTAGGACAGCTGCTTTGGGAAGAAGAGACGTTCTTTTTGATCTTGAATCTGAGTTTGGGGTTTTTTTTTTTTTTCGTTAACTATAATCAGTTATCAAACATATCGTTTGCATAAATATTAGCTATTAAGCCACGGAGTGCTTTGAACAGCCTTCTTAACTTTTTTCCAAAGATAGAAGTCATGATCACACACTGGCAGAGGGAACAGAGAGGGCAAAGCCCACTGGGAAACCAAAGGATTTGGCAATCCATATATCAAAAGAGAAAACTGAAACAAAGAGCAGTTCCCTCCTCCTCAGAACAGGGCACCAAGACAGGATGAAAAATATTTCCTCAAGCAAAGTATCCTTCATGCAAAGGGGGTTGGCCAAGTGCTTAGTACAGTGCTCTGCACACAGTAAGCACTCAATAAATCTGATTGAATGAATGGGTCCAGGAGGGAACAAGATGTAGTACAGCCTAGTGGAAAGAACATGGGCTTGGGTTCTAATCCCAGGTCTGCCTTTGGCAAGTCACTTTACTCCTCTATGCCTCAGTTACCTCTTCTGTAAAATGAGGATTAAGACTGTGAGTCCCATTTGGCACATGGACTGCATCCAACCTGATTCTCTTGCAGTGCTTAGTACAGTGCCAGACTCAAAGTAAGTGCTTAACAAATGCCATTAAAAAAATTATTTCTAATGGAGGAGAAAGGAAAAGGAGAGACAGAGACAGGCTCCTAGTTTGTGGATGCTGAGAAGCAGCATGGCTCAGTGGAAAGAGCCCAGGCTTGAGAGTCAGAGGTCTTGGGTTCTAATGCTGGCTCCCCCACATGTCTGTGGTATGACCTTGGGCAAGTCACTTAACTTCTCTGAGCCTCAGTTACCTCATCTGTAAAATGGGGATTAAGACTGTGAGCCCCACATGGGACAATGTGATTACCTTGAATTCCCCCTCCCCAGAGCTTAGAACAGTGCTTGGCACATAGTAAGCACTTAAATTCCATTATTATTATTATTATTATTATTATTATTATTATTATTATTATTTCTGTGTCAGGCACTGTGGGGGCAAGGGGATTTGAGAACATTCCGATTCCATCTCTTCTCCTGGCATGGGATCCCTGTATCACAGGAGCTGCATTCTCCCTGGGGGAAATCTGGGAAAGGTATTTTTCAGTAGTCTTTTTTTCTGATGGCAACACGAGAAAGCAAAATATTATACTCTCCCAAGCACTTAATACAGTGCTCTGCACACACTAAGAGCTCAATAAATACTGTCTAACTGGTCATCCTCGCTGCCAAATTGTGAGCTGTTGCTGTTCCCTTCCCCTCAGAGCATCCCAAATCCAAGGATTAGATCCTGTCTGTCCTGGAACATGGCCTCCCCTATCTCCACGATTTCCACAGCATGCACTAATTTCTCTTGCTGAGGAATTCATTGGTTAGAGGCTCGGTAGTACCCTGCCTCCTCCTCAGATGAAGGACTCTCCAGTGCTGGGAAGGCTGGTGACTGTCATGTATCAGGCTGTCATGGGTGGGCAGGGTGGGGGGGAACACCAGAGTAATCTCTTTCCCCCACCCCCGTAACTTCCACCTACCAGTTGGTACCCAAAACCAGCTCCCCATCCTCTCTAGGCTTCCCAGAGTTCATTCCTCCTATCAGTCAGTCCACCAAGGGCATTTATTGAGCACCCACTGAAGGTGAAACACTGTACTGAGCACTTGGGAGAAGGAAATAAGGCTTATAATTATAACTGTGGTCTTTGTTGAGTATTTACTCTATGCCAAACCCTGTACTAAGTCCTGGAGCAGGAGATTGCAGCACTTATATACATATCTGTAAGTTATTTATTTGCATTGTTGTCTGTCTCCCCCCCTCTGTAGACAAAAGTTGTTGTGGACAGGGAATGTATCTGTTTACTGTTGTATTGTACTCTCCCAAGCACTTAGTACAGTGATCTGCTCACAGTAAGCGCTCAATAAATATGACTGAATGAATGAACACAATCCAGCTTCAGCAGCATTTTCTTGGAACAAAAGCAAGACCCCTCCTCTGTGCACAATGGATCCTACTTATCTCCCATTGGAATTAGTGGACAATACAGATATCTGTGGCCACCACACAGGCAATGTAGTTGTAAGCTTGTTGTGAGCAGGGAACATGTCTGTTAACTCTGTTGTACATAGTAGGTGCTCAAAAAATACCAGTATGATGATGTAGCCCTCTTCTCCCTTCCTTTAATCCTTCCTTCCTCTCTGACCCTCTTGAATGGCTTTTTCCCTTGGAGAGGTGGGGTTCTTCAGGACAAAAGGCAGTATCCTATAGCATGCAGATTCCAGCCTAGGAAGATCAACCTTGTCCAGAGAATTCCCCTCACAACAGCCAGGTGGTGGGCCAATGAGGAGACAAAGTGAAATAATTTGCCCAAGAATAAACTATGAAGGAATGCTCTGCTACTTGTCTGCTGTGGGACAAGGACAGGTCACAAGTCACTTAACTTCTCTATGCCTCAGTTATCTCATCTGTAAAATGGGGACTAAGACTATGTGCCCCATGTGGGACAGGGACTGTGTCCAACCTGACTAGCTTGTGTCTACTCCAGCACTTAGTATAGTGTCTGGTATATAGTAGGTGCTTAACAAATACTATTAAAAAATGGAATTGTAGGGCCAGAATGGAAACTGAGAGCTAGATTTCACCAGACCAACAAAGTGCTTTTTATACACACACACACACACACACACACACACACACACACACACACACACACACACACACTCTGCACATTTGCATGCAGATAAAGTAGAAGCCTTTAGACAGGAGAAGACAGGGACTGTGTACGACCTGAATAATTTGTATCTACTCCGGCATTTAGAAAAGCATTTGACACACAAGTTCTAACAGATCCCACCATAATAGCGATAATAATAATAGGGGAGGCTAATGCGTGCATTATTCCAAAATGATGAAGGAAAGCAGGTGCCAATGCTGGAAGTGCTTGGAAAACCACTTTCCAAAAAGGCTGTAGTGATAAAATGTTCATAACCAGGTCTTTGGACATGTGAGCACCCAAGCACGGTGAAGAGGTTTCCCAAGGGGCTGAGGTGGCTTATCTGTTTCTTGTTTTCAGTGGCTTCCCTGGGAGAGGCTGGCCCCAGAAGTCCCAGAACATCTTCCTACCTGGGGGTTCTGGGTTTCAACCTTGACCATTATCCCTTCGGGGATCATCTGCTGAGACAAAGGCTGACTCGGCAGTCAAAATGTCAAAATGCATCAATAAAATAAAGAAACCAACCTCCGAATGGAAGGCCACCAATTCCCGCCGCAGAGCGTGATCAGCGAGCAGGGGCCATCAAAGGGAATTACTCACTGGGAATGATCAACTGTCCGGCCTTGCGATCTCTTTGGCAAGGAGATATAAGACAGTGGCAGAGAGGATTAATCCCTTAGACAAGAGAATGACAGGAATAGGGAAAACAAACGGACAACGTTGAGGAAAAAAACCAGCTGAGATGAAAAGGAGCAGTCGTTGCAAAGTGAAGTGGTAAACACAACCTAGTTACATGAAATTCAGGGCAGGAGAGGTGTGGAGACCCTGAGAAAATCACATTAGATCCTAGAATATGCTCGTAGACTCTTTTGCTGACAGGAAAGAAGCAAACTGACCCAGTTTTTCTGAGGCTCTACGAATGGGGTAAATGAATCCTAGCCTTGACCTCTATCCCTCACCCCACCAACCTCCCACCCTTGTGCCAGAGCAAAGCCTGATAGATTGCAAAGCTCCTTGAAGGCAGGGATCCTGTCTTAGAGTGTGGCCTAGTGGAGAGATCATGGATCTGGGAATCAGGAGACCTGAGTTCTAATCCTGACTCCACCACTTACCTGCTGTTTGACCTTGGACAAGACACTTCACTTCTCTAGGCCCTCAGTTGCCTCATCTGCAAAATGGAGATATAATAACTGTTCTCTCACCTACTCACATTGTGAACCCGATTATCATGTGGGACTTGATTATCTTGTACTCACCCCAGTGTTCAGCACAGGGCTTGACATTTAGTAAGCATTTAGCTAGTACCACTTTTATTACTATTACCAACTGGAGACGTGTCCTGTCCCAGACATTTAGTACTGTGCTGTGCACACACAGTAAGCCCACTGTTGGGTAGGGACTGTCGCTATATGTTGCCGACTTGTACTTCTCAAGCGCTTAGTACAGTGCTCTGCAAACAGTAAGTGCTCTAATATGATTGAATGAATGAAATGAATGAATGATTGAAATTCCCTGCATATTCTCGGTTCTCCCATTCCAAAAATGGAGACATTCAGTCAGTGGCCCTTACTGAGCCCTTACTGTATGCTGAGCACTGCACTAGCTTTGGGGAAAGTACAATATAGTTAGTAGATAAAATCCTGCCCTTAAAGAACATACAATCCAGCAGCGGAGACAGTCACTTATATGGGGAAGTGTATAACGATATGTACATATGTCCTGTGGGCTAAGGACGCAAGTACATAGATCAATCAATCGTATTTATTGAGCACTTATTAAGTGCTTGGGAAAGTATAGTATAACACTGATTTGGTAAACATTTTCCCTGTCCACAATGAGCTTACAGTAAGAAGGAAAAATAGGGTGGGGATATGAGCCATTATTCAGGGAAGGCTTCTTGGAGGTGATGTGATCCTCTCCTCCAAGGATGTGTATTTGGTCTGACTAGAACCTGGGAGTTAGAGGACCTGGGTTCTAATTCCTACTCTGCCATTTATCTGCTGTCTGACCTTGGGTAAGTCACTTAATTTCTCTGGGCCTCAGTTACTTCAACTGCAAAATGAGCATTCAATAGCTGTTCCCCTCTTACTCAGACATTGAGCCCCATTGTGTGACATGATTATCTTGTATTTATCTTGTATAGGGCTTGGCACACAGTAAGCACTTAAATACCACAATTATTATTACCATTATTTTCAGATTCAGGTCCTCTCTGCCCCCTTTGCCTTCTCCTACATCAGAGAAGCAGTGTAGTACAGTGGAAAGTGCGGGCTTGGGAGTCAGAGGGTGTGGGTTCTAATCCCGGCTCCTCGAGCTGAGTGACTTCAGGCAAGTTACTTAATTTCTCTGTGCCTCAGTTACCTCATCTGGAAAATGGGGATTAAGACTGTGAGCCCCATGTGGGACAACCTGATTACGTTGTATCTCCCTCAGTGCTTAGAGCAGTGCTTGGCACATAGTAAGCGCTTAACAAATATCAAAATTATTACTATTATTATTATTAGATGTTAGTAGGGCTTTGATGATGGGGAAAGCAATGTCTGCCAGAAAATTATACACACTTTAGAAGAAGAATATGTCCCAAATGTTCAAACCTGCATTTCAAAGTCTGCATGCTTAAATGTGTCTCTGACCCGCAGTGGGTAAGGCTGTCTTTCTGAAAGGACGCAGGCAGCTCCCTATAGTCCCACAGCACTGGTCTTGGAGAGTTCTGGTTAAATCCCATTTCCAATTCTGAAAAGAGAGTGTTCTGCCTACGGTAAGCGCTCAATAAATACAACTGATTGATTGAGAGAGGAACCAGGCCATTCCTGTTCCATCCTAGTAGGGCCAGTGCCACGGGTTTGGGCTGCCCGAAGTTTCCTGAGCCCCCTCCCCTTTCTACTCACCTTTCACCCACCATTACAGGAATTCTTCTCAATTATGTCTTTATAGATGTCGTTATTAATGATTAAGCTAAAAATAGCACACGCACTGTAGAAAACCCATATGATATCTTGAATTTGCTCAGCCGCAAATTAACTGTCTTTAGAGATTAAATTTGTTTCAAGGAAAATGACCCTTTGCTTGCCTCAAAGGCAGCAAAAATCACAAAACTCCCCCAGTCTGGAGAGTACTGCACCCTAGAGTCACTGGGGTGGCTTGGTAACCCCAGGTAATTTTCCAGGGGCTGAAGGAATCACATGCCAAGCTTTTGTGAAGCCAGAAAAGACCTCAGGAAGAGTGAGGGTCCAAATCTGCTAGCCAGAAGGGCAGTGGGAGAAAGCAAAGGGGGCAGAGAGGACCTGAACCTGAAAAATAACAACGATAATAATAATTATGGTATTTGTTAAGTGCTTACTGTGTGCCAAGCACTACACAAGACAAATACAAGATAATCAGGTCATGCAATGGGGCTCAAAGTCTGAGTAGGAAGGGGAACAGCTACTGAATACTCATTTTGCAGTTGAAGTAACTGAGGCCCAGAGAAGTTAAGTGACTTACCCAAGGTCACGCAGCAGATACATGGCAGAGTAGGAATTAAAACCCAAGTTCTCTGACTCCCAGGTCCTAAGCTATGCTGTTTCACTGCAGGTACCAGCTCCCAGGTCCCATCCACCTGGTCCTTCTCATCCTCAGCAACACCCGCCGGGCATTTTCAAGACTTGGGGAGCCAGTAGGAGGGGCCCATATCAGGGACGTACCCACCCCACCCCAAACCTCAACTCAGAGAAAAGGATCAGCTGCACTAATTCCTGCTTGCCACAGACATGGAGGAGCAAGTTTTGTTAATTAAATAGCATGACCAAACCTCCAGCCCACCATCGCCCACACCCCAGATACAGTGAACTCAGAGAGCAGAACTGATGTCAGAAACATGAACAGGCCAGCTGCCTGGTCTCAGGTCTGAGATTACCTGCCTGAGGGTTCCCCCTGAAATTTTGAGAAGTCTGTGGTTGCCTGTCACCCAGACCCCTCTCCACTGAGAGGACGCAGTCCAAAATAGATGGCAAGGTGTGAATCAACGGCACCATTTTTACAGCTCTGCCCCTTGGTTGGGAAGGAATGGGTGTGGTGGGGTGACCTGGGATGGGACTGCTGACTAGTGTGCCCCCTCATCAGCCCACAGCCCCCTCAGCCCATGACAGAACAGACATCGCGGAGGAGCCGGGCCCAGTTCAGGGAATCAGTCGGTAGTGACTCTGCCAACACTTTCAATCCATGACATTGTTTTATTAATGGAAATGAGTTCCAGATCTTGCTGAAACGTAATGACTTAATTAACATGAAACCATGCTCTGTGAACAGCAGTCCCAAAAGTCCCAGTGCCTTTAATTAAAGCTAGCCTGTTGGCCATTCCTTGCCTTTAAGGGGTTCCTGACTACCAAATGTGTGAACCTTTTTTGAGGGTTTCCCTGAACAGAGTGTGTTAACTTTGCTGAGGGGGAAAGAAGAGGGAGGGAGGAGCCCGTATTTCCTTGCACAATGTCTCCCGGTCCTCCCCCGCTCTCCTCCTCCTTCCTCATTCTCCCTCCTCTCTCTACACATCAGTTGGGCTAGGAAACAGGCTGTACAGCTGGGTTCCCTGGGAAGGAAAAGCTAATGTGCCTCCTGGCTGTTTTGGGGGATTCTGACTTTTATTCCTCCTCTGGAGAAGTGGCAGGGGAGGGAAGCAAGAAGGGAAGGAGGGTTTAGGGGTTTGGCCAGGACTTCTCCCTTCCCCAGCTCCCTCCACCCAGAACTTCAGACCCTTGTTAGCAGGAATCAGCACAAACCCCATCTGGCTGCCAAGTGAATGGGAGAAGAGGAAGGAGTAGCCCCACAAATGATGAGTTCTTACTGTGTGCCAGGAACTGTACTAAGTGCTGGGATAGATACAGGCTAATCAGTTTGGAAACAGTTCAGGTCCCACATGGGGCTCCTACTCAATCCCCATTTTACAGATGAGGTAACTGAGGCCCAGATTCATTCATTCATTCGTATTTATTGAGCACTTACTGTGTGCATAGTACCGTACTAAGCACTTGGGAAGTACAAGTTAGCAACATATAGAGATGGTCCCTACCCAACAATGGGCTTGATGAGTTAAGTGACTTGCCCGAGGTAACACAGCAGACTTGGGGTGGAGCTGGGATTAGAACCCAGGTCCTTCTGACTCCCAAGCCCATGTGCTATCCTTTAAGCCAAGCTGAGGAAACTGTGCCCCGAATCATTAAGAGACTCATCCAAGGTCACAGAGTTGGCCAGCAATGGTCTAGAGCCCTGGTCTCCTAACTCCCAGGCCCATCCATACTCCTTCCACAAGGCCATGTTAACATCAGTTAGATTCTTTCCCTCTCTTGACCCCACCTCACCTTCTAGTTATCGTCCCATATCCCTCCTACCATTCCTTTCCAAACTCCTTGAACGAGTTGTCTACACGCGCTGCCTAGAATTCCTCAACAACAACTCTCTCCTCGACCCCCTCCAGTCTGGCTTCCGTCCCCTTCATTCCACGGAAACTGCACTCTCAAAGGTCACCAATGACCTCCTGCTTGCCAAATCCAACGGCTCATACTCTGTCCTAATCCTCCTCGACCTCTCAGCTGCCTTTGACACTGTGGACCACCCCCTTCTCCTCAACACGTTATCTGACCTTGGCTTCACAGACTCCGTCCTCTCCTGGTTCTCCTCTTATCTCTCCGGTCATTCTTTCTCAGTCTCTTTTGCAGGCTCCTCCTCCCCCCTCCCATCCTCTTACTGTGGGGGTTCCCCAAGGTTCAGTGCTTGGTCCCCTTCTGTTCTCAATATACACTCACTCCCTTGGTGACCTCATTCGCTCCCACGGCTTCAACTATCAACTCTACGCTGATGACACCCAGATCTACATCTCTGCCCCTGCTCTCTCCCCCTCCCTCCAGGCTCGCATCTCCTCCTGCCTTCAGGACATCTCCATCTGGATGTCCGCCCGCCACCTAAAGCTCAACATGTCGAAGACTGAGCTCCTTGTCTTCGCTCCCAAACCTTGTCCTCTCCCTGACTTTCCCATCTCTGTTGACGGCACTACCATCCTTCCCGTCTCACAAGCCCGCAACCTTGGTGTCATCCTCGACTCCGCTCTCTCATTCACCCCTCACATCCAAGCCGTCACCAAAACCTGCCGGTCTCAGCTCCGCAACATTGCCAAGATCCGCCCTTTCCTCTCCATCCAAACCGCTACCCTGCTCATTCAAGCTCTCATCCTATCCCGTCTGGACTACCGCACTAGCCTTCTCTCTGATCTCCCATCCTCGTGTCTCTCTCCACTTCAATCCATACTTCATGCTGCTGCCCGGATTATCTTTGTCCAGAAACGCTCTGGGCATATTACTCCCCTCCTCAAAAACCTCCAATGGCTACCGATCAATCTGCGCATCAGGCAGAAACTCCTCACCCTGGGCTTCAAGGCTCTCCATCACCTCGCCCCCCTCCTACCTCACCTCCCTTCTCTCCTTCTACTGCCCAGCCCGCACCCTCCGCTCCTCCACCGCTAATCTCCTCACTGTACCTCGCTCTCGCCTGTCCCGCCATCGACCCCTGGCCCACGTCATCCCCCGGGCCTGGAATGCCCTCCCTCTGCCCATCCGCCAAGCTAGCTCTCTTCCTCCCTTCAAGGCCCTGCTGAGAGCTCACCTCCTCCAGGAGGCCTTCCCAGACTGAGCCCCTTCTTTCCTCTCCCCCTCGTCCCCCTCTCCATCCCCCCGTCTTACCTCCTTCCCTTCCCCACAGCACCTGTATATATGTATATATGGTTGTACATATTTATTACTCTATTTATTTATTTATTTATTTATTTTACTTGTACATTTCTATCCTACTTATTTTATTTTGTTGGTATGTTTGGTTCTGTTCTCTGTCTCCCCCTTTTAGACTGTGAGCCCACTGTTGGGTAGGGACTGTCTCTATGTGATGCCAATTTGTACTTCCCAAGCGCTTAGTACAGTGCTCTGCACATAGCAAGCGCTCAATAAATACGATTGATTGATTGATTGATTGATTGATTCTTAGTAGGACTGGCAAATTCAGTCTAACCCGTGAGTCCTGCAGAGTTCAATGCTTGTAAAACAATGGAGTGTGCAGGCAGAAGAAGAGGGAGAGGCAAAGGTTGCAATTCAGCTGCAGTGAGAGCTAAACCGTCACGCTCCATTTCCCTGGATGATATGATTATCTTTACCCCTCTGAAAGTGCAGAGGGCAGCCAGGACCAGGGGCAGGAGGACTCTCTCCTGTCCAAAGTTCCAGCTGGAAGCTGAGATTGAGCCCCCTTTTTCCTCTCCTCCTCCCCATCCCCCCACCCTACCTCCTTCCCCTCCCCACAGCACCTGTATATATGTTTGTACAGATTTATTACTCTGTTTATTTTACTTGTACATATGTAATATTCTATTTATTTTGTTAATGATGTGCATCTAGCTTTAATACTATTTGTTCTGTTGACAACCTGTCCACATGTTTTGTTTTGTTGTCTGTCTCCCCCTTCTAGACTGTGAGCCCATTGTTGGGTAGGGACTGTCTCTATACGTTGCCAACCTGTACTTCCCAAGCTCTTAGTACAGTGCTCCGCACACAGTAAGTGCTCAATAAATACGATTGAATGAATGAATCAATGATGCTTTCACACTCGGGGACGGGAAGGGAGCTAGGAAGTAGATTTGCCACCTGCCTGGAATAAAAAAAAAAAAAAAAACAGCCTTAATGCAGAACCAGGCGGAAAGGGAGGCAAAGAAAAGAAATGACTTAATGAACATTCTGAATAAATAAAAGCCCGAAACAGCTCGGAGGAAAGAGAAACAGAATAATGAGGCACAGGAATGAGGTAGAATGAAAGTAACGATCTCTCCCAAAGAGAGGAAGCTTGACTGCAATGGGAGATGGAGGGAATTAGATAGCCTTGGGGGCATCTCCATCAGGTTGGGGGATGGGGTAAGCGGCATCGCAGCTGAAGGAGTCCACCTAACCCAGGGCTGTGTACTAAGCTAACTTAGCACAGAGGCAGGATGAGGGTCGAGCAACTAACAAGCGGTGTGGGTTATTGAGTAACCAACACCCAACAGGCAAGACCCGATTCAGAACAGAGGACGCTGAACTGCCATTTGCTCTCAGTTATTGCTTCATGCAGCAGAATTTCTGTGCCCTTCAACAGGCCAAGTAATAACAGTAATAATAATAATGATGATGATGATAATGGCATGTATTAAGGGCTCAGTGTGCCAACCACTTTGCTAAGCATCAGGATTACAAAAGATTAGTGTCGATCAATCGTATTTATTGAGCACTCACTGTGGGCAGAGCACTATACTAAGTACTTGTACAATATAATAGAGACATTTCCTGCCCATAATGAGTTTACAGTCTAGAGGGAGAGACATACATTAATTAGCAGACCAAACATCATCCCCTTTCCACCTTGGGTGCACAATCGAAGAGGGAGGGAAAACAAATATTTTATCTTCATTTTACAGATGAGGAAACTAAGGCATGAAGAAATTAACCAAAATTGTTCTGCAAGACTATAGTCCAGTTCTCCTGATTCCCAGTCCTGTGCACCAGATAGGACAGGATTTTTTCCATGAATTTCAACTCAGTTTTGAGCACAATTCACCAGTACTTAATTGGAAAACCATTCCTGAGAGTTGAATTAGTGTGGATTCAGAAGGAGGTGCTAATAATGATGATGACGATGAGGTTGATAATAATAATGTCTGCTGAACACTTACTACTAAGCAGCATGGCTCAGTGGAAAGAGCACAGGCTTTGGAGTCAGAGGTCATAGGTTCAAATCCCAGCTCCGCCAATTGTCAGCTGTGTGACTTTGGGCAAGTCACTTCACTTCTCTGTGCCTCAGTTACCTCATCTGTAAAATGGGGATGAAGACTGTGAGGCCCACTGGGACAATTTGTAACCTCCCCAGCACTTAGAACAGTGCTTTGCACATAGTAAGTGCTTAATAAATGCCATCATTATTATTATTAATAGTAATAATTGTAGTATTTGCTAGGCGCTTACTAAGTGCCAGGCAGTGTAGTAAGTACTGGGATGGATGCAAGCAAATTGAGTTGGACATAGTCCCTGTCCCACAAGGGGTGCACAGTCTCAATCCCTACTGATGAGAAAACTGAAGCACAAAGAAGTGAAGAGACTTGCCCAAGGCCACACGTCAGACAAATGACAGAGCCAGGACTAGAACTTAAGACCTTCCCACCCTCAGGCTTGTATTCTATCCACTAAGCCATGTGTGCCAAGTGCTATACTAAGCACTGCAGTGGATATAAAATAATCAGGTCAGATGCAGTATCTCTCCCACACAGGGCTCACAGACTATGGGTTAAAATGCTCAAAAGGGAAAACATGAATGATTTGAGAAACTGCTTCTGTTGCTTTGGTGTGGCCTCTCACCTCAAGAACCATTATTCCCAGTTTTTGGAAAACTCCTCACTTTCAACTTCAACATTCTCCATCACCTCGCCCCCCCACCTCACCTCTCTTCTCTCCTTCTACAGCCCAGCCCGCACCCTCCACTCTTCTGCTGCTAACCTCCTCACTGTACCTCGTTCTCACCTGTCCCACCATTGACTCCCAGCCCACGCCCTCCCCCTGGCCTGGAATGCCCTCCCTCCACACATCCGCCAAGCTAGCTCTCTTCCTCCCTTCAAAGCCCTACTGAGAGCTCACCTCCTCCCGGAGGCCTTCCCAGACTGAGCCCCCTCCTTCCTCTCCCCCTCCCCATCTCCCCACCCTACCTCCTTGCCCTCCCCACAGCACCTGTATATATGTTTGTACAGATTTATTACTCTATTTTACTTGTACATATTTACTATTCTATTTATTTTGTTAATGATGTGCATCTATCTTTAATTCTATTTGTTATAAAGACTCGACACCTGTCTACATGTTTTGTTTTGTTGTCTGTCTCCCCCTTCTAGACTGTGAGCCCGTTGGTGAGTAGGGACCGTCTCTATATGTTGCCAACTTATACTTCCCAAGCACTTAGTACAGTGCTCTGCACACAGTAAGCGCTCAATAAATATGATCGAATGAATGAATGAATGGTGAAGTCACTGGCCGAACTTATGCAGACCCAAGCGTCCATGAATACACCAATCCATCCAAGTGTTGGGGAGGAAGGGAGCAACATGCCCCAGCAACTACCAATCCTCTTAAATTGTACTCTCCTAAATCCTTAGTACAGTGCTCTACACACAGTGTAAGTGCTCAATAAATGTGATTGATTGATTAATCATTTGGCCAGAGATCTGGAACTACTCCATTGAACTGGAAGCTCCTTGGGGTCAGGGAACATGTCTTTTGCTTCTGTCATACCACCCAAGGGCTTAGTACTGTGCTCTGTATTTTATATGCATTCAGAAGGTGCTCAATAAATACCTGCTTAAGAGTGCTAGCTCTAGACCTGGTAAACAACACAACTGTTCACTGGCCGTCTTCCACCATCGTGTTTTCAGCTAATGTCTTGGACTTGGTAATGTTTTAGATCCATCTGTCAATGGATCGATCAATGACATTTACTGAGCACTTTTGCTATGCAGAGCACTGTACTAAGCACCTGAGAGAGTACAAGAATAAGAAAACACATTGCCTTGCCTTCAAGGAACTTAGATTCTAGCAGGGGAGACAGATATAAAACTACATTATAGTTAATAAGTAAATGAATGGAAAGGAGGAGTTAAGCACTTTAGAAGCAACAACTCCAGAGGCTTCTTTTAATCAATCAGTAGTATTTACTGAGCACTTATCAAGTGCAGAGCACTGTACTAAGCACTTGGGAGAGTACAATACAACAGAGTTGGTAGATACATTCCCTGTCCAAAATGTATCTTCCTTTAATTCTGTCCTTATGTCTAATTTTTTTTTCTTTTCTGAATTATGGTCTGCTTTGTGCCTGCTCCATTTTTCACTGCCCATACCACATGATGACCTCTTCACCTCCTGTTCCAAGGGCTTCAACTCCATTTTCCTATTTCCATCTGGCCCCTCTGCCCATTTTCCCACCAATATGCAAAGACTTTGTAGTTCCTTTAGATCAGAATTCCTCTAACTGGTTTGTTCTGTGAACATAGTCTGGCTGGAGAGGTCAGCTCTTTAAAATAAATCAGACAGTGACAAACCCACCATCCGGATGTTTCATTGTCCAAAGATTCATAGCTTTGTTCTCCAAAGGTCAGCCCCATTGGTTCTAGACAATTAGAGGATAATGTATTGTCCTTTCACTCTGTGCCCACCCAGATTAAAGGCTGTTCATCAGTGAGGGAGCATTCTCCAAAGAAAAACTGGGCCTATTAAGAATCCCAAAGCAATCCAGAGGGATGAAAGTAGGGTGGGAAGGAAATATATAACATTTGAGAGATAGAATGTCCTAGCAAATGTGTTGGCCCAGAACAAATGAGGGGCAGTCACCAAAGGATCATCAGCATCATCAACATAACCGATGGTATTTATTGAGAATTTCTTTGGTGCAGAGTACTGTACTTGGAAAGTACAATAGAGTAAGTAGATACAATCCCTGTCCTCAAAATGCTTACAATCTAGAGGAGGAGTTTACAACTTAGTGAACATCAAAGAGCTTCCCAAACTGATTTTCCTTTGTTGGGATCACCATGGAACATCCAAGCTGCCTAGCTTTCATTAATCCCATGTGAATGGGGTTACTAACAGAAGAGAAGCAGCTTGGCTCAGTGGAAAGAGGACAGGCTTGGGAGCCAGAGGTCATGGGTTCTAATTCCAACTCCACCAATTGTCAGCTGTGTGACTTTGGGCACGTCATTTAACTTCTCTGTGCCTCAGTTACCTCAACTGTAAAACAGGGATTAAGACTGTGAGCCCCACATAGGACAACCTGATCACCTTGTATCCCCCCCAAAAGCTTAGAACAGTGATTTGCACATAGTAAGTGCTTAGTAAATGCCATCATTATTATCTCCTCCTTCTAGACTGTGAGCCCGTTGTTGGGCAGGGACCGTCTCTTTATGTTGCCAACTTGTACTTCCCAAGCGCTTAATACAGTGCTCTGCACACAGTAAGTGCTCAATAAATAAGATTGAATGAATGAATGAATGAATAAATACGGTTGAATGAATGAATCTGTCTGAACCATGCCAATTCTGGAATTTCTGAGCTACCACAGGTATACCCAGAATGGCTATTTTTCCTTGAAAATTTTGAAGTGCATGATTCTGAAGCAAGTGGTCCCATCTCCCCTCCCCCAGCAGTCTCCCTGAGGTACTCCCTGAGAAGCAGTGTGGCTCAATGGAAAAAGCACTCAGGAGTCACAGGTCACGGGTTCTAATCCTAGCTCTGCCACTTGTCAGCTGTGTGACTTTGGGCAAGTCACAACTTCTCGGTGCCTCAGTTACCTCATCTGCCAAATGGGGATTAAGACTGTGAGCCCTACGTGGGACAACCTGATTACCTTGTATCTCCCCCAGAGCTTACAGCAGTGCTTGGTACATAGTAAGCACTTAACAAATGCCATTATTATTACTATCATTTAGTATTACTCGGAGGACACCCAATCTAACCAGAGGAGAGATTTTAGATTTTGCTGCCTTTCCCATTCCTGTCCCCTTCAGCCTCAGGGAAGCTTCTTGTGTCTAAGCCGGTCAGCAGCAAGGTGAAGGGGGAGAAGAGAAAAGGGCAGAAAACTCCCAGATATTAACTGTCAATCATGTCTGAGTGAATCAGGGGATGGACACACACACACACACAAAGATAACTACCACAACCTTGAATCTTGTATCTTGTCTCTCTTATCTACCTGAGTTCTTATTAAGGATAATAATAATAATGGTACTTGCTAAGCCCTTACTATGTATTAAGTACTGTTCTAAGCACTGGGGTAGATACAAGTTAATCAGGTTGGACACAGTGATTGGCATATAGTAGGTGCTTAATGAATACCATAAAAAAAGAAAAACCAGCCACACTGCCTCAAATATGGTCATGTTGCATTCTCATATTGAACCATACTGATCTGCAGCTGAAAAATTACAAGTTCCCATTCCCTTTTGTGTCAGGTTGAAAACAAAGCTAAATAATAGGTGGGATCTCAAATCAGCAGTGTGGCCTAGTGGAAAGAGAATTGGCCTGGGAGTCAGAAGGACCTGGGTTCTAATCCTGGCTCTGCCACGCGTCTGCTGTGTGACCTTGGGCAAATCACTTCATTTCTCTGTTCTTCTGTTCCCTCAACTGTAAAATGGGGATTAAGACTGTGAGTCCTATGTGGAAGCAGGACTGTGTCCAACCCAATTATCTTGTATCTACCCCAGTGCTTAGAACAGTGTCTGGAACCCCATCACTGTAGACAGCACTACCATCCTTCCAGGCTCACAAGCCCGCAACCTTGGTGTCATCCTCGATTCCACTCTCTCGTTCACCCGTCACATCCAATCCATCACCAAAACCTGCCAGTCTCACCTCTGCAACATTTCCAAGATCCGCCCTTTCCTCTCTATCCAAACCACTACCTTGCTTGTTCAGTCTCTCATTTTATCCCGACTGGATTATTGCATCAGCCTTATCTCTGATCTCTCATCCTCCCGCCTCTCCCCACTTCAGTCTATACTTCACGCTGCTGCTTGGATCATCTTTGTGCAGAAAAGCCCTGGGCATGTTTCTCCCCTCCTCAAAAATCTCCAGTGGCTGCCTGTCAACCTACACATCAAGCAAAAACTCCTCATTTTCAGCTTCAAGGCTCTCCATCACCTCACCCCCTCCTACCTCACCTCTCTTCCCTCCTTCTACAGCCCAGCCCGCACCCTCCACTCTTCTGCCGCTAACCTCCTCACTGTACCTTGTTCTCACCTGTCCCGCCATCGACCCCTGGCCCACGTCCTCCCCCTGGCCTGGAATGCCCGCCCTCCGCACATCCGCCAAGCTAGCTCTCTTCCTCCCTTCAAAGCCCTACTGAGAGCTCACCTCCTCCAGGAGGCCTTCCCAGTCTGAGCCCCCTCCTTCCTCTCCCCCTCCCCATCCCCCTGCCCTACCTCCTTGCCCCCCCACAGAACCTGTATATATGTTTATACAGATTTATTACTCTATTTTACTTGTACATATTTACTATTCTATTTATTTTGTTAATGATGTGCATCTAGCTTTACTTCTATTTATTCTGATGACTTACCTGTCCACATGATTTGTTTTGTTGTCTGTCTCCCTCTTCTAGACTGTGAGCCTGTTGTTGGGTAGGGACCATCTCTATATGTTGCCAACTTGTACTTCCCAAGCGCTTAGTACAGTGCTCTGTACACAGTAAGTGCTCAATAAATACAATTGAATGAATGAATGGCACGTAGTAAGTGCTTAACAAATGCCACTGTTATCATCATTATTACTATTATTATTATTATTATAGCACCCCCACTGGGACAAGCCTTTAGGGACCTTTGTTGGCTAAAAATCTACCTGAGAAACAACTGTCAACCAGGAAAGAATCCAACAGTTAACAGGCACGTTCTTGTTAATAAAGAGTGAAATTTGTTCCCTGTGTACCTAAAACTGACATCCTGGAAGAAGTGAAAGAGAATGAACATTGCTCAGTGAATCACAGGTCTTGCCAGCTGATGTAGACTGCAATTGGAGTGGGATTACATTTGGTTATGGACAAGTGACCTTGTATTTTGACTCAACCACCGTGACACAGTTACAGAAAGCTTCTTCATGCTGGGAAATACTATAACCCCAATCACCTCAGTCTCCTGGCCTTTTTTTAATCGTATTTGTTAAAGGCTTTCTATGTGCCTGACACAGAACTAAGTGCTAGGATATACAAGTTAATCAGGTTGGACACATGGGGCTCACAGTCTTAATCCCCATTTTACAGATGAGTCAACTGAGGCACAGAGAAAATAAGTGACTTACCCAAAACCACACAACAGACAAGTGTTAGAGCCAGGATTAGAAACCAGGTCCTTGCTTTATCCACTAGTCCAAGAAGTTTTTGAACAGGCCCACTTGATTGCCCTTTGTGAAAAAGAAATCCTAAACCACAACCCAAAAATGTTCCACATCTTCTCCCTGGCTCGGGAGCTCAAATCAACTTGTCCGAGAATCTTTCTCTGCAGAGACTCAAGCCACTGCCGGCCTTCTCTCTTCACACATAGCTTCTGCCATTGCTGTCACCCATTTGTTAGGGTGAGGAGATGGGAGGTGGTTCTGGGAGCCCAGGGGACTTTCTGGTGTGAGCTCTTGAGTCTGTTCCCCTCTTTAGGACACAATTTTTCCAGGAACCAGCTGGTTGGCAGCTCAGTAAGTTCTGGCATGACTCTCCCCAACTCCCTGGGCACCACTCAGGCCATCCCACTTCCCCCACCCCCTTCCCCAAGGCCTCTTCATTAGAGCATTTCCTCCCCATGTCAGGGGAGAGAAGATAGGGAGATGCTGGAAGGGTGTTGGGCATTGTCAGAGAAGGATCCACCTTTGTTCTCAGAGGTAAAAATCCAACCCCAATCAGGCAGGGAACAAATCGTGGCTCAATGGAAAGAGCACGGGCTTGGGCGTCAGAGGTCATGAGTTCAAATCCCGGCTCCACCAATTGTCAGCTGTGTGACTTTGGGCAAGTCACTTAACTTCTCTGTGCCTCAGTTCCCTCATCTGTAAAATGGGGATTAAGACTGTGAGCCCCACATGGGACAACCTGATCACCTCGTATCCTCCCCAGTGCTTAGAACAGTGCTTTGCACATAGTAAGCGCTTAACAAATGTCATTATTATTATTATTATTTTTAGCTGTGATCCTAAGTCTGTCACGATAATCAGAGACGGATGTAATTGGTGAGGATTCCTCTTTTCTCCCAGCCCCATCTCCTATCTGGGGGCTCCAGGGATTATATGACTCCTTTTATATTCCCCCTATCCTCACTCTTGAGGATTAGTGGGACAAGGCCAGTTGTTGGACTCACTCCCAGGCTGGAGCATATCTTCTCCTATCAATAATTGGTTGGGTCAATTACTGAACATGAGTTGACTGGATGCTTGACAATTAGTAACTTTAAAAGGTCGATGATGTATTATAGTAAGTTCCATGATACTGTTTTTTAGTACTATTTGCTTCTGGCTGGATCAAAAAGAGAGCTTGGTGGTGGGGGGAGGGCAAGGGAAAGGGAGAGGGGGAGAGAGAGAGAAAGATATATGAGAAGGAGTTATTTTGCTGCAAAAGCACTGGACAGAGGCTCATAAACCTTAAGGGAAGGTGAAACCTAGCTGCATTTTTCAATTTAGCCAAGATCCCAACATTTGAGTTTGGCACCTAAACAGAATTTAATCCTTAAGATTTGATTTATTTTTCCTCCCCCCTCTCAGAAAATCTCTGTAAGACCCAACTGATGTCAGAAAAGACCTCTGAGGCCTTTCAATGGGTAGTCATGAACCTTTTTCCTAAAGAGGACACCATGGTGTTTGACAAGAAGAACCTCACTGTTTTAATGGGCCTAAACTTTAATAACTCAGGTTCCCTTAGGCTTAGGAAAAGCAAAAAGGATTTTAAATGAACCAAATCATTTTAGAGCCCTTTGGGAGTCAGTTTAAGTTGGGAGGGGAGGCTTCTGGGTAATTGTCATTTCCCTATCCTTTGTCTACTGTGAGGTGGTACCCTGGTTCTGATACTCCTCAAACTGCAAGGCTCTTTTTTCTTTTCATTGTATTTGTTAAGCTCTTACTGTGTGCCAGACACTGTACTTACTAAGCTCTGGGGTAGATATAGGCTAATCAGTTTGGACACAGTTCATGTCCCACATAGGGTTCACAGTCTTAATCCCCATTTTACAGATGAGGTAACTGAGGCACAGAGAAATTAAGTGACTTGCCTAAGATCACATAGCTGACAATTAGAATCCAGATACTTTTGATTCCCAGGCCTGTGCTCTAGCCACTAGGCCACACTGCTTCTCATGACCCCAAAGGGCCATCAGATGATCCAGAAAAAACATAATTGAGCTGTATGAATACCAGCCAAACTGTACTCCAGCCTTTAGTTCCCTGCAGCACCAAGGCAGGTCTAGTTCTGCTCAAACCTAACAGTCTGAGTCTATTCTAATCCTGTCTGAAGCTCTTTGAAGGTATGCACAGCTGAAGTTAAGTCTCTGAGAAGGAGTGTGGCCTAATGGGTAGAGCACAGTCCTGGGAGTCAGAAGGACCTGGCTTCTAATCTGCCTCCATGGATTAGAAGGGGCTCTGCCACTTGTCTGCTGTGTGACTTTGAACAAATCACAATCTCTCTGTGCCTCAGTTACCTCATCTGTAAAATGGGGATTAAGACTGTGAGCCCTCTGTAGGATTGGGTTCAACTCAAGTATCTTGTAATAACCACTCCAGCACTTAGAACGGTACCTGGCATATAGTAAGCACTGAATAAATACCATTAAAAAAAAGTCTCAGCTTCTCCCTGATCTGAGGTCCTGAGGCACTGGGTTGAAAGCAGGACTTCTCTGTTAATGAGTGACACAAGAAGCCTTAGGGAAGGAAGGGTGTTTGGCAATCAGGCAACAGCAAAGGAAGCATAAATCCTGGACTAGAAAAAGTCCAGTGGAGGAAGAGGTTTCTCAGAACCACCCTACCTCTGCCTCCCACAAAAGGCCATTCAGAGTCTCCAGGAACATCACTAAGAAATTGTATCTCTCTCCTCCCCTTTTACCTCCTACTACTCCCCAGGCAGGCTCACCCAGAATAACAATAATAAATGATTGTACTGTACTAAGCACTGGGGTAGATACAAGCAAATCGAGTTGGACACCGTCCCTGTCCCTTGTGGGACTCACAGTCTCAATCCTCATTTTGCAGATGAGATCACAGACCCAGACAAGTGAAGTGACTTGTCCAAGGTCACACATCAGACAAGTGGAGGAGACAACAGTCCCAGAGCGTTCTATCTAGGTAAAAAGCAGTGGTTGGAGCCATGTGTCCAATGAACAATGGCCCTCTGAACGTGGGGCTGGGTTAAGCTGAATGGTAGCAGGGCATTAGTCGGGAGTGGAAAGACAGTTTACTGTTTTGTTTTTACAGTTACAAGAGTAACTGTCCTTTCCCTATCCTTTCTCTATTATGAGATGGTACCCTGATTCTGATGCTCCTTAAGCCACAAGGTTCTATTTTTTTTTACATTGGTCTTTCTTAAGGGCTCACTATGTGTCAGGCACTCTTCTAAGTGCTGGGGTAGACACAGGGTAGTCAGCATGGACACAGTCCCTGTCCCACATGGGGGTCACAGTATTAATAATTGCCAGGCAGGTCTGAGGACCAGATGTCCACCTCCTTCAGTGAGGAAGCCATGAAGGGAGCAAACCTGGCAATCTAAAGAGAATAATAGTAATAATAATAATAATAACGGTATTTGTTAAGTGCTTACTATGTGCCAAGCACTACTCTAAGCTCTGGAGTAGATACAAGGTAATCAGAGTGTCCAACGTGGGGCTCACAGTCTTAAACCCCATTTTACAGATGAGGTAACTGAGGCACAGAGAAGTTAAGTGGCTTGCCCAAGGTCACACAGCAGACAAGTGACAGAGCTGGGATTAGAACCCACATCCTCTGACTCTCAAGCCCACGTTCTTTCCACTAAGCCATGCTGCTTCTCTAAAGACTCATCAGAGCTTGAGCATTTACATCATCCCCCAGGAAACCCGAGCGATACTGCCATTCATTAGGGCTTGCTGTGTTTGATGAAATGCCATCCTAAAATCTAACAGCCCTCAAACGGACGACTCATTCCAGCTATCCATTACGGAAGAGGCTGTGGACTCACTGCTGTAGATGATTCATGGATGCCTGGGCCAAGTTTGGGTGCTCCGGTGGAAGTCTTCTTGCACCAATATTTACGATGAGCATAATCGATAGAACTGTCCAGAATTATGTTCCTAAAAATGGAATAAGTGACTTGGCCAAGGCCAATCTTTCCTCTCCTTAAGGCAATAGAGGAAAAGTTTTAGGTCTATTGCAGTTTCACTTACCAAGCGACACTGGGCTTTGAATGGTGAGAATTTGTGACCGAGTCTGCGGTAAGAAATAGCACTGAGGATTCTCCATTTCTTCACAAGCACTGCGGCTGCTGTGTCTCATTCAGTGGGTGTTCAGTTTGCCCAGGGAGAGTGAGAGAAGTAATGGATCCATTGCTCCTTTACTCATTTTTTCCTCTCCTCCTCCCCATCCCCCCCACCCTACCTCCTTCCCCTGCCCACAGCACCGTATACGTTTGTACAGATTTACTACTCTATTTATTTTACTTGTACATATTTACTATTCTATTTATTTTGTTAATGATGTACATTTAGCTCTATTTCTATTTATTCTGATGACTTGACACCTGTCCACATGTTTTGTTTTGTTGTCTGTCTCCCCCTTGTAGACTGTGAGCCCACTGTTGGGTAGGGACCGTCTCTATATGTCGCGAACTTGTACTTCCCCAGCACTTAGTACAGAGGTCTGCACACAGCAAGTGCTCAATAAATACGATTGAATGAATGAATGAATGTCTGTCAGAGAGAAGAAAAGGCCATAGGCCCAGGAGTCAGGGGCTCTTACCCCACTCTCCTTCCCCCAGACAGCACTCCTGCAGAAACGAGCTATGAAAATTCCTCCAATTTATACTGTTATTCCTCAGCATGATCTCACGCATTTATTCATTCAGTCATATTTATTGAGTGCTTACTGTGTGTAAAGCACTGTACTAAGAGCTTGGGAGAGTACAGTATAACAGACACATTCCCTGCCCACAGTGAGCTTTCTCACCCAGTTGCCGAATCACAGAGAAGTTAGCGGCTAGGACAAGACCCCAGATAAAACACGGTGGCTTAATGGATACAGCATGGTCCTGGAAGTCAGAAGGTCATGGGTTCTAATTCTGACTCCACCACTTGCCTGTTGTGTGACCTAGGGAAAAAATCACTTCACTTCTTTGTACTTGAGTTACCTCACAGGTAAAATGGGGATTGAGACGGTTTCTAGTGTCTACCCCAGCGCTTAGTAAAGTGCCTGGCACATAGTAAACACTTAAATACCACAATTATTATTATTATTATAATTATTAGTTGCATGGCACAGTGGATAGAGCACAGGCCTGAGAGTCAGATCATGGGTTCTAATACCAGCTCTGCCATTTGTCTGCTAAGTGACCTTGGGCAAGTCACTTCACTTCTTTGGGCCTCATCTGTAAAATGAGGTCCATTTTACCCTGTACCATGAGTCCCATGTAGGACAGGGACTGTGTCCAACCTGATTTACTTGTTATCCACCCCAGCTCTTAGTACCGTGCTTAACAAAAATCATAATTATTACTATTAGCAGTAGTAATAATAATAGTATTGGTTAGTGCTTCGTACGTGCCAAACACCATGCTTAGCACTGGGGTAGATGCAATATAAGCAGGTCGGATATAGTCTCTGTCCCTCATCCTCTCTGGAGAGGTTCACTGCAACCCTGTAGTTGAGCATGGAGACGTGAGCTGATAAACTCCGGGAGCCAAATCCGATTGATGTGTTGAAGGGGCTGAGTGGTCTGTGTGATTCCCCAGAGCTCTTTCATCCCAGAGTTGAGCTCAGGCCTTTGGCACACTCTCCTGTCTCCATAGCTCACACCCATCAAAGTTCCTTTCAGCTGTTACTCTCCCTACAGGCTTGTACTTCATTGTTGATGAGAGATTCCATCATCGCCATCCATCATCATCCCTAGATCTCGTTGGCAGAGTGGTGACCAGAGTAACAGTCTCAGTCTGCAACCCGAATTCCAGGTCCTTAACTGTGGTGTGGCCTAGTGAAAAGACCACGGGACTGGGAGTCAGGAAACCTGGGTTCTAATTCCTTCCATCTGCTATTTGTCTCGTGTGACTGCTGACAAGTCTCTGTTTTTCAGATTCCTCATCTGGAAAAGGACATGAATATCCGCACACCTTTCCCCATAGGCTGTAGGCCTCAGACTGTCTGATCTGATTATTTTGTACCTACTCCAGAATACCGAGCACTTAGTATAAGTGCTCCGCACACAGTAAGCACTCAGAACATACCATTGAATTATTTGGCATATAGAAAACATTTAACAACCACCATAATTAACAGAGGTGTCAACTTTTATTTTTGAGCAGGAGCGTGATAAGGAGCCAGTAATTTTAGGGTGGAATGAGGCAATGAGAACTGGGAAAGTCAGTCTTCAAAGAGGTAATAAGCCAAAAGTCATTAGGGTTATTTCCAACCTGATAAGAAACTCAGATCTTTTTCAAAGATCCGGGTTGAGGAACAAGCATGGATTAGTGGAAAGCACATGGGCTTAGGATCCAAACCCGGCTCTGCCACTTGTTTACTGTGTGACCCTGGGTCTCAGTTACCTCATCCAAGAAATGGGGATTTTCAATACCTGTTCTCCCTCCTACTTAGACTATAAGCCCCTTGTGGGACAAGGACTGAATCTAATCTGATTATCACGTATCTACCCCAGGGCTTAGTAAAGTGCTTGGCAAGTAGTGCTTAACAAAAACCATTATTATTATTATTATTTTAATAAGTCTAGGAGTTTTACTCAGAAAACTATAGGGGCAATCATTGTGAGTTCATGTGTTCTTATCTCTGCTCTTGAAAGCTAGGTCCTCGATGGCTGATGTCAGTTCTACTCAGTTCCTGGTGTTTTTCAACTTCTTACCTCGAATATGCTGGGTTTCCCATTGTGCACACGAATTAAACTGTGCTACAGACACTTTCATCCCTGCTTGTTTTTCCCTCCAAGATTCTTATTAAGAGCTTCCCTCCCAAGGAGAGCCAGGATACAAGAGAACCCCAGTCCCATATCTATGGCTGGGAGGTTTCTTGGGTTCTGAGAGTCAGAGAGGCCAGACAGCAAGGGGATTGGAATCCCAAGAAGAGTCAGAATTGAACGTTATCCAGCTCTAATTCTAAACATCTGTGCTGCTGGGGGAAAAATACATTATTCAGGCTGTGTTCATCCTCACGATTAACACTCCGCTAATCCAGATGGCTGCCTGACGTTTAACCCCAGACCCAGGCACTGTGCCCATCTGATCCCCTGCATTACAGAGGCTGGAGTGTACACATCGCAGTTAATCCATGCTAAGCACCACAGTCGGGAGTCATTGATCCCAGTTTTACCAGGAACGGAGCTGAGGATGCAGCTGAGGACTCTTTTCACTGCCAAAGCCAGAGAGGAGGCTTGTAGAACACGTGCATATTCAAACTGGAGAGTCCAGTTGAATTGTATACTGACAAATCTTCCTACACGACATCTGGATTGCTCCTCTCCATCCCCATTAATGGCCGTCACCTTAGTACAAACTGGCCATATCACAGCTGGTCACTGTATCAGCCACCTTGTTGATCTCCTTATCTCCAGCCCCTCCCCTCTTCAATTTTTACAGCATGTTCCTATACGGATCATTTTCTTAAATCATCACTCGACATATGGTTTCTCCATTCCTCCAAATCCTGTGTTAGCTTCTAAAGTCCTTCCAAATCACGGATAAACTCCTCACAGTTGGCTTCAGGTCTCTTCCACAATTAACCCATCTTACTTTCCTTCTCTCTTTGCCTGTTACTCCTTCCCCTGCTTCTCTTTGTTCCTCCCAAGCCAAGATACTAGCTGCACCTTGATCTTGCATCTCCCACCTCCAACCCCACCCTCATGATTTTTCCCTGCCCTGGGACTCCCTCCTCCCCAAATCTGACAGACCAAGGCTCTCCCCATATTAACGATCCTTCTCAAACCCTTCCCTAATTAATTCCTGGCACTTAAAGTTGCATAAACTCAACTGTCTCTAGCACTTATGCCCTTATTTGTACCAATTCACAGCAGTTAATAATTGTGGTATTTGTAAATGCATATTGTGTGCCAAGCACTGTACTAAGCACTGGGGAAGAAACTAGGTAATCAGGTCACACATGGAGCTCACAGTCTCACTCGGAGGGAGAACAGGTATTGAATCCCCAATTTGCAACTGAGGGAACTGAGGCCCAGAGAAGAGAGAAGTTAAGAGACTTGCCCAAGGTCACATGTCAGACAAGTGGCAGAGCTGGGATTAGAACCCAGGGCTTCTGACTCCCAGGCCTGTGCTCTTTCCATTAACCACACTGCTTCTCAACTTTTTATTTTGACAGTTGATAATTATTTGATCATCCTATGTCTCCCTCCCCCACAGAGAGTAAGAACCCTGTGGACAGGGAACGCATACTTCCAAAGTGCTTAGTTCAGTTCACTGGACCCAGTGAATGGTCAGTAACTAACAATAATAATAATAATAATAATGGCATTTATTAAGTGCTTACTATGTACAAAACACTGTTCTAAGCACTGGGGAGGTTACAAGGTGATCAGGTTGTCCCACGTGGGGCTCACGGTCTTCATTCCCATTTTACAGATGAGGTAACTGAGGCACAGAGAAGTTAAGTCACTAGTCCAAAGTGACACAGCTGACAACTGGAAGAGCTGGGATTCGAACCCATGATCTCTGACTCCAAAGCCCATGCTCTTTCCACTGAGCCATGGACTACTACTTCTAATATCTATATATACTAGATACACACACACACACACACACACACACACACACGTGTGTGTGTTAATCAGCAAAAAAGTGCACATATTATGGGCAGGGAATGTATCTGTTTATTGTTGTATTATACTCTCCCAGTATGTTCCCTGGCCACAAGGAACTCGCACTTTAAATGAGGAAGACAAATATGAAAAAATTCCCAAGCACTGAAACCAGAATAACAGAACCCAAATCCTGAGACTGATTCACTCATTCATTCAATCATATTTATTGAGCACTTACTGTGAGCACAGCACCGTACTAATCGCTTGGGAGAGTATAATACAACAATAAACAGACACATTCCCTGTTCCCAACGAGCTTACAGGTTAGATATTAGCAGACATCATCAATCAATCAGTGGTATATATTAAGCATGTACAGTGGTCCGGAGTACCGAGCCCTCCAGGAAATTTCCAGTACTGACAGCTTCCCTCCAATGTCCGGTAATATTTTTTTAAGATGTCAAAGTAAAAGATTACTTCTTTCAACTTACCTTTTGTTCCCAGTGAGGCTGCACTGCTTTCCTTCTCAAAAGACATTACTTACGTGGTTGTTCCAAAGAGATCTGACCCCTGTTCTCTCATTCTGGCTTTCGCTACCTTCCCCAAGGAGAAATGCAGACTTTTGCAGGACAGTCCCTCTGTCCTTCCGCCTTTTATTGATTAGGAAATTGATCAGTTTGTTGACATTCAGTGAGACTTCCTGGATTCCTCTGGGCTGCAGTGCTCTGTGGACTATCATTCTGATCATATTGAACCATCCACACCTAATCATTTGAACATGTTCATGCCCAACTCCATTGGAAGGGTGGAATTTCTAGACAAATCTGAATCTCTAACTGAAGCTACCTACCGAGTTTTCTTTCCTCGTTACTTTTCAGTTGAATCTGCCAGGCCCTTCTGAACCTCTCAACTTTCATCCCTAAATAAGTGCAAATCACTAACGTGACAATAAACACCATATGGCAGCCATCTTCCAAAGACTTGCTTTGAATTAGATGTTTGGAGGGAACCCTGCCCATTCAACTTGCAGCTGTTAACAACTTCTTGCTGGGTAGAGGACCAGATGCCAATACCACTAATGGAGGGAAGTTTGGCCTACTTTAGGATCAGGTTGGAATACTGTCAGTGACTCACAAGCAGATTACCCATTGAAGTTTTCTAAACTCTCCCCTAGTGCTAATCTGCCTTCCTTGTGACTTTCTCCCTCACTGCAATGGCTAAACTCCACACTAATGACTACTTCCCGATACCCCGTGAATACAAGGGCAACTTCTCACTTCTATCTTGTCAGACCTATGCAACCAAATTATCTCTCTGAGTCAGTAGTAATAATAGTAAAACTAGTGATAGTTGTATAATAGAAATGGCATTTATTGAGTACCATCTGAGTTCAATGCATTATTATAAAGTGCTTGGGAGATACAGCAAAAATACAAGACTTGTTACCAGTCCACAGGGGTTTGCACTCTACCTTGGGAGACAGTCATAGAAATATCAAATAATAATGATGGTATTTTTTAAGTGCTTACTATGTGCCAAGCACTGTTCTAAACACTGGAGTAGATACATGGTAATCACGTTGTCCCACGAGGGGCTGACACTTTTAATCCCCATTTTATAGATGAGGGAACAGAGGCATATCAAATAATTTATATGGGCTGAAGGTGGTCATAAATAAATGCATATAAACACAAGAAGGGTTGATATGAACTGAGGTACTGACAATTAGGTGTGAACATTCACCCAGGTTGTGATCGCCAGATGGATTTTATGAACTATTAAAAGTCTCCTGGCCCTGATCTGGAAATCACTGTACCGTCACAGCTTAGAAGGGACAGAGCTCATTCCAGATGGCCCAGGGTCTCGGTTTCTTATCAATCTTGTCTGTTTCAAGATTTTGCGATGCTAAGTAACCATAACAATTGCTTTTCTGGTTCCTTCCCTGAGGGAGATTCCTTCATTAGCAGGTCTTGTTTTTGGCATCCATCAGGAAGCCATTCAGCTTACCCAAACATTTCTCGAAGGAAGATTGAGGGTCTTATTCTTGGGAAGGGATGAAAACTAAGACCCTTGAAAGTCAAGTACTGGGTGAGGGACTGACCCCGAATCAAACACATTCCTTGGTGTTTCTTCAGCCTAGGTGTCACTATCAGGAGCTAAATTGTCACATCTTCAAGTCCACAGTGCATACAATTTCCACTGGCATGACAAGGCACTCTTATCATTGCTATAGTATTATCATTTCATCCTCTGAGCCTCAACTCCTAGCTAAAAGAGGAATCTGTTGCCATGACAGTCAAAGTCACTAAGGTACTGTGCATCTGTCCCTCTTGATAAAGGATTAAGTGAGTCATATTGGGTTCCACTGGGAAAGAGGATATAAAAGGGCTGCCCTGGGCATGCCAAAGTACAAGATTTACCCAGAGTGAGAAATCAAGAGCATTTGTTACTGACCCCAGTGTTCAAAGATCTGCCCATTTAGAAACTCCTGAGCATTCTCTGCTCTCTGCAGGTGCACAGTACATCAATCAATCGATGGTATTTATCGAGTGCTTACTTTGCGTGGAACACTGTATAGGTTACTTGGGAGAGTATAATTCAACAGTGGTAGACATGTTCCCTGCCCACAAGGAGTTTACAATCTAGAGGGGGTTACATACATTAGTATGAATACATAAATTATGGATCTGAACCTACCACTGATTGACTGAAGAGTCCTTCTCTGAGTAGCAGGGGAAGGAGAGTGTGGCACCCAAGGGAGAAGGGGAAGATGAATGAAGGGACAGAGAGTGAGGGGTTCAAGTCCCAGTCACAGAGTCAGAGAGAAAGAGCTGGAATAAACCCATATTTGGGAGAATAGAGGAAGGATTTGTAAGAGCTGCTGTAATGAAAGCCAGTTTTCCATAACCACCTTAAATCTAGTGGTCACAGGGATGAGAGGGGCAGTCACTGATTTACAGATTAGACAATTTAACTCTGCAGTCCCAGGGTATAATCCTGAAATTATAGCTCTCCCCGCCCACCTCCCACAGGGGTAATCTCTTGAATTTGGAGAAAGAGAAAAGGCCCAAGGGAACCTCTCTCAGTTCACAAGTCACAGGCATCTCAAATGTTTGAAAGAGTTCAGATATGTGCTCCAACAAGAAAGCTAGTCTCCAGAGAATTGGCACTTAAGCCCTTGAGGAGCTCAGGAAGAGGAACTAAGTCCATGTACTCCCAACAGCCAGAACAGCCCTAGGCCACAGTTCCCTGGGGGACTCTTCTTTGAGTTCTGCTTGCTTGGAGCAGAGCTTGGAGCCTTGGCTCAAAGTATGTAAGGCAGGGAAGAACATGGAAGCTTGCTCTCCCTCCAGTTCCTTCACCCCAGATAACTGTATGTGTGTGCATGTATGTGTATTTGTGAGGAGAGTGTTGTGGGGAGGGACATGGAGAAGAGATGAGGTGTGGCTGGTAAAGGGTAGTTTACCACCTGAGAAGAAATGGTGAGAAAACCCAGGTAGAAAGCGAAGAACCAAGAAAACTTGGCAAGGCTGATGGAGAGGCAGCAACTGGATAATTAGAAGACATTTCAACAGCAACATTGGGGTGCCAAGAGGCCTATTGGAAAGCCATGGTAGTCCCTGCAGGGAGTAAAACACATTAGTGTGGCCAAGGACATTTCTTCCTGGCACTCAATGTAGAATACAGCAGTAGTTGGATACACGTGGTTTCCATGTAAAGGGACGTCATCATCAGTAATATCACCTTTGAGTTCAAAGGCCAGCTTTATCTATTCTGCTGAAAGAGTGACTGAGCTTTCCTGAGCTTCAGACTTGGGAAACTTGGGTGGAGACTAAGTTGCAGTGGGGAAGACCCCATCTGAGAGTTGGGTAACAGAGGTCCCCAGGGCCTCCTTAAAGTTATATATGCAACCCTGGTATTGTCATTCAACAAGACAACGAATTTTAAATGGCCCCAAAGTGTCAAGAAATAATAGACCCAACCCCTGCCCTCAAGTAGCTTTCAATTTGTTCTATCTGCACTAGTCACATATATACATACGGTCATTGTAAAAGCCTCTGTTCACTTCCAGCAGGCTTCCAGGCCTCTGCCAAGCTGTGTGAGGAGAACTTTCTCTTTAAGAGCCCCTTTTCCAGCTCCCCGAATGAGAACACTACCTGCAGCATGAGACATAGTAGAACCTCAGGAAAGTTAGTGCCTGTATAGCCACTGCTGTGGTTTCTGAATCACAAAGAGCAATTCTGCTTCTCTGGTTTAGTGTAAAGAACCCAGGCTTGGAAGTCAGAGGTCATGGGTTCTAATTCCGGCTCCTCCACTTGTCATCTGTGTTACTTTGGGCTAGTCTCTTCACTTCTCTGGGCCTCAGTTACCTCATCTGTAAAATGGAAATTAAGACTGTGAGCCCCACGTGGGACAACCTGATAGCCTTATAGCTATCCCAAGGGCTTAGTACAGTGTTCTGCACACAGTAAGTGCTCAATAAATACGATTGAATGAGTTAATGAACAGTGCTCAGCACATAGTAAACACTTAAATACCATCACTATTATTATCATTATTCTCTAACCACAGCTTCCTACTGACTTACTACTGATATGTCCTCTGAGGCCCTAGATCCCAATTAATAATAATAATTGTAACATTTGTGAAGCACTTACTATGTGCCAGACACTGTTCTAAGCATTGGTGTGGATAAGAGCAAATCAGGTTGGACACAGTCTCTGTCCCACATGGAGCTCACAATCAATTCCCATTTTACAGCTGAGGTAACTGAGGCCCAGAGAAGTGAAGTGACTTTCCAAGGTCACACTGCAGAGAAGCCAGGATTAGAACCCAGGTCCTTCTGACTTCCAGGCTCGTGCTCTATGCACTAGACCAGGCTGCTCCTGCACTCACTATAAATACTAAAACACTGTGTTTAGTTTAGGGACTGGTTTTGTGTTGGAATTATAAGTGGAAATGGGACCGGCTAAATCCCAGCATTACAAACAGCCTTGTCCTGAAAGAGCAACCATGGGAAGGAAGGGGAAGAGGCCCCTTCTCATCTCTTAACATTTTTCTTATTTGCACAAACCAAGGAGCCCAAAAGGGCTGATGACATGGACAAGAACCATGTCCTAGGCTGACTCTTCGGTCTCTCCCTCTCACTACACAGCTTTATGCTCTTGTTCTTGACCTGCAGACCTCCCTCCCAGCCCACTTAGTTCATTCTGTCCTAGTGCCCAGCAGCGAGCTCTTTGCTCTTTCAGAAAGAGGGAAAAGAAAGAAAAAGGCCTTGGGCCAATCAGTCAAACAATCAATAGTATTTATTGAGCACATGCTGTGTGCAGAGCACTGTGCTAAGCTCTTGGGAGAGTACAATATAGCAGAGTTGGAAGATATGTTCATTCATTCAGTCATATTTATTGAGCACTTACTGTGTGCAGAGCACTGTACTAAGTACTTGGAAGAGTACAATACAGCCATGAACAGACACATTCCCTGCCCACAATGAGCTTACAGTTTGAGTGGGGGAGACAGACATCAATGCAAATAAATAAATTACAGATATATATTTAAATGTGGGACTGGGAGGGGGAAGAACAAAAGGAGCAAGTCAGGGTAATGCCAAAGGGAATGGGAGAAGAGGAAAGGGGAGGCTTAGTCTGGGAAGGCCTCTTGGAGGAGATATGTCCATATCGAGCTTATAGTCTAGACAGTGAGACAGAAGAAGGGGTGAATAAAGAATGAAAATCCAAGTGCAAGGGAAATGCAGAAAGGAGGAGGAGGAGAGGAGATGAGGGTCTAGTCTGGGAAATCCTGTTGGTGGAGATATGTCTTCAACAAGGCTTTGAAGGTGGGGAGTGATCATCTGTCGGATATGAAGAGAGAGGGTGTTGAGGCCAGAGCCAGGAAATGGGTAACAGGTTGACAGTGAGATAGACCAGATCAAGGAACATTGAGTATGTTGTCATTAGAGGAGACTGTAGTAGGAGAGCAGTGAGGTGAGGTAAGGCAGGAGGGGCAAGGTGATTGAATGCTTTAAAGTTGATGGTAAGGAGTTAGTTTGAATGAGAGTCCATTTTTAGCCAGTGCTCTTTCCTTCTTTGCCTTCCTGTTCCCTCCTTCTCCCAAGCTCCCCTCATTCACCAAGGATTTTACCTAGTACCTCCCTACTCTATAAACTTCTCCAAGTCGCTTGAAGGAAGCTCAGGTACTGCAACTGCTGCCTATGCATTTAGACAGAGGAAAGGTAGAAATGGAAAGGAGACGAGCAGAGGGAGGGGAGAAAAATAGATTTTAAAAAAATATATGAGCTACAAATAAACCTAGACTGTCTACTGCTGCCTCTCGCCACAACTGAACAAGATGATTCACAAGTCTGTGTCCTCCAAAGAGAGCAGAACAGAGGGGAGGACAGAAGGGGATTAAGGGGGAGGGGAGAGGGTGGAACTGAACTGATTAATCCAGAATATAAACCTGAAAACATCCTCCAAGGACTTTGGAGTCACAGAGCGGAATCTTCCACCAGGAAAATCCATGTTTCTGCTCCAAAGGGAGAATTAAGAGGGGTCTCCCCTGGCTAGCCCTACCACAACCTCCCTAGAGGGGGATTAAATAGGGAGATGCCTGATTTAATTCTCCCGATAGCAAGGTGTTGGATTGAACCATACTTTCTGGGTGTGAGATGCAGCACCTAGCTGGGCTGGATTCTACCAGGAGCCTAGAGGTACTAGGATAATGCTCTCAGGTGAGAAATTATAGGGTACACTGGTAGTGTGTTTGGAAGTGTCACTACACAGCTCTCCCTTGAGACTGCAAACTCCTTGTGGGCAGGAATCGAGTCTACCAAGTCTGTTGTATTGTGCTTTTAATCAGTGGTATTTATTGCTTAGTGCTTAGAACAGTGCCTGGCACACAGTAAGCACTTAAATACCATCATCATTATTGAGTGCTTAGTGTACTATAGCACTATATTAAGTGTTTGGGGGAGTACAATAGAGTTAATAGACAAGTTTCCTGCCCTCAAGGAGCTCACATCCTACAAAGGAGACAGGCATTAAAATAGGTAAATAAATTATGGATCTGTACATAAGTTCTGTGGGAATGAGGGGGAGGTGAATATCAAGTACTTAAAGGGTAACAGTAATAATAATAATTCATTATGGTATTTGTGAAGTGCTTACTATGTGCCAGGCACTGTACTAAGCGCTGGAGTAGATACAACAAATCAGGCTGGACACAGTCCCTGTCCCATGTTGGGCTCACAATCTCAATACCTATTTTACAGATGAGGTAACTGAGGCACAGAGAAGTAAAGTGACTTGTCCAAGTTCACATAGCAGACAAGTGGTGGAGCCGGGATTAGAACCCATGACCTTCTGATTCCCAGGCCCATGCTCTAGCCACTACACTATGCTGCTTCTCAGCATACAGATTCAAGTGTGTAGGCTACAGGGAAGGGGGAAGGACTAGAGGAAAAGATGTCTTACTTGAGGAAGTCCACTTCAAGAAATGTGAATTTAATAAGACTTTGAAGGTGGGAAGAGTGGTGGGAAGGGGGAGGAAGTTCCAGGCCAGAGGGAGGAAGTAAGTAAGGGCTTGTTAGTGGGATAGACAAGATCAAAGTATAGTAAATTGGTGTTAGAGGGATGAATTGCATGGACTGGTTTGTAGTAGGAAATCAGGGAGGTAAGGTATGAGGGGGAAAGTAGATTGAGTGCTTGAAAGTCAATAGTTAGGAGTTTCTGTTTGATGGAGAGGTGAATGAGCAACTACTAGAGGTTCTTGAGGAGTGGGGAAACATGGAATGATTTTTTTCTTTAGAAAAATGATCCAGGAAGCAGAGCAAAATTATGGATTGGAGTAGAGAAGAGACAAGAGGCAAGGAGATCAGCAAGGAGGCTGATACAGTAATCAAGGCGAGATAGAATAAGTGCTTGACTCAGCGTAATAGCCATTTGGATAAAGGTGGAAGGGTTGATTTTACTGATGTTGTGAAGGTAGAACAGACAGGATTTGGGTGACAGATTGAATGTGTGGATTGAATGAGAGATGAGTTCAAGTTAATGACAATATTACAGACTTCTGAGACAGGGAGGATGTGATGCTGTCTACAGCGATGGGAAAGACCAGGGGAATAAAGGGCTTGGATGGGAAGATGAGTTCTGTTTTGGACATGTTTAATTTGAGATGTCAGTGGGGCTTCCCGAAGGCAGGAGGAAATATGAGACTGCAGAGAACAAGAGAGATCAGTGCTGGAGAAGTAGATTTGGGAATCATCGACAAAGGGATGGTAGTTGAAGCTATGGGAATGAATGAGGTCTCCAAGAAAGTGGCTGCACTTAGTACAGTTCTTTGCACATGGTAAACACTCAAAGAATACCACTGATTGACTGATTACACACCCCACACCAGCTCACTTGGTTTACTCATTCAGTCAAACTTGGTCTTCTTCTCCCACTCTCTAGATGGAAGAAATCCTCTTGATAAAAGTTCCTACTTGTAAAAATTTTACAAATGATATATTTAAGTAGGAGTTATAGAATTTATTAAGTGCTTTTCTGTGTGTAGAGCACTGTTCTAAGCCCTTGGGAAAATACCATTATCATTATTACCAAAGTAATAATTATTATTAGTATTACAAAAGTATTATTATTATTACAAAAGTAATAATAATAATAGTGTGGTCTACTGGAAAGAACATGAGCGTAAGAGTCAGAGGACCTAGGTTCTAATTCCAGCTCTGCACTCGCCTGCTGTGTGACCTTGGCCAAGTCACTTCACTTCCCTGTGCCTCATTTTACTCATCTGTAAAATAGGGATTTAATTCCTGTCCTTCCTCCTACTTAGACTGTGAGCCTCATATGGGACAGGAACTGTGTCCCACCTGATTAACTTGTATCTACACCAGTATTTAGAAAAGTGCTTGACACATAGTTCTTAACAAATACCATAATAATTATTATTACAGTAAAGTAGACATTATCCCTGCCTTCAAGGAGCTTACAGTCTAGTGGAGGGATCCAGCCCCTAAAATAAATTACAGGTAGGGGAAGACCAAGAATAAAGACCAAGAATAAAGATATGACCATAGGAGGAGAGGGGATGGGGAGAGTACCAAAATGTTTAGTGGGTGAGAACCCAAGAGCACTGGGGACATAGTAAGAAGGAAACCAGAGTCCTCAGTGAGGCACAGCTCACCAACTGCTGATAGAGTTTGTTCAATCAGGGGGCATTCGGGATCAGGAACTCCCTCTCCTCATCCTCCTCTTCCTGCCCTCCAAAGCACATTCCAACAAAGCCCCTGGGTTCTATCCTCCCACACTCCTTTGTCATTCCCGACTTCACAGTCCATCCCCAAATTTCTACATTTGCAGTAGGGGAGTCTCCCCTTTGTGCAACAATGAACTGAAGAAGAGCCCTCCAGCTGCCCCATTTCCAGCCTGTGGAGCACTGTGTCAATTTTTTAAATCCTGGCCACTGATTCCCCTCCTTCAGCCCCATCATTTCCCTTCCTGCAGTTAGGGAGAGAAAGTCCAAAAGGGAGCCAGGGCTGGGAATCAGCAATCCAGGCTTTGTTTCAATTCAGCTCCAGTGGACTCTACCAAGCACTTAGTAGAGTGTTCTACAGGGGACCCAACGTGGGCCTGGGCTGACAGGGCCTGAAGAACCCATCCTTGCTCTGTCAGACTGAGTGAAGAGCACTGCCCCATCATTTCAGTTTCCTCATCTGTAAACTGGGAGTTAAAACCGTGAACCCCATGTGGGACATGGACTGTGTCCAACTTAATTAGCTTATATCTACCCCAGTGCTAAGTACAGTGCCTAGCACATAGTAAGATCTTAACAAATACCATAAAAACTGATTTTTTAAAAAGTCTTGCAGGGCAGTGCTGAGTCCAGCAGTCTCAGGCAGCTTTGCCCAGGCTCCACACTGGCTTTCTAGGAAGTTTGCTTCAGAGACCTCCAGTTTTCTGAACAAACCCTGCTGTCTTTGTTGTGTCAGCTTTCTGAGGTTTAGTGGATCCTGGGGATGCTGTATTTCCCAGTGTAAACATCTGCTTTTTAGGCAGAAAAAAGCCTAAAGCCTAGAACCATTTCTAGGGATACTGTATTTTCCAGTGTAAACACCTTCCCAGACTGAGCCCCCTCCTTCCTCTCCCCCTCCCCACCCCCCACGCCCTACCTCCTTCCCCTCCTCACAGCACCTGTATATATGTTTGTACAGATTTATTTCTCTATTTTACTTGTTCATATTTACTATTCCATTTATTTTATTTTGTTAGTATGGTTTGTTTTGTTTTCTGTCTCCCTCTTCTAGACTGTGAGCCCGCCATTGGGTAGGGACCATCTCTATATGTTGCCAACTTGTACTTCCCAAGCACTTAGTACAGTGCTCTGCACACAGTAAGCGCTCAATAAATTCTGATTGATTGAATGAATGAACCTGCTTTCTCGAAGTGATCACTGTTGTGGATGCCTTATGAGCCCACTGTTGGGTAGGGACTGTCTCTGTATGTTGCCAATTTGTACTTCCCAAGCACTTAGTACAGTGCTCTGCACATAGTAAGCGCTCAATAAATACGATTGATGATGATGATGATGATGATATGTAAATGCAGGTTTTCTAGACAAAAGCTGGTGCTCTGGCTTTTTCATTCATTCATACAATCGTGTTTATTGAGCGCTTACTGTGTGCAGAGCACTGTACTAAGCGCTTGGGAAGTACAAGTTGGCAACATATAGAGACGGGTCCCTACCCAATGGCAGGCTCACAGTCTAGAAGGGGGAGACAGAGAACAAAACAAAACATATTAACAAAATAAAATAGAATAAATATGTACAAGTAAGATAGAGTAATAAATATGTACAAACATATATACATATATACAGGTGCTGTGGGGCGGGGAAGGAGGTAAGGTGGGGGGATGGGGAGGGGGAGGAGGGGGAGAGGAAGGAGGGGGCTCAGTCTGGGAAGGCCTCCTGGAGGAGGTGAGCTCTCAGTAGGGCTTTGAAGGGAGGAAGAGAGCTAGCTTGGTGGATGTGTAGAGGGAAGGCATTCCAGGCCAGGGGGAGGACGTGGGCCGGGGGTCGACAGTGGGACAGGCGAGAATGAGGCACAGTGAGGAGGTTAGCGGCAGAGGAGTAGAGGGTGCGGGCTGGGCTGGAGAAGGAGAGAAGGGAGGTGAGGTATGAGGGGGCAAGGTGATGGAAAGCCTTGAAGCCGAGAGTGAGGAGTTTTTGCCTGATGCGTAGGTGGATTGGTAGCCACTGGAGATTTTTGAGGAGGGGAGAAACATGCCCAGAGCGTTTCTGCACAAAGATGATCCAGGCAGCAGCGTGAAGTATAGATTGAAGTGGAGAGAGACAGGAGGATGGGAGATCAGAGAGGAGGCTAATGCAGTAATCCAGTTGGGATAGGATGAGAGATTGAACGAGCAGGGTAGCGATTTGGATGGAGAGGAAAGGGCAGATCTTGGTAATGTTGCAGAGGTGAGACTGGCAGGTTTTGGTGATGGATTGGATGTGAGGGGTGAACGAGAGAGTGGAGTCGAGGATGACACCAAGTTTGCGGGCTTGTGAGACGGGAAGGATGATAGTGCCATCAACAGTGATGGGAAAGTTCAGGGAGAGGGCAGGGTTTGGGAGGGAAGTTAAGGAGTTCAGTCTTGGACATACTGAGTTTTAGATGGTGGGCAGACATCCAGATGGAGATGTCCTGAAGGCAGGAGGAGAAACGAGCCTGGATGGAGGGAGAGAGAGCAGGGGCAGAGATGTAGATTTGGGTGTCATCAGGGTAATGATGATAGTTGAAGCCGTGGGAGGAAATGAGTTCACCAAGGGAGTGAACAGAAGCATACCTTTCCACTGCTAGGAATTATTGTACTTTCCTATGCAATACAGACTCTCCAAATCTCATCAGACACATAGGTGGGGAGGGGTGGAGACAAAGGACACTATTTCTTCAAGCAAATCTCTGCATCCCGTGCTTATTTCCGCTTATTTGATTTTCATGACACGCAATTTCCAATTTTCCCCACTTCATTGCTATTGATTAGAGCCAGCCAGAAAGCAGGAATTGAAATGAAAGACTAATAGCTGGGATTAACCTGAGGGTGGAGTGAGCATGCAGGTCTGAATAAGAAAGGAGGAG
Source organism: Tachyglossus aculeatus (assembly GCF_015852505.1). Lineage (NCBI taxonomy): Eukaryota > Metazoa > Chordata > Mammalia > Monotremata > Tachyglossidae > Tachyglossus > Tachyglossus aculeatus. The sequence continues at coordinate 47,742,311 of NC_052071.1, forward strand.
GGGAATGGTACAAAAGAATGATTGACTGAACTCTCAACTCAAAGAATGAACTGCGTGGAGTGGAAGTGGGAATCTGGCAAGTCTGTCAATAGATAGTCGCTAGTATGCATCTACTGTATGTACACTTCTGTACTGAACACTTGGGAGAGCACAATAACAATAATAATAATAATGGTGTTTATTAAGTGCTTCCTATGTGCAAAGTCCTGTTCGGAGCGCTGGGGAGGTTACAAGGTGATCAGGTTTTCCCACAGGGGGCTCACAGTCTTAATCCCCATTTTACAGGTGATGTAACAGGCACAGAGAAGTTAAGTGACTTGCCCTAAGTCACACAGCTGACAATAGAGTTAGTACCCATGAGCCCTGCCCTCAAGGAACTTAAACTCTTCTGGGTGCAGAGCTCTGTACTAAGCACTTGGGAAAGTACAAGGGAGTTAGAAGGCATGAATTAGAAAGCATGGTCCCTGCTCTTAAGGAGAGTACAATCTGATTGTCTGGCCTTGCAGGGTGATGTCCAAATGTCCAGCTTACTCTGGCTCCCTCTTGTTCTTCTGTCCTCTCTTCATGCCAGCCGGCCGCGCTTTGGGGAGCCTGCCAGCTCTGACCCCACAGGGAAGTCAGGGCCAGGTCTAGAGCAGCCTTTGGGAAAAGAGCTCAGTAAGAGGAGGAGATAGTCAGATCTAGACCGTAAGCTCCTCTCCAGACTGTAAACTCATCGTGAGCAGGGAATGTGTCTGTTTATTGCTGTATCATGCTCTCCCAAGCGCTTAGTAGAGTGCTCTGCACACAAAGTGCTCAAAAATATGATTGAATTAATGAATTTGTGGAGTTTTAATTTCAGGGAACATCTTGTCCCTGTGACTCTTCCCTGTCCTCCAATCCATCATCATTATCCTTATTATCATTAGTAGTAATAGTAATTCATTCATTCATTCAATCGTGTTTATTGAGCGTGCTTACTGTGTTTATTGTTTATTTATTATATCTATCGAGCATTTACTGTATGCAGAGCACTGTACTAAGCACTTGGGAGAGTACAATAAAACAATAAACAGACATATTCCCTGCCCACAAGGAGCTTGCAGTCTAGGGGCAACCATTGTTCATTATTATTTCTTAATACATAATATAATGATATTATAATTAATTATTAATATTGACATCAACAATAAAAAATAGTAATAGACTGTGCTTGCATCTATAATTCTATTTCTCTATTTTGATGGTATTGACACCTTTCTACTTGTTCTGTTTTGTTGTCTGTCTCCCCATTCTAGACTGTGAGCCTGTTGTTGGGTAGGGATTGTCTCTACCTGTTGTCGAATTGTACTTTCCAAGCGTTTAGTACAGTGCTCTGCACACAGTAAGTGCTCAATAAATACGATTGAACAAATGAATGAATGAATGGTGAACATAGTGATGCACTGACAGTCTAGGGGACCAGCTTAATGTTTCAGCAAGAGTGTCTCAGGCTGCAAGAGAGACAAGGAGATAATTGTGGGGGCTGGGAGAGCCTCCTTGTGGAAACTGGGCACTGAGGAAAGGAAGAAGGGCCAGGACCTTTCTCTGAATTTTCAGAAGCATCCGTCTCCAGTTTGGAATCAGAGATGCTGCCACCTGCCAGAGCAGGGATCAATTAACAGCACCCCTGGGTACCTTCATCCAGCATGCCAAGAATGGCAGCCTTCAGGAAATAGATGCCAACGGGAAACACCTGGCCCTACCACAGCCCCAAACCTAGAATTTCAGTCTCCTATTTACTACCCTCCACTAAATTCCAGAAATCATTCCCTCAAGGGAATGAGGATGCAGACATTACTGTGTGACTTTCCTCTGCCTCAAATCACCCTGAATTTGTCACTTCTGCAATTAGAATGGGGATTAATAAGAGACCATAATAGGTAAACTGTTGTAAACCACCTAGAAATTGATCTGATCCCTGCCTTCAGTGGGTTTATGACCTAAAACCAGCCAAGTGTAGGTGATGAGCACAGCAAAGAAGCAGAAGTGGAAGGTAAAGTTTTCAAGAATTGACACTTTGCATATAAAAGTTGAAATTCCCAGAATGGAAAAGTCAAAATCACTGCTAGTTTGGAATGTCTCCCCAACTCTAGCCCTTAACCCTAACTATCCTTGGGGACACAAAGGTCAGTCTCAGCAGTCACTTCCCAGGGCATCCAGCTCTGTGCAGGACACCACCCCTGCCCAGTGCTGGTCAGAACTTGGATAATAATAATAATAATGGCATTTATTAAGCACTTACTATGTGCAAAGCACTATTCTAAGTGCTGGGGAGGTTACGAGGTGATCAGGTTGCCCCACATAGGGCTCACAGTCTTAATCCTTATTTTACAGATGAGGTAACTGAGGTACAGAGAAGTTAAGTGACTTGCCCAAAGTCACCCAGCTGACAATTGGCGGAGCCAGGAAGGAGCCCTCCTTCCTCCCCCTCTCCTCCCCCTCTCCATGCCCCCCGCCTTACCTCCTTCCCTTCCCCGCAGCACCTGTATATATGTGTATATGTTTGTACATATTTATTACTCTATTTTACTTGTACATATCTATTCTATTTATTTTATTTTGTTAATATGTTTTGTTCTCTGTATCCCCCTTCTAGACTGTGAGCCCACTGTTGGGTAGGGACCGTCTCTATATGTTGCCAACTTGTACTTCCCAAGCGCTTAGTACAGTGCTCTGCACACAGTAAGCGCTCAATAAATACAATTGATTGGTTGATTGATTGATTGATTTGAACCCATGACCTCTGACTCCAAAGCCCGGGCTCTTTCCACTGAGCCACGCTGCTTCTCAGTCACCACTGTCATCACCCCTCTGATGGCTTCTGTGTGAGCTGGGGTAGTGGAAACAGGCCAACAGGCCAGCCTAGTGTTTGTTAATTTGAGATACGGTAATTCTCTTAGAGCAGAAGCCCTGAGATGACAGTGATGCCAAGGGGATGAAAAGAAAACGGTCTCCCTCACTGTAGGTTGTAAGGGCCATTGTTCACCCACTCACAAAGGGGGAAGGATGGTCTGTCGGACACTGATCAGGCCAGCCACCCTCACCTATGATGGGTCTGTCTCATCGTCAGGACCAGCGGCTTTGAAACCTGAAGGAGAGCTACATGTGGAATGGGGAAACAGGAGTCCCTACTGCTGTGCAGGAGTGGGGAGGGGATTCACCTTTATACCTAGGTAAGGGGCCCAGAGCAAAGGCAGGGAAATCAAGGGCCAAAGACCTGCTCTATTCCATCTACTCTAAACTCTCAGCTACCAACCCAGTGGCAATGGACAGAGGACACCTCAGCAGAGAAATTAGATCTCTGCTCTATTAAGGACTGGCCCCTCCAACTAGACAACATATTACTGAGCACACACAGTCTTCAGCTCCCTCAGGAGGCAAAGCCCGGCACTAGGCATTTGAAGTTTAAGCTGAAATAGAGGACTTGGCAACCTTCTGTCGTCAAAAAAATAAAAAAATAACCGTGCAAATGCTATACTGTGGCTACTCTGTTGTACTGTACTCTCCCAAGCGCTTAGGACAGTGCTCTGTATACAATAAGCACTCAATAAATAACTTTGATTGACTGGCTGATTGTCCAGAAAGAGTTGAGGGCCACTGTTGTAGGGCCAGTGGGAGCGGAGAAGCAGCATGGCCTAGTGTGGTACCTCGGAGTCAGAAGGACCTGGGTTCTAATCCCAGTTTTGCCACTTGTCTATTGCGTGACCCTGGACAAGTCACAACTTCTCTGTGCCCCATCAGTAAAATGGAGATTAAGATTGTGAGCCCCATGTAGGACAGGGACTGTGTCCAACCTGATTACTTCTAGCTACCCAGCAGGTAGAACAGATACTGTACTGTACTCAGCACTGAGGTAAATACAAGATAATCAGGGCAGACAAAGTCCCTATCCCATGTAGGGCTCACAGTCTTCATCTCCATTTTACAGATGAGGTAACTGAGGCACAGAGAAACCAAGTGACCTGCCTGAGGTCATGCAGCAGACAAGTGGCGGATCTGGGATTAGAATCTATGACCTCTGACTCCCCCAGGGACACACAGCAGGCAAGTGGCAGAATTGGGTCTGAGTTAAAATTTTCCAGCTTCCCTGAAGACCTGTGAAACAGACTCTTGAGGAAGACCAGTCCAGAATTCCCATTGTTGTCACTTTTAGCACTGCTACGAATGATTATTCTCTGCATTTGCAGCCTCCCTCACAGACACAAATCCCTCCTACTTTCCCCCTCCATCCCACACCAGCCTTCCCCAGCCTGGCTTCTCTCCTCAGTCCCAATACGTTGGATTCATTCTCCCTCCTCTTTCAGTCAACACCGCAGTACAGCAACTTACCTAGCCACAGCGCATCAGGTTTTCATAGCGATCATAAACGTTCCTTCATTACCATCTGCCTGAATTATTTATCCCACTGTAATGAATGCGGCAACGGTAACACAGGATGCAAATCTCCCCTGACTCCAGACACTTGAGGGCTCCTAGCCTGTGGCTCCTGATTAAGTAGGCATCCCTGCTGATAAATAGCGGAAGGGACAGGGCCCGAACCCCAATCTCCTTAAATAATAATGATGGTATTTGTTAAGCACTTACTACGGGCAAAGTACTGGGAAGAGGGTTCAGAGAGTGCTAGTGATGGTGGGCTCACAGGTGATCCCAGTCAGTCAGTCAGTCGTATTTATTGATTTTTGTATTTATTGAGTCCTTACTCTGTGTGGAGCACCATACTAAGAGTTTGGGAGAATACAATATATATATTGTGTGTGTATATGTGTGTATATATGTGTGTGTGTGTATATACAATACACACTTCCTGCCTGCGGAGAAGTTACAGTCTAGAAGGGAGACAGACTTTAATATAACTCAATTACAGGTATGTACATAAGTGTTGTGGGGTTGGGAAGGGGAATGAATAAAGGGAGCAAGTCAGGGCAATGCAGAATGGAGTGGGAGAAGAGGAAAGGGGGGTGCTTAGTCAAGGAAGACGTCTTAGAGGAGATGTCCCTTCAGTAAGGCCTTGAAGGTGGGAGAGTAATTGTCTGTCGGATATGAGGAGAGAGGACATTCCGGGCCAAAGGCGGGATATTGGCGAGAGGTCAGCAGTATGACAAGATCAAGGTACAGTGAGAAGATTGGTGTTAGAGGAGCAAAGTGCGTAGGCTGGATGTAGTAAGAGAGTAGTGAGGTCGGAGGGGGCAAGGTGATTGAGTGTTTTAAAGACAATGGTAAGGAGTTTTGTTTGACTCGGAGGTGGGTGGGCATAGTGCAGCTGGGCCATTCGGCTTCTCTCACACTGTTAGAAACCAATTCCCGTATTTGGTGTCCAGCAACTCCTGGCTCAGACTGCACACACCCAGCCAGTCACTGGTGGGTTTATTCGTGGCCTAGTGGTAAGAGCAAGGGATCAAGAGGCAGGGGTCCTAGGTTCTAATCCCAGATCCGCCACTCATCTGCTGTGACTTTGGGCAAGTCACTTAACTTCTCTGGGCCTCAGCTACCCCACCTGTAAAACAGGGATTAATCAGTGGTATTTGAGTGCTTACTGTGTACAGAGCACTGTACTAAGTGCTTGGGAGCATGCAACAGAGTTGATAGCCCACAGTGAGCTAAATCCTACTTCCTCCTTATTAGATTGTGAGTCCCACATGGGACAGGGACTGTCCAACTGGATTGTCTTGTATCTATCCCTGCACTTAGTACAGTGCTTGGAACTAAGCATTTAAATATCATAAAAAACGGTATCAATCATATGTATTGAGTGCTTAACAGGTACCGTAATAATAATGATAATTATTATTATTACCATCTCTTTGCCTACTGCACAATGGACAGAGGAAATGCAGTTAGAGATACTGATTGTGCCCTTACTGTGTGTAGAGCAGGGCAAGGAATGTGTCTATTATTGTTATATTGTTCTCTCCCAAGTGCTTTGCGCAGTGCGCTAAACACAGTAAGTACTCGATAAATGCAACTCACTGACTGACTGACCCTGGGCAGAAACCTGGCAGAGGGTGAGGAGCTATTTAGGTTCCTTTACAGTGGTCAGGAAAATGCTCAATAAAATAAAAAATGTATTTATTTATTAGTGCTTGGCTTACTCTGAGCCAAGCATTGTAGCAGGAATGGTTTTTGAGTGCAATGCAGTGAAACAAATACTTAGTAATAATAATGGGGCTATTTGTTAAGTGCTTACTCTGTGCCAAGCACTGTACTAAAAGTTGGGGTAGATACAAGTCAATCAGATCCTATGATCAGATACAATCCCTATCCTACATAGGGCTCAAAGTCTAAGGGGAAGGGAGAACAGGTATTCAAACCCCTTTTTACAGATGAGGAAACAGCATGGCTCAGTGGAAAGAGCCCGGGCTTTGGAGTCAGAGGTCATGGGTTCAAATCCCAGCTCCGCCAATTGTCAGCTGTGTGACTTTGGGCAAGTCACTTCACTTCTCCATGTCTCAGTTACCTCATCTGTAAAATGGGGATGAAGACTGTGAGCCCCCCGTGGGACAACCTGATCACCTTGTAACCTCCTCAGCACTTAGAACAGTATTTTGCACATAGTAAGCACTTAATAAATGCCTTCAGTATTATCATTATTATGAGACTTCTAGGCCTGTGTCCTTTCCACTCCATCCCAGTTTTTTTCCAATAGCAGCAAAAGGAACTATACCTCGTGATTCTGGAGAACCTTTCACCATAGAAGCCCTCGGTGTTTTTCAAAAACATCCCACCGTGATTTCATGCCTACGCTGCACACGGAACAGCAGCACAGATAAACTGAAGAGGCTACGTATGCTGTTTCTATGAGTGTCAGTTGGGTTTCTGTTTTTATAGAGGTCACTCAGTTTCTGCCACAGATATTTATAGACATTATCTGTGCTTCTCTCGCTTCCTCCATTAGGTTGTTAACTCCTCTGGAAAGGGGTACAAAGTTTCCTTCTGCCTTTGCAATTCCCCACAGAAGCTATATAAACACAAGGATCTGTACAGAGGCTGCTCAATATATTTATTAACTGATTGATTGTTTATTTACACATGTAGTGAGCTGGAGCTGCAACTGCCTGAACCTGTGTTAATCAGCAGGATGAATTGATCACCCATTGTGTGCAGAGCACTGTACATAAAGCAGGACCCCTGCCCTATGAATTTGGAAGGGCACCATATTGGTCCCATGGTTTTATGGTGGTAATTATGTGGGAGTGGACTCTCTAGGGGAAGGGAGATAAAACTTGAGAAATGCAATGGCTAAGCCCCGCTATGGGTTTTCCCTGTATTACTTAAAAAATAAAAAAGCCGCACCCTGCCCTTTCCAAATGTACCTCAATCAGGCATTCCTCAGTTCTAATCTGGTCTCCGCCACTTGTCTGCTAGGTGACCTTGGGCAAGTGCAAGTCACTTCACTGGGCCTCAGTTACCTCATCTATAAAACTGGAATTAAGACTGTGAGTTCTATGTGGGACAGGAACTGTGTCCAACCTAACTTGTCTCTACCCCAGTGCTTAGTAAGCACTTAACAGGTACTGTAATAATAATAATAATTATTATTATTATTTTTATTACCATCTTCTTGCCTCCTGCACAATGGACAGAGGAAATGCAGTTAGAGATATTGAGTGTGCCCTTACTGTGTGTAGAGCAGGGCAGGGAATGTGTCTGTTATTGTTATATTGTTCTCTCCCAAGTGCTTAACACAGTGCTCTGAACACGGTAAGCACTCAATAAATACAATTGACTGACTGAACCTGGGCAGAAACCTGGCAGAGGGTGAGGAGCTATTTTGGTTCCTTTACAGTGGTCTGGAAAACGCTTACGGCAACTAGCCCTTCCGCAATAACTGTTGAGATAAACCATCCTCTCTCCGATAGCTGATGTGGAATCCAGATATCTCAGGGAAGGCCATGTGTGAGTCAAGGACAGGGATCTGAGGAGATGGTTTACAAAGCCACGGTCTACAAAGCCTCCTCCACTTTCTGTGCAATTAGCCTTTCAGCCTGCTCCTCCTTTTTCAGAGAAGAGAACCTTCCCACCTCCTTACCCCAGCCCAGTCCTTGAAAAGGAAAGAAAAATCAATAACAACAGACCTTTTCACACACCACCTTGCCCGACAGTCCTATTTTTCATGGTTTTCTCCCATTTTTTTGTTCTTCCCTTTTCTTCCTTTACCAGGGTGTGCGTCAGTTCCATTGTGTTTCCCAGCCCTGAGCCTATAGAATCCACTGGGCAGGAATGAAGGAGTCGGAGTCTTTAATCAAGGATGGAGATATTCATCTCTGCCCTCCTCTTTCCATCTCCTTGCTCTCCTCAGTCCCTTCGGGTGGGAGAAATCCACCCCGACCTCTCTCCGCAAACACAGCCGCACTGGGATTTAGCTTCCAATCCTTCCTCTGCCCCAAATCTTGTCTCCTACCATGGGGCTCTTCTAGCTCGGACCCTTAAACACCACCTGTGCAATGTCAGGTTTGAAATACTAATCCCTTAGACTGTGAACCTCCTGAGGAATAGGATCCTCTGAAGTGTTTTCCTTCCCCGTGCTTAGCACAATACTCTATACACAGTAATTGCTAAAATACTAGTAAGCACTTAACAAATAACACAATTACAATTATTAATCAGGACATCCTAGACAAATGTGGTCATTCCATTCTGATGGTCTCAGGTGAACCTTGCAAGTGACTTTTCCCAAATTGAGTCCCCTTTTTCCTCTCCTCCTCCCCATCACCCACTGCCCTACCCTCTTCCCCTCCCCACAACACTTGTATATATTTGTACATATTGATTACTTTATTTTACTTGTACATATTTACCATATTTTATTAATGATGTGCTTATAACTATAATTCTTTTTATTCTGACGGTTCTGACATCTGTCTACTTGTTTTGCTTTGTTTTCAGTCTTCCCCTTCTAGACTGTGAGCCCATTTTTGGATAGGGACCGTCTCTATATTTTGCCGATTTCTACTTCCCAAGCGCTTAGTACAGTGCTCTGCACACAGTAAGCGCTCAATAAATACGACAATGAATGAGTGGGTGTATATCAAGAAGCAGCATGGCTCAGTGGAAAGAGCATGGGCTTTGGAGTCAAAGGTCATGGGTTCGAATCCCGGCTCTGCCACATGTCTGCTGTGTGACCTTGGGCAAGTCATTTAAGTTTTCGGAGCCTCAGTTACCTCATCTCTAAAATGGGGATGAAGACTGTGAGCCCCATGTGGGACAATCTGATCACCGTATATCCCCCCCCCCCAGAGCTTAGAACAGTGCTTTGCACATAATAAGTGCTTAACAAATGCCATTATTATTATTATTATTATCTCCCATCATACACCTCTTTCCAGTTGTTCACCAGAAAGTAGTTCATCTCCACTTCCTCTTCCACTCTCCACGCCTTAATGCCAGATTCCTGCACTCCGGGAGGCAGGCCTGAGTTTCCCATCCCTGCTTCCTGGGTGACAGCAGACATGGAGCACCAGAATGAAGCAGTGGTGTCTAGTGGAAAGAACATTTTGTCAGTAGACCCCCTCCCCGTCCTTTGTATTTTCAGACTTTGAGCCCCGCCAAGAGACAGAGACCATGTCGAATTCCCACTTGGGTATTCTTCCCCAGCACTTAGTACAGTGCTCTGCCCACAGCATTCATTCATTCATTCAATCATATTTATTGAGTACTTACTGTGTGCAGAGCACTGTACTAAGAGCTTGGGAATTACAAGTTGGCAACATATAGAGATGGTCCCTACCCAGCAACAGGCTCACAGTATAGAAGGGGGAGACAGACAACAAAACAAAACATGTAGACAGGTGTCAAAGTCATCAGAACAAAGAGAATTAAAGCTAAACAAAATAAACATCATTAACAAAATGAACAGAATAGTAAATATGTACAAGTAAATAGAGTAATAAATCTACAAATATATATACAAGTGCTCTGGGGAGGGGAAGGAGGTTAGGTGAGGGGATGGGGAGGAGGAGAGGAAAAAGGGGGCTCAGTTTGGGAAGGCCTCTTGGAGGAGGTGAGCTCTCAGTAGGGCTTTAAAGGGAGGAGGAGAGCTAGCTTGGCAGATGTGGGGAGGGAGAGCATTCCAGGCCAGGGGAAGGGCGTGGGCCGGGGGTCGACGGCCGGGCAGACGAGAACGAGGTGCAGTGAGGAGGTTAGTGGCAGAGGAGCGGAGGGTGCGGCTTGGGCTGGAGAAGGAGAGAAGGGAGGTGAGGTAGGAGGGAGCGAGGTGATGGACAGCCTTGAAGCCGAGAGTGAGGAGTTTTTGCTTGATGCTTAATAAATACTTTAGCTTATTCTACCTGGGTTCTGACAACACCTCCATCATTTACCTTCTATGTGGCCTTGGGCAAATCACTTAATTTATCTGTGCTTCAGTGGGGATTCAATACCTTTTCACCCTCCCCATTAGGGACAGTGAGTGATCTGATTGTACTGTATCTACCCTACTCTTAGCACCTAAAAAGCACTTAAATACCACTGATTGAATACCGTTAGTGTTTTTTATTATCATCCTACTTATTATGGGGATGGAGGAAATAAAACATCCTTTGATTCTGTCAACTCTTCAGACACACTATCTCCAGGATGGGCTCACGAATTGGGATAAGGGGCACATTGCTTTAAAACCATGATTTTGTCTCCATAGGGCAAGCCCCAGTTTCACCAGATCCAAGATGAGCTTTTGGCTGGCCCCTAGCAGACTCAGGCAGAACCCAGAACTAGGCTCTGAAAATTACTTTTAAAAAAATATCCTGGCCCTGGGCAGGCACACCCACATGATCAGTTTACACAGGCAAATTGTCTGGGTAATTTGAGACTCAATAATACATTTAGATATTTCAGCCCACCCTGGCAGCATGCACTTTCCCCTGCTCTATGTGTCTGCCTCCCTTAGGCTGTGACTCCCGTGGGTTTTTGTGGATTTTTTGCATCATTACTCAAGCTCAATACCATGCCTTGCTCATTAGAAGCTTCAGTATTAGTAGCAAGCTCAGTAACAGCAACCGCATGCGCTGAAGCCTAGCACATAAAGCAAGGACCACATCTCCCCAGCAATTAGTCACTTTAACACATGATCACAATGGAAATGTCTACTCCAGGGAACAGGTTATTTTGGGAAAGCAATGGAATAGCATGGCTTAGTGGAACGAGCACAAGCTTAGGAGTCAAAGACCTGGATTCAAATCCTGGCTCTGCCACATGCCTGCTGTGTGACTCTGGGCAACTCACTGACTTCTCCCTGCCTCAGTTACTTCATTTATAAAATGGGGATTCAATACTTCTTCTCCTTCCTATGTAGACTGTGAGCCACGTATGGGATAGGGACCGTGTTTGAACTGATTATCTTCTATTTTCCCCATCACTTAGAACAGTGCTTGACACATAAGAATATTCTTATTTAGAAGAAAATAGACTCGAAATTGTAAGGTTGTTGTGGGCAGGGAACATGTCTGCCAACTCTGCTGTATCATACTTTTCTAGGTGCTTACGACAAGAAGCAGCGTGGCTCAGTGGAAAGAGCATGGGCTTTGGAGTCAGAAGTCATGGGTTCAAATCCTGACTCCACCAATTGTCAGCTGTGTGACTTTGGGCAAGTCACTTCACTTCTCTGTGCCTCAGCTACCTCATCTGTAAAATGGAGATGAAGACTATGATCCCCCAAGGGACAACCTGATCACCTTGTATTCCCCCAGAGCTTAGAGCAGTGCTTTGCACATAGTAAGTGCTCAATTAATTCCACTGATGAAGAGCCCTTTCCCTGCCATTAGGAAACACTTAAAATTGGTGAGCTTTTTCCACCTGCAGACATATTCACCGAGTGCTGAGTTGTGCAGTGAATGATCTCCTCCTTCCACCAACGCCAGACAGGGCACCACTGACACCACCTTTCCACCTGCCCTCTGCTCCCCTTCCCCCAAGCAAAATTGCTCTCCGTACCCCTCACAAAACATTCCTGCCTTAAGCCATCATCTAGGCCAGGAGCTTCTGACATATGGTCCCCTGGGGACCACTTGACTGTGGGCATTATGGGCATTTTTTCCCCCAACTAGCCAACCCACAATTACTTAGGCCACAGTAGGACTTGGTCCGAACTGAGATGGGCCCTTAATGAATACAGTCCACAGTTCACAAGAACAGATAAGCCTGTCAGATGCACAGATTCTCATTGACTTCATCTTAACTGATCCATGGCTAGCAACTGACCACTTTTGTACTAATCAAAGTGATTCAACAGTTTCTTAAATTTTATGTGTGGCTAAGAAATACATATTTTTGAATAGCTAACATGTTATACTTCAAGGTTGCTCTCAGTTAAAAACTTTATGCAGTCTGAAAATAGAAAAGCAGCATGGCTCAGTGGAAAGAGCATGGGCTTTTGAGTCAGAGATAATGGGTTCTAATCCTGGCTCTGCCACTTGTCAGCTGTGTGACTTTGGGCAAGTCACTTGGCTTCTCTGTGCATCAGTTACCTCATCTGTGAAATGGGGATTAAGACTGTGAGCCCCACGTGGGACAACTTGTTCACCTTGTATCTACCTCAGCTTTTAGAACACTGCTTGGCACATAGTAAGCACTTAAATACCATAATTATTATTATTATTACACAGAATTCTGGTCAAGGGACCAGTATTGAAAACACTTGGAAACAGCTGTCCTATGCTCTCTTCGCAAGCTCAGCTGCCTTCCTGGCTTTGCCAAGTCACATCCCTCCACTCCTTCAAAAATTTACTAAATCCCTCCTTCAGTTGAAAACCTTTCCCCTCCCCCATCCCTCCAACCTCTGCCTAAACTACCCATTCCAGTAAGCCAAGCATTTGTATGTATCTCAGGATACCTTATGTATATATTTCTCTTACTTATATCCTTCAGCTATAACCCCAGGGCACTTGCCCCTTTATCTAATTGTGTGTTAGGTTTTTAATCTTCTTTCTGTGTACTCTACTGGATTTCTAATTCCATATAGACAGTGTCCTTTTCTTCTTTTGCAATTCTTCTCAGTACTTAACCCAATACTCTGCATCTTACAGGGGTTTAGTAAACACTTTTGACAGTGGCCACTACCAATACTATACATTCCCCCATATCTCTGTAGATAAAGGTTTTGCCCCCTTTACTCCCTGAGAACTAACTTTTCCATCTGCAGGTCAGGAAATGACACTCATGGTATTTATCAGGCATTACTAAGTGCTAAGATTGGGGAGGGATAATCAATTATATTCTTGAGCACTTACTGGGTGCAAAGCATTGTACGAAGCACTTGAGAGCACAATAGAACAGAGTTGAGAGGCATGTGCCCTGCACATAATGAGTTTATAACCTAGAGAGGGATATAAGATTATATCTATACAGTCCCTGTCCATGAGACCTACAGTCAATCATATTTCCATTTTACAGATGAAGAAATTGAGGGCCCAAGAGGTTAAGTGACTTACCTGAGGTTTCACAATAGGTCAGTGGCTTGAACCTGGTTATCCTGATTTTCAGCCCAGTGTTCTTTCCACTAGGCCATAGAAAATGCTAATAGGGTGAGTTGAATTCTGTTCAACGAGGTAGGCAAAAACCCCATGATAAAACCTTCTGCAGATTGCTTAACTCTGTGCTTCACCTCATATGTAAAATGGAGATTAAGACTGTGAACCACAAGTAGGGCCTAGACTACGTCCAACCTGATTAGCTTGTATCTACCCCAGCGTTTAGCACAATGCCTGACACATAACTCTTAACAAATACCCTAAAAAAAGGGATCCCTAAGCAAGACCATTACTGGTTAAGACCTGTGGTCCATCCAGACTAATATTCTGACTCTGACAATATCAGTGGGATGCTCGAAGGGACTATGACCCTTCTTGACCTCATCCTGGTAGCTACAGAACTTAGCATACAGAACTTTGCACACAGTAAGTGCTCAATAAATACAACTGAATGGATGAATAAATACAGAGGTAGAAAATAACCACGTTGTGACAACTGGGCAGTTTTAGAGAGCTGAAGGACTGAAAAGAAGGGTAATCTCAGGTTGTGTTATCCAGGAAGGAAGGTGAACATTAAAGAGAAGGCCACAGATGTGTTTAATGTATGTAAGCTACTAATTTATTGGGAGAAGAAATAGTACTGGTAGTGAGGGCTAGGATGAAGCAAGCTGAAGGCAATAAAGCCTTCCTGGTTTATGGGGCAGCTCGCTAGAGAAGTGCCCAATCAAATCGATGGACTCACTTAAGAAACATGTAAAACAGGTGTGTCCCCTTTGAAGCTGCTGAGAAATGGCAATTGGCACAGTTGGGGCAGCCACGTACATAGAACAAAATTGAGTCTCCCCTACAGCTTCCTGGCATGGGGAATACATTGAGAACCTATGGGGTTTTTAAGAAGAAATCTGGGAAAACTTTGCATTTGTCACTGGATTCCCCATTCCCTAGAGAGAAAACCAGAACAGGAGTCTAGTGTTAAGGAAGAAGGGCTCAGTTTCACCAAGCCGTAAACTCCTTGAAGGCTGGGATGTGTCTGCTTATTCTACTCACCCAATTGCTTAATACAATGCACTGCACACAGTAAATGCTCAATAAATACCACTGATCTGAAGCCTCCCCAAGACTAGGGGAGGAGTGAGAATTCAAACCCACAGAATACACCCCCTAGCCAAGGCTTAATCTACTGAGTGATTCTCCCCTCCAACACAAATTCCCTTGATCAACAGTATAGCTACTGTTGAAAAAGGTCATCAGGTTCCTTCACACTGTCTAGGTACATGGCAGAGAAGAGGGAACTTACTCACTCTCCTGCCTCCAGTTCAAAGCAGAAGCTGTAAATAGGCTGTGAACAGTGTGAAGGAGAATGGGAGTGTGAGATTCCAGAAGGGCCGTTTTGCCAATTAGCTCATCATCACCCCAGTTCCAGCTCCAGATGCCAAGATTGTCATGGGCTACAAAAGCAAAAAGTTAAAGATCTCAAACTTCTTCCTCCATTGGATTTACCCTCCCATAAGGACCTCTCCTGGATTCTAAAATTGCCATCTAGTGACCACAGCAATAGTAACTGCTCATGGCAGACTCAGTTTCCCCCTTTAGGAACAGTAATGCACCCTCTCTGGGCATTAAAGGCACCAAAGTCACCTTCTGACTCACCTTACACTCCTCAGGCTTGACCTGCCTAGCTAAGTATCTCAGAGAACTATAAAGTAAGTTGTTTAAACATGTAGCCCTGCAGACTCATCTAGCCTGTACTCTCCTTTTGGGGGGTATTTTTTAAGTGTTTACTATGTACCAGGCACTGTTTGTTCTAAGCACTGGGGTAGATACAGTATAACCAGGATGGGCACACTCCAGATCCCACATGGAGGTCACAGTCTTCATCTCTATTTTGCAGATGAGGTAACTGAGGCACATAGAAATGAAGTGACTTGCCCAAGGTCACACAGCAGACGAGAGGATGTAATTCATATCCATCCTACACTTCCCCTAAACCCCAAAACGAAGCAAATCCCCTCCTATTTTCACAAACCTCAAATTCTTGTGTTCAGATGAACACGAGATGCGCTTCTCTGGTTTTTGGCCAGTAGAGAACAGGCAGAGCAGAAAGGATCAAGTCCAGGAAGCAGGCAGCCAAAGATGCTTGTAGTTCAGGCTTTCCAGGGAATTCACGGCAGTTTCCCTGTGTCAGCAACCCTCCTTCCAATTACACAGATCGGCCCTCCTCTGCTGACTTCTGAAGTGGTATTGATGGCGCAAATCTGTGTGAATTGCTAATTAGCTCAGGGCAGAACCCTCTTCTCCGCCACTTGTCTGCTGTGTGACCTTAGGCAAGTCGCTTCATTTTTCTGTGCCTCAGTATCCTCATCTGTAAAATGGGGATTAAGACTATGAGCCCCACGTGGGACAACCTGATTACCTGTATCTACCCCAGTGCTTAGAACAGTGTTTAGCACATAGTAAGCACTTAACAAATACCATCATTATTATTATTATTCTCCACACAGCTGCCAGAATTAGCTGCCTCGGAAGGGGCTTTAATGCTCCACTCCCAGCAAGGAGTGCTCGTGGTTCAGTGGAAAAAGCACGGGCTTGGGAATCAGAGGTCGTGAGTTCTAATCCCGACTCTGCCACTTGTCAGTTGTGTGACTTTGGGCAAGTCACTTAGCTTCTCTGTGCCTCAGTTACCTCATCTGTAAAATGGGGATTAAGACTGTGAGCCCCATGTGGGACAACCTGATAACCATATTTATCCCAGTGCTTAGAACAGTGCTTGGCACGTAGTAAGCACTTAACAAATACTACTATTAGTGTTATTACTTTTATTGTATTATTATTATTTCTGGGTGCTGGTCGTTATCCCGCCACTCGAGAAGAGCCGCGTGCTGGAGCATCTTCTTTCCAGGGCCACTGCCTGCTCTAGGAAGCCCAGAGGATCAGGAGGACAAGAAGCAGAACGTGGGATGTAGCGTGGCCTGGTGGAAAGAGCACAGAATTGGAAATCTGAAGAACTGGGTTCTTATCCCAGCTCCACCACTTACCTACTGTGTGACCCTAGGCAAATGCTGAACTTCTCTGTGCCTCTGCTTCTTCAACTGTAAAATGGGGATTCAAGACCTGTTCTCCCTCCTTCTTAGGCTGTAGGGCCCAATTTTTTTGTATCTGCCTAATTTTTTAGTAGAGTGGTTGGCATATAATAAGCATTTATTATTATTATTAACAATTATTAGCAATAATAATGATGATGATAGTATTTGTTACATGCTTGCTATGTGCCAGGCACTGTATTAAGCACTGGGGTCTATACAAGCAAATTGAGTTGGACACAGTCCCTGACCTATGGAGCACTCATAGTTTCAATCTTCATTTTACAGATGAGGTAACTGAGGCACAGAGAAGTGAAGTGACTTACCCAAGGTCATGCAGCAGAAAAGTGGCAGAGCCAGGATTAGAACCCATGACCTTCTGACTCCCAAGCCCATGCTCTATCTACTACACCATGCTGCTTCTCTGCATTTAAGAAACACCAAGGTTGTTACAGCAGGATGGCTCTCTAGAGACCTGCCCCAGTACTAAGCAAGCACATGGACTGGTTAATTTTCACCCATCTGCTTGTCCAGCGGGGAATCAATCCATCAGTGGTATGTACTGAGCATCTTCAGTGTGCAGAGCACTGTAGTAAAGGCAGGGAAAGAATAAGGGTGGGAATGTGACACTGTCCCTGGTTCAGAAGAAGCTGACAATCTAAGAAAATATGGTGGTAAGAAAGGACTGGTGACAGACACGAGGAGAGTTGAAATGAGATAAAGACAAGGACAAATCCTCTTCCTTCACTGTCATTAGCTCAATCTAGTCAATCAATCAATAGTATTGATTGAGCATCTACTATGTGCAGAGTGTTGTACTTAGGCGGTTGAGAGACTACAGTATTGGTAGACATGCCCCCTACCCACAATGAGCTTAAAATCTAGAGGGGGAGACAGACATTAAGAAAAATAAACTACAGATATTTAATAATAATAATAACAATTTTGGTGTTTGTTCAGCACTTACTATGTGCCAAGCACTGTTCTAAGCTCTGGGTAGATACAAGGTAATCAGGTTGTCCCACATGGGGCTCACACTCCTAATCCCCATTTTTCCAGATGAGGTAACTGAGGCACAGAGAAGTTAAGTGACCTGCCCAAAGTCACACAGCTGTTAAGTGGCGGAGCCACGTGTGCTATGCTATTGGGTACAGATCCAAGTGCCCGGAGGGAGAGGGAGTTGGGGAAAAGAGGGCTTAATCAGGGAAGGCCTCTTGGAGGAGATGTGACCTTTGTAGTTGGGAAGAGTGGTGGTCAGGTGCATACGGAGTAGGAGGCAGTTCCAGGTCAGAAAGAGGATGTGGGAAAGGAGTTGATGGCAAGATAGACAAGATAGTGACAAACTAAACGATCTGGCATTAATAATCATAATAATGACATTTATTAAGTGCTTACTATGTGCAAAGCACTGTTCTAGGCACTGGGGAGGTTACAAGGTGGTCAGGTTGTCCCACGGAGGGCTCACAGTCTTCATCCCCATTTTACAGATGAGGTCGCTGAGGCCCAGAGAAGTGAAGTGACTTGCCCAAAATCACTCAGCTGACAATTGGCAGAGCCAGGATTTGAACCCGTGACCTCTGACTCCAAAGCCCGTGCTCTTTCCACTGAGCCATGGAATGAAGTGTGCGGGCTGGGCTGTCATAGGAGATCAGAGAGGTAAGGTTGGAGGGGAGAGCTGACTGAGGAAAGGAGTTTCTGTTTGATGCGGAAGTGGTTGGGCAACCACTGGAGGTTCTTGAGTGGGGAGACAATGGACTATTTCCCCTGTGGAGGTGGCATTTCTGAATGAAACTAAATCCCTGGCTGCCAAGCCCCTCTTGTGCCCCCACAGTCATGGCAGCTTTGTGAAGAAGACAATGGAATCCATGGACTTCTCCAGTTGGTGTCAGACTCAGCCCGGAGAAGACTCAAGCTGGTGCTCAGCTGTAATAGTATTTATTAAACACCAACTGTGCACAACACACTGCGCTATACATTGGGAAAAAATATATGGGTGAGAATTTTGACCTGCTTCCTGGCTTCCAAAGAACTCACAGTCTGAGAGTAAGGCAGGTGGGGGAAATCAGGGTTAGACCCAAAAGGATAGATGAAAAATTAAAATGTGAGACATGGACAACGATAAATAGGGAAAGGCAATAGGGCACTGTGGCCAGAGGGGAGCAGGGTTTTGGGCTCCTTTTGGCCCAGTACAAGGTCTGAGCCATAGCCACAACCATCCGATGTTCTGAAGTTGAGAAGACCTCAGCCCACAAGTGTTTGAATCTTTCCAGGGTTGGAGCAAGGGCTGACGGGAGTCCCGATGGTACGCCTGGGAGGCAGCCTCTCTCTGCACAGGGGACCCCAGTGTCCAGTGCAAGGGGACTAGTAAAATCGCTGGTGTTACACATGGGAGTGGGAAGATATATATGTTCACACTCAAAAGAGCAGATATTCTAGACCAGCAGCCAACAGGCTCAGAAGCCAATGAATGGCTCACACCTCTGAGCCCCCAGGCCAGGGATGAGGTTGGCATTCGGCCCATTGAGGCCCAAGACGTGTGGTCTGTGCCCTCATCATCCCAGTTTGAGAAGAAATCCTTTTGTGCCCTTGGTAACTCAGTCTCATCTCTGCCCTGGACAATTTGCAAACCAAGAAAAGCCATAGCAGGAAAACAATCACAGAGCCAGGAAGAGATCCAGTGATATTCATTTATTCATTCATTCAATCATATTTATTGAGTGCTTATTTTGTGCAGAGCACTGCACTAAGCACTTGGGAAGTACAAGTTGGCAACATATAGAGACGGTCCCTACCTAACAACGGGCTCACAGTCTAGAAGGGGGAGACAGACAACAAAACAAAACATGTAGACAGGTATCAAGTCACCAGAACAAATAGAATTAAAGCTAAGTGCACAGCATTAACAAAATAAATAAAATAGTAAATATGTACAAATAAAATAGAGTGATAAATCTGTACAAACATATATACAGGTGCTGTGGGGAGGGGAAGGACGTAGGGCTGGGGGGATGGGGAGGAGGAGAGGAAAAGCGGGGCTCAGTCTGGGAAGGCCTCTTGGAGGAGGTGAGATATTACAAGAAAGAGGGAGAGGGAGAGAGAGGGAGAGAGAAGGAGAGGGAACAGGAAAAGAGGCATAAGAGGCCTGGGAGGGGGAGGGAAACAGACAGGCAACCTGACAGGCTATTCAAGTCAAATTTGCTTTGATTCAAAAGCATATTTCATCTTTTAATTCTGCAAATAATTTGGCAACGTAGACACTGTGTAAAAAGCAATCTGGGCAAACATTTCCAGTGTTGGTTTGGCTCAACTGACAATGTATTCAATTACCCTAAGTCTGGGCGTGCTTCTGTTGTAATATAGAATCCTAGTGCCCAGCCTGAAAAACCTTTGCAAAAACATGGAATGAGGTATGGCTCTCCTAAAGCCCTTCCTCTTCAGTCCTGCAGCCCAGTCTTGCACCAGCAGGAGAGATGATATAGGGACCGAGGGAGTGTGGCGAGGCCGGGTTTTGCGGGGGAGTTTTTTTATGGTACTTTATTAAGCACTTACTATGTGCCAGGCACTGTATTAAGTCCTGGGGTAGATACAAGCTAATCAGGTCGGACATAGTCCATATCCCACATGGGACTCACAGCATTAATCCCCATTTTACAGGTGAGGTAAGTGAGGCACAGAGAATTTAAGTGGATAAAGGGAAAAGGTGCTTAAGAAATTAATCAGTGATCTCTTTTGAAAACTGTTTGGGTGCAAAGCACTCTGCTAAGCACTCGGGAGAGTAAACTACAACAGAGTTGGTAGATATGTTCCCTGCCCACAGGAGAAATCTAACTCTCCAATTGATTAGGAATAATCAAAATTTACTTTCACGTTTAACACTGAACATGGGAAATTGAGCCTCTCAGTGGAGGCCTACTACCTGCCTACCCACCCAACCTTAGACTTCTAAGTCCTCCTCTTACACTACGGGAAGAGTATTATTATTTTTATTATCCTCTGTGGGTCTCGATATGTCCAGTTGTGAAATGGAGATGACATTTGATACCACATGAAAGAAAAGTGCAGTCTAGAGAGTCCCCCTTCCCCTCTGGACAGGCTGTACTACACATCTCTGCTCACATCCTAATCTCAATCTATGGTATTTATTGAACTCTTACTCTGTGCAGAGCACTGTACTGAGCACTTGGGAGAGTACAACAGAATTGGTAAGCACATTCCCCACCCACAACGAGCTTGCGGTCTAGAGTCTCCCTAGGGAAGAAACAGCTCTCAATTAGGTTGGGGGGCCACCAAAATGGGAGCAGGGCAGTAGCTCCAACACAGAATTCGAGTTAGGGGAAAACTAGAATGAAGGTGATGGCAGAGAGGCCAGCACCTGCTGAAAGAGCTTGCTTTCTTTTCTTTTTCTTTTTTTTAATGGTATTTGTTAAGAACCTATTATGTGCCAGGCTCTGTACTAAGCACTGGGGTAGATACAAGCTAATCTGGATGGACACAGTCCCTGGAAAAATAATAATAATAATAATGGTATTTGTTAAGCGCTTAATATGTGCCAAGCACTGTTCTAAGCACTAGGATAAATAAAAGCTTATCAGGTCGTCCCACATGGGGCCCACAGTCTTAATCCTCATTTTACAGATGAGGTAACTGAGGGCCAGAGAAGTTAAGTGACTTGCCCAAAGTCACACAGTTGATAAGTGGCGAAGCTGGGATTAGAACCCACAACCTCTGACTTTAAAGCCCGTGCTCTTTTCATTATGCCATGCTGCTTGGGCTCACCATCTTAATCCCTATTTTACAGATGAGGTAAATGAGTCACAGAGAAGTTACGTGGCTCACCCGAGGTCACATAGCAGACATGTGTTAGACCAAGATTAGAACACAGGTCCTTCTGATTCCCAGGCCTGTGCTCTATCCACTAGGACACACTGTTTCCCATATGACTTCTTGCTGTGATTCTTCCTAATGTTTTAGAAGGCTCAGCTGGCACCTCTCCCTCATATCTCTTCCAGCCAATGAGGCCTCGGTCCTAGATAAATCCACTGAAACTCCAACCCATTTCAGGACAGGGACCATATCTTATTCTTCCTGTCATTTTCTCACAGGATCTAGTTCAGAGCCGATGAGATCTCGGGAAATTTTTATTAACTGCTCAACTGACTGATTAATCAATCAGTGGAATTCATCGAGTGCTACCTGTGTCCAGAGCATTGTACTAAGGACTTAGGAGAGTGCAATTCAGTAGAGTTGGTAGAAACAATCTCTTCCCTCAAGGTGTTTCCAGTCAACTCTTAGAACAGTGCTTGGCACATAGCACTTAACAAATACCATCATTATTAACGGACTGTTGTACAAGAGTTGATGTGTCAGTGATGCACCTGGAAACCAATTTTCCTGGGGATTTTGAAAGAGCCCTAGGTCCTACCTGCTCATTCCAGGGGGCCAGTGCTGCTTTCTTCAGATGAATAATGTCAGCATAAACTCAAATTCTTCTTGACTTTGTGCCAACCTGCACAGGGCTGACATGATGGATTCCCTATTCCCATTTCTAAAATTGCCCAGAAAGGGGATGTGTTTAGAAGCAGCTGGCAGAGCAGCCTCTTGCAAGGGGCAGGCCTTTCCCCACCCACTTCTTCCCGGGACAGATCCCTCTCCTGTCTCGGTGCAACCGCACAAAAATGCAGAGCTGGTGATGTATTAGTCCTATCTCCGAGATGGCTCCTGGCTGGGCAGTCAGAATCCCCTGGGGACTAGGTTTGTTCTGTGTCTGGGAAGGACAAGAAACTTCCCTCTCTCTAAGTGGTGATGAGAAGGAAAGTATTTTTTGTTTGTTCTTTCCAAAACTAGCTGGCAGTTCATCCCCTCCACCTTCACAGCTCACCCCTCCCCTTCCCTCTCAGCAATGAGTTGCTAGAAGGACTTTTCAAGGACTTCTCTCAAAGATAGCACCCTATCTCCTGGGTCTCCCGGACCCTGTGAGTATGGTTTGCATAGGGGCTGTGGGGGGTGGGGGGGATAAAGAGGGATGAGAGAAAGGATTTGTTAGACTGGTGGAGTGGATTTGATTGTGAATCCCTGAGGGACAGGGTCCATGTCCAATGCCCACCTGTGGATTCTTACCTAGTGTTTAGTACAGTGCTCTGTACACAGTAAGTGCTTAATAAATGCTATTACTACTACTACCTGGAGGAGGGTGGGAATGCTAAGTTAAGGTGGGGTAATATTGCAAATGAAAATGATCCACCAGGGAAATATTCATTGATTTATTCATTCAGTGGCTTATTGGGTGCGAATTGTTGGATAAGAATACTATAAGGATAAAGGAGACCCAGTCTCTGGACCTCAAAGAGCTCATGATGGGGGCTGGGAGGCTGGCATGGAGTATATAGTAGATAGAGCACAGGACTGGGAATCAGGAGATCTGGGTTCTTATCCTGGCTCCTCCACTTCACCTGCTGTGTGACCTTGGGCAAGTCATTTAACATCTTTGTGCTTCTGTTTCCTCACTATAAAATGAGGGTTAAATGTCTCTTCATTCATTCAATCATTTTTTGAGCACTTACTGTGTGCAGAGCATTTATTCAATCATATTTATTGAGCACTTACTGTGTGCAGAGCACTGTACTAAGAGCTGGGGAAGTGCAACTCAACAGCAAATAGAGACAGTCCCTACCCAACAATGAGAGGGGGAGACACAACAAAACAAGTAATAATAATACTAATGATGGCATTTGTTAAGCCCTTACTATGTGCAAAGCACTGTTCTAAGCACTGGGGGGAGGATACAAGGTGATCAAGTTGCCCCACGTGGGGCTCACAGCCCCATTTTTACAGATGAGGTAACTGAGGCTCAAAGAAGTTAAGTGACTTGCCCAAGGTCACACAGCAGACATGTGGCAGAGCTGGGATTTGAACCCATGACCTCTGACTCCAAAGCCCATGCTTTTTCCACTGAGCCACGCTGCAGGTGTCAGTACCATCAGAATAAATAGAATTATAGTTATATACACATCATTAATAAATCGAGTACTGTACTAAGCACTTGGAAAGTACAATTCAGCAACTAATAGAGACAATCCCTACCCAACAACTGGCTCACAGTTGTTGCAGAAGTGGGGAGACAGACAACAAAACAAGTGGACAGGCATCTTCTCCCTCGCTCTTAGGCTGTGAGCCTTTTACGGGGCTATGTTCAATATGATTATCTTCTATCTACCCCGGCACTTAGTACAATGTGGCCTAGTGGAAAGGGCATTGTCCTGGGAGTCAGGGGACCTGGATTGTAATTCCACTTCTGCCACTTGTCTGCTGGATGACATTGGGCAAGTCATTTACTTTTTCTGTGCCTCAATTCCTTCATCTGCAAAATGGGGATTCAATACCTGTCCTTCCTCCTACTTAGTGAGCCCCATAAGGGACCTGATTATCTTGTATCAGCCTCAGTGTTTGGCACATAGTAAGCACTTAACAAATACCACAATCATTATTATTAAAGTGTTCTACACAGTAAACACTTACTACTACTATTACTACCAGAATATTGCAGCTGAAGGTGCCATTTACAAGGTTTTTACTACCCAAAGTGCTTCCATAATTCTAAAATTTGTGAAGGTCTCACATGTCTGCTTTTTTTTTTCTTAATGCCATTTGTTAGGTACTTACTATGTGCCAGGTGCTGTTCTAAGTGCTGGGGTAGATACAATCTAATCAGGTTGGACACAGTCCATGTCCCACATGGAACTCACAGTCTTAAACCCCATTTTACAGATGAGGTAAGTGAGGAGACATGCAGTGACTTGCCCAAGGTAATACAGCAAACAAGTAGTGGATTCAGAATTAGAACCCAGGTCCTTCTGACTTCCAAGCCCATGATCCATCCACTAGATCATGCTGTCTTCTGCTCAAATCCCTTGTGGATTGGCTATCAAGGTATAAGGCGGGAGCAAAGATTCAAGATGACAGTGCTTTTGCTCGGTGATCTGGAGTGTTGTGAGAAAAAACAGAAAGAGAGGAAACAGCTGAAAAGAGAGCAAAGAATGAGAAAGGGACTTTAGTGGTCAAAGGTTGCCCTGCTCCAGAGGAAATAGGAGGGTGATGTACCTTTTCCAGGTGGATATAGGTTCATGGGATTAAAGTTCATATCCAACTGGCCCCTCACACTTTCTCTGGTGCTCCAGCTCTCAGGTGATCATCATTTTAATTCTCAGTGTATTGAGCCCTGTACCAGGCATCTAGTGGGTTGTCAAAGGAGGCCTCAACTCTCCTGGCTCCCACCCCACTCCTGGCCAGTAGTTGCTTCCCTCCGTAAATCTGCCAGACCAGAGCTTTCCACATCCTCAAAGCCCTCCTAAAATCCCATCTCTTTGAGGAGGCCTTCCAACCCTGCCAAAATTAAAAGAAAAACCAAGAGAATCAGGTTAAGGAATGAGCCATTTGATTTGGGCAAAAGGAGACCCCTTTCTCTCCATCATATAAGAGTCTACCTCTGCTCCTCTCGGGGTGTTTATGAGCCTGCCAGCCTCTCTTCAGAATTAGGGGGAAAAGAACAAGAGACAAATACATAGCATGTCAAATGGGCCAAGAAAAACCAGAGGAAAGGAAAAGTTTAGGGGGTTGATGGCATTACTGCTTCCAAAACAGGGCATGGGCAAGAGTATCTATTTATTTATTTATTTTACTTGTACATTTCTATCCTATTTATTTTATTTTGTTGGTATGTTTGGTTCTGTTCTCTGTCTCCCCCTTTTAGACTGTGAGCCCACTGTTGGGTAGGGACTGTCTCTATGTGTTGCCAATTTGTACCTCCCAAGCGCTTAGTACAGTGCTCTGCACATAGTAAGCGCTCAATAAATATGATTGATTGATTGATTGATTGATTGAGTATCTGCAAGGCCCAAACGATGAATTCTACTCTTGGCCAGATGTAAAAAGAGACTTTTACTTCAATTCCTGTGCTTTTTCTCCTGAGTTCCCTGCCATAGGTGGGTACCAAAAGAAGGGCTTATGAATAACTTCTCCTAATGGATGGGCCCAAATTGTGCCATTATCTTCCTATGCTTGGTCTGCATCTCACTCACTGCCTTATTTTCCCTGCCAACATGCTGACCCCTTGGCCCATTCTCATAATTAAAGAATGACCCCCTGGACCATCATCAATTGCATTCCATCCCCAATGTCAAGATCAACCACCCATATAAGCTGCTTCTTCATGTGGTGCACGAGGATTTTTTTGTTCAACATCGGATCCTCATTCATCTTCATCCTTTTCATTATCCCATCCTCCTCTAACTTTTATTTGTTATTATCACAATCCAGATACCATTTATCATTTTTATTAAAGCCCACTGGCTCCTTGTTCTTCTTTGAATCCTGCCCACTGCTCCCTCATCCTTGCAGTCCCCGTCTGTCTCCAACATCACCTCCCCATACTTCGCCTTCTCATAGTGTTGTCGCACTTCCTTGTCTCTCTCTTCTGTCTCACCCTCCTTATACCTAATAATAATAATAATGGCATTTATTAAGCACTTACTACGCGCAAAGCACTGTTCTAAGCGCTGGGGAGGTTACAAGGTGATCAGGTTGTCCCACAGGGGGCTCACAGTCTTAATCCCCATTTTACAGATGAGGGAACTGAGGCACAGAGAAGTGAAGTGACTTGCCCCAAGTCACCCAGCTGACAATTGGTGGAGGCGGAATTTGAACCCCTGACCTCTGACTCCAAAGCCCATGCTCTTTCCACTTAGCCAAGCTGATTCTCAACTAACTATCCTGACCATCACTCCAGGGTCCCTTTAATCCCATGAACCTGTATCCACCTGAAAAAGGTACATCAGTCTCCTATTCCCTAGGGTGCAGGGCAACCTTTGACCACTCAGGTACTTAAAATTCAAGGAGGAGTCATAGTACTCATTCATTCATTCATTCAATTGTATTTATTGAGGATTTACTGTGTGCAAAGCACTGTACTAAGCACTTGGGAGAGTACAATATAACAATGAACAGACACATTCCCTGCCCACGATGAGCTTACGGACTAGATGGGAGACAGACATTAATATGAACAGATAAATATTTAGGATTTAATTTACTGTGTACAGAGCACTGTACTAAACACTGGGAAAGAGTATACCGGTGGGAATTAGACATGGACCCTATTCATTCATTCCTTCATTCAACTGAATTTATTGAGTGCTTACTATGTGCAGAGCACTGTAGTAAGTGCTTGGAAAGTACAATTCAGCTACAGATAGAGACAATCCCTACCCAACAACAGGCTCACAGTCTAGAAGGGGGAGATAGACAACAAAACAAAGCAGATAGACAGGAATCAATAGTACCAAAATAGATAAATAGAATTATAGATATATACACATCATTAATAAAATAAATAGAATAATACACAAGTACAAATATCCACAAGTGCTGTAGGGCTGGGGAGGGGGTAGTGCAGAGGGAGGGAGTAGAGGCAATGGGGAGGGGAGGAGGAGCAGAGGAAAAGGGTGGGGGTCAGTCTGGGAAGGCCTCCTGGAGGAGGTGAGCTCTCAGTAGGGCTTTGAAGGGAGAAAGAGAGCTAGTTTGGTAGATGTGAGGAGGGAGGGCATTCCAGGCCAGTGGTAGGACGTGGGCCAGGGACTGACAACGGGAAAGGTGAGAAAGAGGCACAGTGAGGAGGTTAGTGGCAGAGGAGTGGAATGTGCAGGCTGGTCTGTAGAAGGAGAGAAGGAAGGTGAGGTAGGAGAGGGCAAGGTGATGAAGAGCCTTGAAGCCAATAGTGAGGAGCTTTTGCTTGATTCTAAGGTTGATAGGCAACCACTGGAGATTTTTGAGGAAGGGGGTGACATGCCCTGAGCATTTCTGTAGAAAGATAATCCAGGCAGCAGGATGAAATACAGACTGAAACTATTCCCTAGAGGAGCTCACAGTGGTCAATTGATTCCCATACCAATTGATTTTCCTAGATTGAGTAGTTCTGGCACTTGGCTTTGATGAGGAAGGAAACAATAATAATAATGCTGGGCAGGAAAAGTGTCTACTAGTTCTGTTATACTCTACTCTCCCAAGTGCTTAATACAGTGCTCTGTACACAATAAACACTCAGTAAATACAATTGATTGATTTATACTTTTGATAGCTGGTAAGCTCTTACTATGCCAAGCACTGCTCTAGACAGTCCCTGTCCCATAGGGGGGATTACAATCTAAGGGGATTTAGGGAGAACAGATTATGAATTCCCATTTTAGAGATGAGGAAATTGAGGCACAGAGAAGTTAAGTGACGTACCCAAGGTCACATGGCAGGCAAGCAGCAGAGTTGGGATTAGAACTCAGGTCCCCCTTTTCCCAGACCTGTGCTCTTTCCACTAGGCCATGCTGCTCCTTGGGGCACCAGGCATGGGATGTGGGGTGATGGCCTCAATTTCCCTTACTCTAGGGAGGACCTTTGTTTCCCAGCCCCTTCTCAGGGATTCCCTGGCCTGACTTAGAGCCCTCGGCAGCCTTTGCCATTCAGAGCCACAAAAGCTAATGGCATTGATGAATCAATCAAGAAAGCTGGCTGACCATGTGTACCTGCCTCAACCAGTCCAGTTTTCTCCTAGATGGTCCAGTTTGGGGTGGCACTTTCCCCTTTCTGGCACAGTTAGGACACTGGACATCTTTACGTCCAGGATTTTTATTTCCAGGGTCTCTCCACCTCAGCTCCTGCTGCCAAGTTTCAAGGCTCAGAAGCAGCAGTGATGTTCACATGGACCTGGGAGGAGAAAGTCTGGGGGGTTGGTCAGGGGTTTCCCCCTCCCCGCCCCCTACCCCCCAGAGAAATATTATAGGTCTGGGTGGGCTCGGGGAAATTCCACAAAATCACATCCATGATGTGATCACATTCTGCTGTGTACCCGGAGTCGCATATGTGATGTCATAGGCATCTAGAAGTCTGATATTCTTGATAGCTGAAGCTGGTTACCCTGACACAGCCAATGTGGTTGGTGGCATCTCTGGGCAACTGCCTGTGCTTGGCACTTCATGCCAGGAGTATGGGTGTAGAAAACCCAGCAAGCTACAGGGGCACTGTACTGCCTCCACTCTCCCAGAAGCCAGGAGTGGTCCAGTAGGCCCCAACAAACAAACCAATATTAAAAATAGAACCAAACCCACCTCATTGGGCCATATGTATGCTAAGGGGCTGAGCTAATGTGGGTCTGTACAGAGCCTTAGCTCAGACTGAGGGAGAAGCAGTGTAGCCTAGTGGAAAAAGCACGAGCCTGGGAGTGAGAGGACCTGGGTTCTAATTCTGTCTGTGTCAATTGTTCGATACTTGCCCTTGGGTAATTTGTTTAGCTTCTCTATGCTTCGGTTACCTCATCTGTAAAATGGGATTAAATCTCCCCCCACCTCCAATTTAGACTGTGCCCCGCTTGTAGGGCAGGGAATGTCCTGATAAACTTGTATCCACACCAGTACTTAGGACAGTGCTGGACACATAATAAGCACTTAACAAATACCATAAAAAAGGGAGCAGAGAGAGAGATGGAGCAGAGAGAGAGAGGGGGCAAAGCAGTGGAGAGAAGGAGAGAAGGAAGGAAAGGGAAGGAGGAGGGGAAAGTTGCAAGGGGGAGGGGAGGGAGAGGGGGAGGAATAAGGAGGAGGTGATGGGCAACACCTCCACCCATCAGCCTCTCAGTCTCCTCCTTTCACCACGCCGGGTGTGACTGGCTACAAGTTGGCAGCAGCCCAGGTTATGAAACAGAGTTGGCATTTAAATGACCCAACAACAAAATGTTCAATTTAATTTGGTTACTCGACCCAATAAAGAAGAAGCAAGAAACAACATCTAATTAAAAACATTGATCCATAGAAACTGGAGTCTGGCTAGAATTGAGCTCCTCAGCAAACTTAGGCTCTCACAACTAAATCACCCAAATGTGTCACCAATAAAGCAGCAGCAACTTCCCAGACATACCCACACAGGGGAGTCAGTTAGCAACTCTCAGCCCTCCCCTGGACAGTCCTTCATTCCCTCTCCCTCCCTCCCCGGCCCCCTGACCCACAGGGCTGAAGTTCACAAACCCCCTAGGGAGAGAGTGAGAGCAGGGAGGGGTGACAAAGAAAGCAGGACTCCTGATTCTTGAAAATCTTCTTTTCCCTGAGCCTGGCCTATAGGATGGCAGATTTGGATGGGGTGCAACTCCAGGGTTTTGGCTCTCATTTGTGCAGCTGGAAGAGATCTAATCAAGCCCAAATCTATGGTGGAAGCAATCCAATGCAAGCCAGGCTGAGGGCTCTGTCTGACCTGGGTGTAGATCCAAGGCCCCGTGGATTCATTCCAGTGGACGCCTACTCCCTCTTTCCAGGACAGAGCAGGCAGAAGGGGACCCACTGAAGGGAATCCTCAGCCTGGGAATGTTTCTCCACTCCTCCAGCACATTCATTCATTCAACTGTATTTGTTGAGTACTGTGTGCAGAGCACTGTACTAAGTGCTTGGGAAGTACAAGTTGGCAACATATTGAGACGGTCCCTACCTAACAATAGGCTCACAATCTAGAAGGGGGAGACAGACAACGAAACAAAACACGTAGACAGGTGTCAAAATTGTCAGAACAAATAGAATTATAACTATATGAACATCATTAACATAATAAATAGAATAGTAAATATGTACAAGTAAAATAGAGTAATAAATCTGTACAAATATATATACAAGTGCTGCGGGGAGGGGAAGAAGGTAGGGCGGGGGGATGAGGAGGAGGAGAGGAAAAAGGGGCTCGGTCTGGGAAGGCCTCTTGGAGGAGGTGAGCTCTCAGTAGGGCTTTGAAGGGAGGAAGAGAGCTAGTTTGGTGGATGTGTGGAGGGAGGGCATTCCAGACCAGGGGAAGGACGTGGGCCAGGTGTTGATGGTGGGACAGGTGAGAATGAGATACAGTGAGGAGGTTAGATTCAGTTAGTTCACAGTCTGTTCCGAGCTCCTTCTGAAGGCAGAGAACCGAACTGGTTGCTAAGAGGAGTTCCTGAGGAATGGGAAGATGACACTTACAAGGGTAAATGCAATAAAATCAGATTGGACACTGTCCCTGCCCCATGTGGGTGAGGGAGAACAGGTAATTAATCCCCATTTTACAAGCGAGGAAGCTAAAACCCAGAGAGGTTAAATGACTCACCTAAAGTCACCCAGCAGGCAAGTCGATGAGCCGGGGTCAGAAGGCAGGTCCTCTAACTCCCAGACCAGTGTACTTTCCAATAAGCCTTGTCTTGTTTTATGCTGTAGAATCATTTCCACTCCATAGCGACTCCATGGACACATAATAATAATAATAATAATAATAATAATAATGATGATTGCATTTATTAAGCACTTACTAGGTGCAAAGAACTGTTCTAAGCACTGGGGAGGTTACAAAGTGATCCGGTTGTCCCATGGGGGGCTCGCAGTCTTAATCCCCATTTTACAGATGAGGGAACTGAGGCCCAGAGAAGTTAAGTGACTTGCCCAAAGTCACACAGCTGACAATTGGTGGAGCCCGGATTTGAACCCATGACCTCTGACTCCAAAGCCCGGGCTCTTTCCACTAAGCTATGCTGCTTCTCTCCCAGAATGCCCCACCACCATCTGCACCATCCTGTAATAATTAAGCCAGCTACAAGAAAATTGGCACAGGTCTTCCAAGTCCAGGATGTTGAAGATATCAGGCCAGACCTAAAATCAAGCTGAGTGTGGGAAAGTGATAACAATTTATATAACAACTGAATTCATTCATTCATTCATTCAATCGTATTTATTGAGTGCTTACTGTGTGTAAAGCACTATACTAACTGCTACTAACGATGGCAGGGGTAGGACTGATCATCTGCACGCCTCTGAAGTTCACAGAAGTCAGATGAAAGCTTTAACTGGGCTCTGGTTCCAGGACAGTAGCAAAACTGTGCCAGCGAGTGTGCATTACATACCAGGGATCACTTGGGTCCTTGAAAAGGCAGATGTGGAGTTCTTTGTGTGGTCCCTTGCCCCTCGAGGTAAGAATTATTCCAACACCAGGCGTTAAGAGAGGGTGAATAAAGTCACTGACAATGGTAAGTAAGGAAGAGGGCTACTGAAATAACTATGGGCTATGTATGGACAATGCAAACCAAAAGAAATTCCAAACCCATAGACAAAGGCCATACATTTGCTGTTTTGGGAAAAGTGTGTCTCTTCCCGGATGTCTTGTGTCTACAGGACTTTGCCTGGAAAACACCCCAGCTGAGCAGCTGTCCATCTTCAGGAGACTTATTATTTTATTATTGTTATTATTCTGGGCAGGGAACTCCAGTAGATGTTATTGTTATTGTTGCTGTTATTATTATGATTGTTATTATTATTATGCTCATTGTGCACAGGGAACACCAGGAGACTTATTTATTATTATTATTATTATTATTATTATCATTATTATTATTATTATTATTACTCTGTGGGCAAGAAATGTGGGCTCTCTGTTGCACTGTACTCTCCCAAGCTGTTAGTACAGTGCTCTGCACACATAAGCACTCAATAAATACTCTTGATTGATTGTATTTGTTAAGCACTTATTATGTGTCAAGCACTGCTCTAAGCACTGGGGTAGATACAAGTTATCAAGTTGAACACAGTCTCTGTCCCACATGGGGCTGATAATCTAAGTAGGAGGAAGAATAGGTATTGGATTTCCATTTTTCAGTTGAGGAAACTGAGGCCTAGAGAAATTAAGTAACTTGTCCAAGGTCTTACAGAAAGAAATTGGCAGATCTAGGATTAGAACCCAGGTCCTCTGTCTCCCAGGTCCATGCTCTGCCCACTAGACCACTCTACTTCTTTGCTCAGAAACAGCCAGCAGCATTCTGAGTCGTTGATCCCCTAGAAGCCGGGGAGCCAGGAGCACTGAAAGTCCAGACAGTGAAAGCAAGTGCATGGAATAAAAGACAAACCCCAGTAATAATCCCAACACCTGCCCCTTGAGAGTGGAGTGGGAATTCTTCAAAGCCCTATCTGCTTTTCTACGGGATGTAAAGAAGAGGTGTGCGTGAGCTGCCACTGGGCCAGAGGTCCGTTCAGTTAGGGGACATGGTTCCTGGACAGGGATGGAAACCAGCTGTGTCTTTATTAAGAGGCAAGGTGAGCCAAAAGCAACTTGTCAATTCTGAGGTGATGATAGAGCAGGGACTCGACCCAGAAACACCTGCTACACAATAGGACATTCCCTGCTCTGCTAAACCTCCGCTGCAGCCTGGGGCCCACTGAGGCAGGATGGAAATGGTACTTCAGAGGGAGTCTTATTAAAAGCACTTCTCCTCCAAGAGCCCTTCCCCGACTAAGCCTTGTTTCCTCTTCTCCCACTCCCTCCTGATTTTCAACCCTCCCTCAGCCCCTGACACTCTTGTACATATCCATAATTCATTTATTTATATTAATGTCTCCCCCTTTAGGCTATAAGCTTGTTCTGGACAAGGAACAAGTCTACCAACTCTGTTTATATTGTCACTCCGGCTCCGTTTCCCTCCTGCCTCAGCTGAAGTGAACTCTCTTCTTCAGGCTTAGTGATTGGCAGCTACAGTAGCCCTCTCCCCCTCTCCTTGGTCACACCTACCTGTGAAACTCCCCCTCCTTCTTCACACACTTCACTCCCACCTGGCCTCAGACTCTGAGACAGTGCTGGAGAGGCTCGGGTAGACATCCCCACCCTAAGAGAAGCTCAACCAAACTTTCTGCAAGGGGACTGCGGTTCTGAGATGGACATGTTTGTTGTTGAGAGAGGGTTTCTCTTAGATTCCCCTCTATCCAACAAGCTAGAATCCTCCAGCAAGGGCAGAAGCAGAAGGCACCCATCTCTGAACAGGTTCTCCAAAGTGAAGTTTGGTTTGGGAGTAGCATGGGAAAGGAAGTATGTAAGAAATGGGGGGTGTCCAAAGTGGTCTGTCCCATCCTTCTGGTCAGCCTAGCTGTTCCTATTCTCCCTTTCTCTTCCTCCATCTCATCCTGAAATGACCCACCCAGCTCCCTCCTTCCCTCTACCACTCCCATGGAAAGTACTGATCTTGCTTGAAGCTGATTTTGCTTGAAAGTAGTCACTCTTGGTAGAATGAATTATATAGGATAGACCAAGCAATTCCCAAGACCCATCTGTCCAGGAAATTTAGCTCCCCCTTGCCCAGAGCAGAAAAAGAGCAGTCACTGGGCCTGTTTGGGTTTGCTCCTCTTCCTGTCCCAACAGCATTCCTCCAAACCCTGAATGATCAGTTGGGGTTGCAGGAGGCTGGGGGAAATCGAAGGGCCCTTACAATGAATGACTCGTCTCTGGATTCTGGACAGCTAGGCCTTTGGAGAAGAAGGATCTTAGACACAGAAAATATCCCTCTGGGAGTCTATAATCCCCACCCTTTTCATCTGTCCCATAAAGGCTGAAGGGCACATCAATATGGTACCTCAAACTCCCCCTTCCCAGGTCTTGACCTTTGGAGAAGAAGGATTTTAGACACAGAAAATATCTCTCTGGGAGTCTATAATCCCCACCCTTTTCATCTGCCCCATAAAGGCTGAAGGGCACATCAATATGGTACCTCAAACTCCCCCTACCCAGGTCTTGATGCTGCCCCAAGCTTGGGAGCTGGGGTCCTGTTAGTAATGCCTACAGGAATGTTCCCCTACCACCACCCTCCTTAATCTGAGGCTTTACCCACGTTTGCCAGAATCATAACAGTAATTGTGGTGTTTGTTAAACAGTTACTCTGTGCCAACCACTGTACTAAGCGCTGGGGTAGATACAAGATCGTCAGGTCCCACAGGGGGCTCACAGTCTAAGTAGGTGGGAGAACAGGTATTGAATCCCCCTTTTGTAGATGAACTGAGGCAGAGAGAAATTAAGAGACTTGCCCAAGGTCACTCAGTAGACAGGCGGCAGAGTCAGGGTTTGAACCCAGATCCTCTGACTCCCAGGCCATGCTTTTTCCACTAGGCCCCACTGCTTCACTGCCTTTTGGGGAAGCAGAGACACTGAGGGGATCTCCCAAAACTGTTCTCTTTTGAATGAGCTGGTTGCGTCTGAAGGAGAAATCAATGTGTCTCAGCGCTGTGCCACTCTAACCCAGACTCCACCCACCCAGGTCTTCTACCTCTTACAGGCAGTCTATAAAGGGCAGAGATGTCTACCTGCCCCTTTCCTTCTGCCCCTTAACCTCCCCTCCCTGACCTGGATCCCTGGAAGCATATTCCCGTGTTCATCCAGAGAGCAGAGTAACCCGGGGAATCTGGTTTTTCCTTCTACCTCTGTTGTTCATTCTACTCCTCCCCAGCCCACCCCCACTCACAAGGGACCCAATGGAACAGCTGTTCTTAAGCCACAGCTCTACAAGGGAAGAGTAAATAGAGCTCTGAGCTCTAGGAGCTAGGGCAGAGGGTAGTGATGTCAAACTCGGAGTGTCCTGGGGCTCCTGGCTAACCAATGGGCCCCAAAGTGACTCTCCTGCACCATAAATTCCTCTCTGTATCCGCCAATCTTTCCACCCAGTCACCTTCCCAACTGGCCTGAATGCGTCTGCAAAGTGTGAGGCCCTAAATCAGGACAGCACTCTCCTCCCATGAAATGCCAGCTTGGCAGTAAAGCTAAATCATCCTGCACATGCCTGAAGCCTAATCCTGAGTTTTGCTAAAGGTTACAGAGGGAATCAGCAGATGCTGACAAACCAGTCACTTAGACTGAAAGCTCCTTGCAGACAGGGAACGTGTATTCTGTTGTATTATACTTTCCCAAGTGCTTTGTGCATTAAGAGTTCAATAATTACCATGATCAACTGATTAATAATAATAATAATAATGATGGCATTTATTAAGCTCTTGCTATGTGTAAAGCACTGTTCTAAGCACTGGGGAGGTTACAAAGTGATCAGGTTGTTCCATGGGGGGCTCACAGTTTTCATCCCCATTTTACAGATGAGGTAGCTGAGGCACAGAGAAGTTAACTGACTTGCCCAAAGTCACACAGCTGACAATTGGCAGAGCCGGGATTTAAACCCATGACCTCTGACTCCAAAGCCCATGCTCTTTCCATTGAGCCACGCTTTTTCGATAGAACTCATCTCTGCTGGTCTCAGTATTTCATCCTTGTGAAGGGGGATATGCTGATGTTGGGAGTGGAGGTATCCTGACTAGAAAAGCAAGCTAAGATTTTAGTGAGATATTCTGCCTCTCCTACAGTGTCTCCAATATTATCTCCAAAGCCTTCATAATCACCACACCAATAATATTGTACACTAAATGGTAAGAACTCTGTGGGCAGGAATCAGATCTTCAAACTCTTTACTCCTGCCCCAAGCACTTAGTACGGTGCTCTGCATCCATTAGGTGCTCAATTAATACAATTTTTTAAATGGTACTTGTTAAGCTCTTACTATTTCTCAAGTATCATTTTAAGTGCTGGGACAGATAGCAGTATATCAGGTTGGACACAGTCCCTGTCCCAAATGGGCTCACGGTCTAAGTAAGAGAGAGAACAGGCTTTAAACCCCCATTTTAGAATTGAGGTAACTGAGGCACCGAAAAGGTTAGTGTTTTGCCCAAGGCTATAAAGCAAGCAATTGGCAGACCCGGAATTAGAACCCAGGTCCTCCAACTTCCTGGCCTGCACTCTTTACTCTAGGCCACATTGCTTGTTGCTTTTTTTCCTTATATTCATATTCTTTATCTCTCTCTCTCTCTTTCTTTCCCCCACTCCTCCCTCCCCGCTATTCTTTAGCAAGGCCTTTCCATCTATCAACTTTCTCCTCTTCATATTCCATGTAACTCATTCCACGCTCGACGCTCCTACCCCCCACGCCGCTGCCATGGCAACCCGCTTTTTGATCCAAGCTGCGAATGAGTGACTTTTGTTTATTTAAATGACATTTCAGATGTGAAAGGGAGAGAGCCGGAAAAAGAAAGAGGCAGATTGGACCCGAGCCAGGGCTCGCTGGGGAAACAGGAGGGAGTGTGAGCTTGTTCCCCAGTCCCTGAGTGAGCAATATGGAACTGTTGTTTCCTTCCCATTTTCTTCTGATTTCCCCTGGGGCAGAAACAGAACCATTAGGGGTCTTCTGGGTTCTGCTTAAAAACCAGAGGAGCTTGACAGAGATTCTGCCCACTGTGGAACAACTGAGACCAGCAGGGTGATGCGGCCCAAACATGGTGCCCGGGCCCACAGCTGGTCAGGGGAAACTGAAGAACAGGTGGCAGAAGGCAATGGGATCACAGAGCTATGACTGTGGCCCTTCTCACCTCCTGAGTTGACATAACTCCAGACAACACCCTCACGCCAACAGTCTTACACAGCAGCAGTAGCAGAACCTGGTGGAAAGAACACAGGCCCGGGAATCAGGAGACCTGGTTTCTGTTGTACTGTACTGTCCCAAGCACTTAGCACAGTGCTCTGAGCATAGTAAGTGCTCAATCAACAGACTGATTCTAATCCTACCTCCACCACTTGTCTTCTGGGTGATCTTGGTGCTTAACTTCTCTGTGCCTCAGTTTCATCATCTGTTCTCTCTCCCCCATTGGACTGCGAGCTGATCTGATTACCTTTTATCTACCCCAGCACTTAACGCAGTGCTTGGCATAGAGTAAGAGTTTCTAAAATACTGCACACATATATTCCAGTTCCCCAGAACCATTTTGTTCAGGCTCAACTTTGTGGTTTTGGATCAGGACAGGGTGGGATCCTGGAGACCTAGCCCA
The DNA here is from genome assembly GCF_015852505.1 of Tachyglossus aculeatus. Lineage (NCBI taxonomy): Eukaryota > Metazoa > Chordata > Mammalia > Monotremata > Tachyglossidae > Tachyglossus > Tachyglossus aculeatus. Next base: position 47,779,574 of record NC_052071.1, read on the forward strand.
ACAGGGAGGCTGGGATGGTGTTGGAAACAGTCCCAGGAGTGTGGTGCCATCCAGGGAGGGTTCTAGATAGATTGATCAATCACTTAACATATTTATTGAGCACTTACTGTGTGCAAAGCACTGTACTAAGCATTTGCGAGACTACAATATAACAATATAACAGACTAGGTAGACATGTTTCCTTTCCACAGTGAGTTTACAGTCTAGAGGGGGAGATGGACAATACTGTAAATAAATAAATTAAGGCTATGTACATAATAATATGTACATATGTACATATGTACATATGTACATATGTACAGTAATATTATGTACATAATAATAATTATTATTATCATATTGATTAAGTGCTTAGTATGCGCCAGGCACTGTTCTAAGCATTCAATCATTCAATCATATTTATTGAGCGCTTACTGTGTGCAGAGCACTGTACTAAGCGCTTGGGAAGTACAAATTGGCAACCTATAGAGATGGTCCCTACCCAACAATGGGCTCACAGTCTAGAAAGGGCGCCCAGCCCTGTTTCACAGCAGAGGGAACTGAGGCCACCAGAGAAGAGGTCGCCTGGCATGTGGGGATTAGAACCTTTCTGTGTGGTCCTCTCCCAAGCGCTTAGGACAGTGCTCTGTGCACGGCGGGAGCGTGGGAACCACGGTCGAAGGCCCAGCTTCTAGGCCTGCACTCTTTGCCCTGAGCTGTGCTGTGCCTCTTTGGATTTCATCCTCAGACCTTTGACCACGTCGCTCTCGCTTGCACAGAGCCCAGAATTTGAGAGGTCAGGGTCCGGTGGGCGAGGAGGTTGCCCGGCCTGGGACTGAGTGGAGCGGCAGCCCCGGACCAGGAATGAACCCAAAGCATGGGCAGGAGGACGACGGGGCAGGGAGCACCATGGCGTGGTGACTGGGGCACGGGAGTCACAAGGACTGAGTTCTAATCCTACCTCCACCCCTTGTCTGCTTGGTGACCTTGGGTGAGTCGCTTCACCTCCCTGGGCCTCAGTTCCCTCATCTCTAAAATGGGGATGGAGACCGTGAGCCCCATATGGGAACGGGACCGTGTCCGACCTGAATTGCTTGTAATAATAATAATAACGATGGTAATTGTTAAGCGCTTACTATGTGCCAAGCACTGTTCTAAGCACCGGGGTACTGAAGAGGATACAAGCAATTCGGCTGGACGCTGTCCCTGTCCCATGTGAGCCTTATAGTCATAATCCCCATTTTACAGATGAGGTAACTGAGGCACCGAGAAGTGAAGTGACTTGCTCAAGGTCACACAGCGGACAAGTGGTGGAATTGGGATTAGAACCCATGATCTTCTGACTCCCAGGGCCGTGCTCTATCCACTGTGCCATGCAGTGCTGTGACCTGAAGGAGGGGTCAATAAAGGGACTAAATGGTGGAGAGTCTGATCCAGCGCCAAAGTCTTTGAGATAGAACCAGTACCAACCTGATAGACCGTAAGCCCATTGTGGGAAGATAATATGGCTGTTTATTGCTGTATTGTACTTTTCCAAGTGCTTAGTACAGTGCTCTGCATACAGTAAGCACTCAATAAATACAATTTAATAAATGAATCACCGTATGAATGATCTCCCCAGAGTCCTCCCAATCAGTGATGGTCAAGACCAGATTGTGTAAATCTGGAGGTCATCCCAGCCCAGGAGCCTTAGGAGAGGACTGAACCCAAACCGGATTACATATGAGACAAGACCACCTTCTCTTAGTGGCAGGGATTTCAAGAGACCCTTCTCGTCTGTGAGCTCCTCTACACTTACTCATTTGTATTGTACTCTCCCAAGTGTTTAGTACAGTGTTCTGCACACAGTAAATGCTCAATAAATACCAATGATTGTTTGATTAATCCCAGGAACAGAAGAGACCGGAGCTGGAACAAAGCTGAGAGACAAAAGGAAGGGAGGGAATGCTCTGTCTTGAATAGAAGAAAACTGGCTGAAGAATTGGAAATCAAAAGTGAAGGTAAACAACCATTTCTCAGGATGGAGAGATAAATAGTGGGGTCCCCCGGGTTCACTGTTGTTTAACATCTTCATAAATGATCTGGCAGAGGGAACATGCAGGGCAAACTACAAGTTGACAAATGACCCTGAGTTTTTCCAGCTGGTGAAATGCCACGGAGATGGGGATGACCTGCTGGAGTCCGATGGATCGGGACAAGGAGACTGAAAAATGGTAGGTGAGCTTCAATGGGAGCAGTTGCAAGGCACATACACCCAGGGAAGAATGATTCAAGAATACAACTTCATGAGAGGGGCTTTGAATTATCAGTCACAATTTAGGAAAGAGAATCCTCAGAATCCTCATTGACCACTCTTTTAAATCATCATTCCAAAGAATAACCGTCATGAACTGGGGATGCTGAGGGAATGGAAACAAACCCAAGGGCATCATTTTGCCCCTAGAGAACACCATGACCCACCTGCACTCAGATAAATACTTGTGATTCTACTTGTCGCATTTTAGGAAAGAAATAATTGATCTGGAGAAAGTAAAGAGGAGGACAACTAAGATAATCAAGCTTACTGATGAGGATAAACTGGATTTAAGACTCTTCAATCTGCAAAGACACGGACTTAGAGTAGACATAATCATTAGTGGTATTACTGTTACCATTCCTGTATTAAGTACACGCTATATGACAGGCCATGGAGCTAAGTGCTGGAGTAGATTAAGTTGATCATATCAGACACAGCCCCTCACCATCTGAGTTCCCCAGGAGGCCTAATGGAAAGAGCATGGTCCTGAGAGTCAGAGGACTTGAGTTCTAATCCCAACTTCACCACTTGTCTGCTATGTGACCTTGGGTAAGTCATTTAATTTCCCTGCACCTCAGTTACCTCATCTGTAAAATGGGTATTAAGACTGTGAGCCCCACGTGGGACAGAGACTGCATCCAACCTGATAACCTCGTACCTACCCCAGTGCTTAGAACAGTGCTCAACACATAGTAAGTGGTTAACAAATACGATTATTATTATTACCCAGCGCTTAGTACAGTACCTGGCACATAGTAAGTGCTTTACTACCATAAAAAAACACACACACAAACACTATGCGCAGACCTAATAGGACACAATGATACCCACCCTCTCAACTAATACTAGTACACCCTTATATTCCCTTGTATTAGAGAAGCAGCGTGGTTCAGTGAAAAGAGCAGGGGCTTGGAAGTCAGAGGTCATGGGTTCTAATTCCTGCTCTGCCACATGTCCGCTGTGTGACCTTGGGCAAGTCACTTAACTTCTCTGAACCTCAGTTCCCTCATCTGTAAAATGGGGATTAAAACTGTTAGCCCCACGTGGGACAACTTGATCACCTTGTATCCCCGTCAGTGCTTAGAACAGTGCTTTCCACATAGCAAGTGCTTAACAAATGCCATCATCATTATAATAATTATTTTTCCCACATGTCTTGACAAACCCACAAAAAGTGAAGTGGAGTACTCAGGTACCCTGCCTGCTCACATAGAGCTATTTCCCCACAGCCAACCATTCACCCTGCTGGGTCTTACCTAGAATCCATCAGAAACTCAACAAGGGGTCTCCCATGTGAAGATGGGGATAACTGTGTCCCTACTGGGTGATGAGGTTCTTAAGTAGTGGAATTAAAGGGGCCTGGAAGTTATATTTATTCTGTTAGCCATGCAGCATTGATTTCGTTTTCCTTTTGTTTCCTTTGGCCATTTTCCAGCAGGGAAATGAATTGTCAACAGAGATGAAGATGGCAGCAGAGGTTGACTTCTGCTTGGCATTCTTAGCTCCCAGAGGGGAACAGGTGCTGCAAGGGAGGGTGAGCTGGGACTCCACCATCCAGCCACAACATGCCAGCAAACGAAGTCAAGACCTGGCATGGTTAGCCCACTCTTGAACCTAGCTTCTCCAACACTGGGGAGCCTCTCCCCACACCTCTGCCTCCCCCTTTCACATTCTCATTATCCCTGCAACACATCTTTTGCAAGGTAACGTCTCTCCAACCAACTTCTCTTTTCACTTATCTCTCCCTTGCACATATTCAGGAAGCAGCGTGGCCTAATGGAAAGAGCCCAGGCCTAGGAGTCAGAGGATCTGGGTTCTAATCCCAGCTCCACCCCTTACCTGCTGTGTGACCTTGGGTAAATCGCTTTAATAATAATAATAATAATAGTGATGGTATTTGTTAAGCGCCTACTATGTGCAAAGCACTGTTCTAAGCGCTGGGGGATACAAGGCGATCAGGTTATCCCATGTGGGGCTCACAGTCTTAATTCCCATTTTACAGATGAGGTAACTGAGGCACAGAGAAATTAAGTGACTTGCCCAAAGTCACACAGTTGATAAGTGGCGGAGCTGGGATTAGAACCCATGACCTCTGACTCACAAGCCCGTGCTCTTTCCACTGAGCCATGTTGCTTCTCTGTGCCTCAGTTCCCTCATCAGCAAAATAGGAATTCAATATATGTTCTCCCCCAGACTTAGACTGTGAGCCCAAAAGGAACTTACAGTCTAGTTGGGGAGACATACATTAAAATAAATAATGGATATGTACATAAGTGCTGTGAGGTGAACCTCAAGTGCTTACAGGGTACAGATGCAAAGTCACAGGCAATGTGGAAGGGAGAGGGAGAGGGAGGGCTTAATCTTGGAGGAGGTGTTGTTTTAGTAAATTAAAAGGATTAAGTGAGGTGATAGTTCAGGGACCCTAAATTCTAATCCGGTGTTTGCTGCAAATTTCCCATGGCATTGTGCTGCATCTCCCCACTCTGTTTCATGGACTTCCTAGGGAGTGGTAATAAAAGGCGGCAACACACTTGGCAGATGCAAAGGGGTCTTTTCAAGTCTTCGTTTCTTACCTTTTTCTTCTTTGCCAAGGGAAAAAAAGACCCAATCCATTTTTAGACCCAATAACCAGTTTGTAGCTTAGAAAGCCCCTGCAGTCTCTTCCTCTGAACATAGTTGTCGAGCAATCCAGTGTCCTTTGGTTTTCCCTCCACAGCTCAGCACTGGGAAGATTGTTGGAGCCCACCAGCCGGGATTAGAGAATTTCCCTAGGTGTGTGGAAGTACATGTTCTGAAGCTGCTTAAAAAGGCAATGCCCTGGGAGAGGGTCAGTGCTCTCTCCCCGCAAATTTAGGTTAACCTGCCTTCACTCCCAACTCTGGGTCTAGCTTTCCTAGCTAAAGGTCTCCCAGCCCCATCTTTATACCAAGCACTTAGTACAGTACTCTGCATGCAGTAAGTGCTCCATAAATACCATTGATTGATTGCTATCAGGCTATCCCTGCTCCCTTCACCTCCCAATGGATTATATTTATTGAGTGCTTACTGCGTCCAGAGCACTGGGCTAAGTACTTGGAAGAGGATAGTATAATAAAGTTGGCAGATGCTTTCCCTGCCCATAAGGAGCTCTCTTTAGGAGGCCTCCTGGACTTCCACTTCCTCCAAGAGGCCCAGGGAAAAATCCACTTACTTTCCCCAATCCGTTCCAATGGCTGACCCTTACACTTCCCAACACCTGGCTTGGACTAGTCATAGGAGTCAGACTCAGGCCTTTGGCCTGATGCAGAAATGGAAGAGGAAGCAGTGAGGCCTAGTGGATAGAGCCCGAATTTGGGAGTCAGAAGGTCATGAGTTCTAGTCCCGGCTCTGCAACATGTCTGGGTGTGACCTTGGACAAGTCACCTCACTTCTCTGTGTCTCAGTTACTTCATCTGTAAAATGGGGATTGTGACTATTAGCCCCCTGTGGGCTCCAGAGACCTTCCCTAAGTACTTTTTTACTCTTCTCCCACTCCCTTTCTCCCTTTATTCATCCCCCCTCCCAGCCCCGTGACAATTATGTACATACCTGTAATTTTTTTGTTTATAGTAATGTCTGTCTCCCCCTCTAGACTGTAAGCTCTTTGTGGGCAGAGAATGTGTTTGCTTATTGTTACATTGTACTCTCCAAAGCACTTAGTACAGTGCTCAGCACACAAGAACTCAATAAATACGATTGATGATTGATTATGACATTGACTGTGTTCAACCTAATTACCTTGTATCTACCTCAGTGCTTAGACCAGTGCCTGGCAATTATCAAGTACTATTAAGAAAAAAAAAGGAACTATGAAAGCCTTAGCCTTTTCCTGTTTCTGCTAGCTAAACATTCGCTGGAAACCAAAGAAGCCCCAGCTTTGATTCCAGCTGATTCCTGCAGGTATCCCCAGGGAGAATGGGCTGAGAGGATTCCAGCTTGATCCCAGTGGCCGATTTATAAATACGATTGAATGAGTGAATGAATGAATAAGTGTCTGAGAATCAATCGCAGGGCAAATTTTGGCTCTCTTCTGCCATCCCTCCTACTCTCTACTGTGAAGTGGCCTAATAATAATAAATGTGGTATTTAGTAAGCACTGCTACGTGCCAAGCACCAAGTTAACACACTGGGATAGACATAAGATAATCAAGTTGAATACAGCTGCTATCACATATGGGCTCCCAGTGTAAAGTGAGGGAGAACAAGTATTTAATTCCATTTTACAGATGAGGAAACTGAGACACAGAGGAGTTAAGTGATTTGCTCCAGGTGACACAGCAAGCAAGTGATGAAGCTGGTAATAGAACCCAGGTCCCCTGATTCCTGGCTCTTTCCATTAGGCCATACTGCTTGGTGATGTGGCTAATGAATTCTTCTTCCACAACCAGCACCTCATCGTCAATGGTATTTTCTGAGTGCTTAATGTGTGCAGAGCACATACTAAGTACTTGGGAGAGTTCCCTGCCCACAATGAACTTACTATCTAGGGGGACAGACAAACATTAATATAAACAAATAATTTATAAGCATCCAAAAAGTTTCCACTTGATGACCACTGTTCATTTCAGGAACATTCCATCCAGCCTTTGAGAAGTCAAAAGGGAAGGAAATGTGGAATTCTTATGTCTCATCACCCAGGCAACTCAGATCCACAAGGCAGAGCTGATGTTGGAAAGACATGCACCCATCCACCCACCCTGTGCCCAGCCATGAGATATATATACATATATATACATATATATATATATTTAGGCTGTGAGCCTCCTATGGGACAGATACTTTCTCTGACCTGATTATCATGTATCCACCCCAGAGCTTATAACACTCTTGACACATAGTAAGCGTTTAATACCATAATTTTAAATATAGATATGTATATATATATAGATGTATATATAACCTGAATTTATTTATACATCTATTCATATCATCCTCTCCCTCCTGGAACATCTTGGCCAGCAGGTCAGCTCCCACGCCCCAAGTCTCTCCACTGTTCTCTCACTACTACCGGTATTTGGTACCCCAAAATCCATCCCTCGGCCCGGTCACATCACCATGTTCCCCAGAATACGTTCTGTATTCCGCCTGGTGATGGTGCATTTTCCAGAAATCTTCCTAATCTGATAGAGGGAGGGAAACAGAGTCCAAACTTGCCCCCTCATCTGATTCATTCATTCATTCAATCATATTTATTGAGCTCTTACTGTACTAAGTGCTTATGCCATTGACCTGCCGTCTCCCCCCGCCAGCCTCTTCCCATAGAGAAGCGGTATGGCATAGTTGATAGAGCACAGACCTGGGAATCTGAAGGTCACGTTTTCCAATCCCGGCTCTGCCACTTGTCATCTGTGTGACCTTGGGTGAGTCACTTCATTTTTATGTGCCTCAATTACCTCATCCGTAAAATAGGGATTGAGACTGTGAACCCCACGTGGGACTGAGCCTGGGTACCCAATTTGCCTGTATCCATCCCAGCACTTAGTACAGTGCCTGGCACATAGTAAGCGCTTAACAAATACCCTTGTTATTATTATTACCGCAGTCTTTGCCCCACAAAGGCTGAGCCTTGGCTCCCTCCCAACAGCGCAAGATGATGTCTCTGGGGACCAGAGGACGGAGGGGTCTGTGTTGAGATCAACTGTCCTCCCCTTTGGACTGTGAACCCCTTGGGGGGCAGACTCCCCAGCGCTTAGCACAGTACTTGGCACATAGTAAGCGCTTAGCACCCCCATTACTCTTACTGGAGGTGGAGAGGGTGGGGGGAAAGGGGAGCAGGCCTACCCCTGAGGCTGATTTATATTTCTCATCCTTCCCTCCAGAGGAACTGGAGCCCAAGATGAGATGGTGGGGGTGGCCGGCCTGGTCTGCCAGCCGTTCTGTGGTTCACAGCCCCATCTTGTGACAACGGGCTGCAGCAGCTTTGTGGCTCTCCGGGCAGGAGGACTCTCGGTCGACGAAGCCACCCAGGAGGATGGAAGGTCCCCTGCTCTCCCTGCCCCTCACCTCTGGCCACTTTGGCTGGCCATCAACAGCGGAAAGCTGCTGCTCTGCAAGGCATGAGATTGCTTCTCAACTCCCCAGCATCCTACTGGGGTAGGGAGAAGGTGAGACAGGGAGGGAAGAGGAAAGTGGTGACAACATGGCCAGCAAACAATTCCTGCATGGAGAAGGTCTCGGGGCTGCAGAAGAGCCACAAATCTGCCTCCTAGTCCTGTGAGCTCTTTGGCCCCGGGACTACTTCAATAAGGGAGGCCCCACAAGGGGTTGGGGAAAATCAATAAATTATTGTTAATCAGTGGTATTGATTGAGTACTTACGGTGTGCAGTGTACTGCACTAAGTGCTTGGGAGAGTACCAAAAAAGAGAGTTGGTAAACATAATCCCTGCTCTTGCTTCAGCCAGGAGGTTGCTAAAGCAGGGGAGGCAATAAGGGGAGCCCGAACAGAAAACCTCACCCCTCTCATCACACCCAGATAGAGACAAACACACACTCACACACAGGTGCTTGCTCTCCTGGCTGCCATCATGGACGGCTGGATCCTCTGCCACCAGGTGAAATGAGAGTCAATGGGGCTTATCCTTGGCTTGTGGAAGAGCTGCAGGGAAGAACAGACTCGCTCTACCTCAATCTTGTCTATCTCGCTGCAGACCCCTTGCCCATATCCTTCCTCTGACCTGGAATTCCTTCCTCCATCATATATGACAGACCCCCACCCTACCCACCTTCAAAGCTTTACTAGCAGAGTGACCAAATGGAAAGAGCCCAGGCTCAGTAGTCATAAGACCTGGGTCCTAATCCTGGCTCGGCACTTACCTGTTATGTGACCTTGGGCAAGTCAGTTTGCTTCTCTCTGCCTCAGTTCCCTCATCTGCAAAATGGGGATTCAATGTCCGTTCTCCATCCTATTTGGAATGTGAGCCCCATGAGGGATCTGATTATTTTCTATCAACCCCAGCATGTAGTACAGTGCTTGGCATATGGTGCTTAACAAATACCACAATTATTATTATTATTAAAATCATGTCTCCTCCAAGATATCTTCTCCAATTAAGCCCTCTTTTCCCCTTCTCATTCTCCCTTCTGTAAAACCCATGCACTTGGATCTGGCATGGCTTAGTGGAAAGAGCCCAGGCTGGGGATTCAGAGGTCATGGGTTCTATTGCCACTCCGCCACTTATCAGCTGTGTGACTTTGGGTAAATCACTTAACTTCTCCATGCCTGTTACCTCATCTGTAAAATGGGGATTAAGACTCTGAGCCCCACGTGGGACAACTTGATTACCTTGTATCTCACCCAGCACTTAGAACAGTGCTTGGCACATAGTAAGTGCTTAACAAATACCATCATTATTATTATCATTATTATTATTATTATTATCTGCATGCTTTAAGCATTTGATATTCACCTCACCCTCAGCCCCACAAATCCATAATGTATTTTAATGCCTGTCTCCCTCTCTAGACCGTGAGTTGCTTATGGGAAGGAAATGAAACTACTAACTCTATTGTATTGTTATCTCCAAAGTGCTTAGTACAGTGTTATGCACACAGTAAGTGCTCAATATATACCACAGATTGATTGATTATGAACCCCTTGGGGGCTAGGAACTGTGTCTACATCTCATCTGTGCACTTCTTTCCCAGGGTTTAGTACAGGACTTTGTGCATAGTAAGCATTTAATGAACACTATTACTACTTCTAAACAAAGTGTGACAAGGGTTTTCCTAGAGAAAATTAGGGAGGAGAGATTTCCTCCAGCCTGCCATGGGTTTTAGACCAATGGTATCTGGGAATGTGAAGCATGGCCTGAGGAGCAGTATGCCCAAGTGGATAAAGCACAGTCCTGGGAGTCAGAGGGCCTGGGTTCTAATCTTGACTCCCACTTACCTGCCATGTGACATTGGGTGACTCACATAATGTGATTCTGTTTTTTCAACTGCAAAAATGGGGATTCACTACCAGTTCTCCCTTCTATCTAGACTGTGAGCCCCATATGGGATAGCAACTGTATCTGGCCTGATCAACTTGTTTCTTCCCTAGCAGTGCTTGACACATAGTAAGTACTTAAGTTACATTAAATAAAATCTTGAAGAGGTAGAGGCATAGTGAAGCTGATTTTCTTCTAGAGAACATTTCTGGCTAAGCAGAGACCAACTCGAGTTCAAGGAGGTAATTCCTCCCTCTTATCTCTCACCACTGCCTCTCAACCAACCAAGAAGCCCATTTTATTTTTCTCTAGAGCTGAAGGGAAAGACAATAGCAGAGCAGTTCCCCGACAAAGCCACTGAAACCAGACATCAGCAGGGTGAGGTCCTTTCCCAAGATTTCCCGTCAGTGTCTCCATAACTGCTGCTCTGTCTGTCATCTGAGTGGAAGGATGACTGTGGCCTAGTGGCACAGGCCTAGGAGTCAGAGGATCTGGGTTCTAATCCCAGCTCTGCCACTTGTCTGCTGTGTGAGCTTGGGCAAGTCACTTTGCTTCTCTGTGCCTCAGTTTCCTCAAATGGACAATGGAGATTGAGAGTGGGAATGCCATGAGGGACATGAACTGCATCCAACCTGATTAGCTTGTATCTTCCCCAGCACTTAGTATAGTATGTGGCACATAGTAAGTGCCTAAATACCACTGGGGAGGACTGAGGAGGAAATGTAATGTCTTTCAGGGCCCTGGAGTGGTTGGAAAAAAACATTTGATTTTTTTCCCTCAGAAACCCAGAGTCACCTCTACTGGAAACCAGCCCCTAAGGCTCTCCTCTTCCATGACAAACCCAAAGTTGAATCCCAGAGAGATTCCAGTCCCAGGCTCACTCCCTTCTCTCTCATCCCCTCCTCTTCCAAACTAAGCTCACCTGCCCTTCCTCCTCTCCCTCAAACCTGTTGCTGTCGTGAACCTTCAGCCAACATTTCCCTGGCTAGTCTGCAAGGGGAAAGGGTTGCATTCACTTGGACTAATACTAAAGCTACATATGTGTTTGGGAAAAATAGGTCTGTTCAATCTGTGTCACATTATGAAAACAGGAACGAAAATACAGTGTGAAACACGGAGATTCAAACATCACTTTGCCTCAGTTGGTTTGGGAGACAGAAACTGACTTTGCTCTTGTCATTGAAGAAGGGGATCACAGTGAGAACTTCTGAAGGAAATCCCTGGTTGCCCTTGGAGATGCCATGTGTCTCTCTGCCTCAAACCCAACTCGGAGTCCCTTCTGCAGGGCATCATCTACTCTGGCTCTCCCAAGCCCAAGGCTGATGGATGAGCATCTGAGGTTTTGTTCTTGGTCTAGTATCGTGGCCATTGGACTCCTCGGACAGACTGAGAGGATCTGCATTGCCTGTTGGCCCAAGGTCCAAGCTTCACGTAAGGCAAGAAGAGAAACGGGGCTGAGAGTGAGAACTGGAAGGTTCTGTGCAAGGATTTCAGCATTGCCTCACATGTGATGTGTTGGAATCTAAGGGTTTAGGGTTCCCAAAGCAGAGAAAGCGCCTCAGTGTCTGCCGATTTAAGGTTTAGAAGAGAGCTTCTAGGGTTGTGGCTGAGTCTCAGACACAAGGTTTGCTCAGGACTCAGGCGTGCCCCATCCGGAGTTGAGCCTGTCTTCCGGCTTCTAGCTTAATCTCTGGCTAGAAGCCAGCTGATGAGTTCAATCCCACACATCCAGGCAGCCAAGGGCGCCCCTTACTGAGTGGCACTGCACTCTCTCCCTCGGTGGCTTCTCTCCCCCCACGACCCCTACCCATTCATCCATCAATCCTCCTTGCCCCCCTCGTCCGGCTCAGGGGTGTCCAGCCCATCAAACAGCTCGCCTTCATGGGTTTGCTTCATCTGTTTTTCCAGTACCGTGATCCTCTGCTTGAGCTTCTGCTGGGCCCCGGTGTATTCGGACAGGAGGCGGCCAAAGCGGACGTGCAAGGTCTCCAGGTTGTTCTCCAGGCGCTCGAGCTTCTCCTCCACCGTCACCTCCACGCTCGCCGCCCCCTGGCTCTCATCCAGAAGCCCCTCCTTGATCAGGATCTCACGGCCACGCTCCTCCAGCACCCTCTTGGCATCGGGGTACTCCGTCACCGCCTCCATGAGGTCGTCTTTACGCAGGCAGAAGAGGTCAGAGTAGCCCAGGCTACGGATGTTGGCCGTCCGCCTGTTCCCCATCTTGCTGCCCTTGATGTTCAGGATGCTGATCTCGCCGAAGCAGCTCCCAGCCAGGAGCAGAGCGTACTGGGTCACCCCATCGTCAGCCACCACTGCCAGCTTCCCCTCCTTGATGATGTACATCTCCTTGCCGACATCTCCCTTGCGGCAGATGTAGTCCCCGGGGCTGAAGACCTGGGGCTGCAGCTTGAGCACCAGTTCCACCAGCAAGCCAGCCTCGCAGTCCTGGAAAATACGCACCTTCTTCAGCGTGGCCAGGTGGACGTTGATGGCGATCTCGGCCCGGAGCTTGTCCGGGAGGCTCTTGAGCACTTCCCGCTCATCCACCGACTTCTTGTTGGTCCACAGGTAGTCGAACCACTTGATGACCTTGGCCTCCATCTCCTTGCTCACCTTGCGGAAGTGCATGTAGTGCTTGATGGCGTCGATCTTGGCCTGGAACTCGGCCCGGGTGGCGTTCATGTTGGAGATCATGGAGCCCACGTTTCCCACGATGGTGGCGAAGATGAGGACGCCAACCAGGAAATCGAAGATGACAAAGAGGTACTCCGCGTCGCTCACCGGGGGCGGGGTCTCCCCGATGGTGGTCAGGGTCAGCGTGGACCAGTACAGGCAGTAGATGTACTCCCGGGCCAGATAGCCGTACGTGGGGTCCGTGACGTTTGGGTACACCCACGAGTCTGTCCCGAACCCGATGGACTTGGAGATGGCGAAGTAGATGCAGGCGTTCCAATGGATGATGATCAGAATGTACAGGACCAGGTTGCTGATCCTGAAGATATTGGGGTAGCACGTTCTGGTTTCCGTGCGGTCGAAGAACTCGAACATGCGGGCGAAACGCAGCAGGCGGTTGAAGCGCAGCTCCGGGGTGTGGATGCCCACGACTACGTACATCAGGTCCGTGGGGATGATGGAGACCACGTCCAGCTTGAACTGCATGGTGCGGATGTACGTCTTCCCGAGTCTCTTGGGGTCCTTGACCAGCAGGCCCTGCTCCAGAAATCCTGCCAGCAAAAATGCAAGCCGAGACGTGACCCCTGACGGTGCTCCCAGAGTGGGTCCTCCACTCCACCACCCACCAGGGATCAATATGTATGGTAATTAAGCCGCTTCTAATTCCAGTTGATCCCCTCAGTCTACAAACCCCGGAGACATTAGACCCATGCCAGCCAAGTAGAGATATCACAGCCACGGCTAGGGGATTTACTCTGATGACACAAAGATATGGAGACAAGGGGAATCTCTATGCTCTGCCAACTGAATTAGAGCAGGGCTCTCCGGCAATTGATGGACTCGCTGTCTCGGACCTGTTCGTCCTGAAACTGTTTAACCCCAGCTTGGTTGAGGGGTGGGGGTTGTCGTATAAAGTCTTCTGAACATAGCAAAGACTCCCCCCGACTCCTTCCCTCTCTTTCCCTCACGTAAAACAAGACAAACCTGAATATGTACCCAGAGGCCAACTTAATTTTCGCATTTCAATGTTAAGTCATCCAGAGGCAAAATGAGAGTTGGAAAGATGAGACTCTGAAGGGGAAACTTCCTCTGTTTCTCAGATTTCTCTAATTAGTTCAACTCCCTCCCGAGGCCTGAGACTGCTTCTTCCCACTGAAGGGATAAAGTTTCTCCCCCAGCGGTATCCCCATTTTGCTCCTGGCCCGCTCTAGATTTTGGCAGCAATTCCCGAGGGCAGGGCCACCTTCTTCTTCCCCACCCAGCCCCTCCCTTCCCCCTTCCTGCAGAGCTCCATGCCTCCCAGAGGCTCACCTGTGCGTAGCCTGATCACGATGTCGGCGAGGAAGATCGCATCAGAAGTATAGTCCAGCACCAGCCAAATAATGAAATATTGCCTCTGCAGATCCCTGAAACAGGCCCTGCAGAAGATACATTTGTGGCTGAGAGGCAGCAAGGCTTACTGTATAGACCATGGGCCTGCGATTCAGAAGGACCTGGGTTCTAATTCCTGCCCTGCTACTTGCCTGCTGCGTAACCTTGGACAGGTCACTTAACATCTCTGTGCCTCAGTTACCTCATCTGTAAAATGGGGATGAAGACTGTGAGCCCCATGTGGGACACGGACAGTGTCCAACCTGATTAGCTTGTCCCTACCCCTGTGCCTGGCACATAGTAAACACTTAACAGATATCATAAAAATTTAAAAAAAAACTCAACTGCAGATCAGCTCCTGGGGCCCACTGCTCTCACATCAGCCTGGCTCTGCCCAAGATCAGGTCCAACTCGGGAGGCATTCCAGCTGCCACCTATGATGGATTTTTTTTGTGGCATGTATTAAATGCTGGCAACGTGTCATGCACTATACTATGTGCTGCGGTCGATTCATATCATCCGATCAGACACAGTCCCTGTCCCACATGGGTCTCACAGTCTAAAGGGCAGGGGATGCAAGTACAGGTACTTAATCCCCATTTTACAGATGAGGAAACTGAGGCACAGGGAAATTAAGTAACTTGTCCAATGTCAAACAGCAGGAAAGCAGCAGAGATAGGATCAGAAGATAGGTCCTCTAACTCTCTGGCTCATGCTCTTTTCACTGGGCCTCTCTGAAGTAACCTGAGCTGGGGCTCTTGGTTGACGGTAATGCAGGCAACAGGGTAGAAGAGATGGTTGGGGATGAACCCTGAGAGAAAGCTTGAAATGAGTCTCAGTTCTCGACAGTAAGCTCACTGTGGGCAGGGAACGTGTCTACCAACTCTGTTGTACTGCACTCTTCCAAGCTCTTAGTACAGTGCTCTGCACCCAGTAAGCCCTCAATAAACACCACTGATGATAACTCACCTGGCCACCACCAAGCACCAGTTATAGAGGACGGGGACTGTGATGATGAAGAGCCAGCTGTAATACCAATCCCCAGCGGGATCCAATGCAAAGAATTCCACTTTATTCCTGAAAAGAGAAACACAAACTCACAGGTGGGAATGGCTACTTCTTGGGGCAGAAGATGGTGACAATGGGTGGTTGGGAGAAAGCAGAAGGTTTGGAGATGGGAGGAGATGCGAGCGACAGAGAGGAGGTGAGAGGAGATAGAAGACTTCCAAGAAAGAATCTGTGTTCCTTAGCTTACCAGGACCTTCTGGGGAGAAGGGCCCTAACTAGACGCCCAGGGAGGTAAGGCCTGACTCCTGAATTCAGATTCCTGACTCCAGCACTGAGGACAAATCGTGTCCACACACCAGTCACAAAACCTCATGTGGCCTTGAGTCCTGATACCCTGACCTCCTCCAAACTTCTCAACTAACCGCCACATGACTGTGCCTTCCCAGGCCCAACTCCCACCTCACACAGCTAGATGTTAAATAATAATAATAATAAAATTGTATTTAGGGCACTTACCATGTTTCAAGCACAGTACTAAGCGATTGAGTAGATACAAAATAATCAGGCCCCACATGGAGCCCCCAGTCTAAGCAGGTGGGAGAATAGGGATTAAACCCCCATTTTGCAGATGAGGGAACTAAAGCGCAGAGACGTTAAGCAACTTGCCTAAGTTCACACAGCAGGTACGTGGGGAAGCCCAGTTTAGAACACCGGTCTTCTGACTTCCAGACTTGTGCTCTTTCCACAAGGCCACGCTGCTACTCGTAACCTAGGCTTCTAGCTTCTCTCCTTCATGGGGCAATCACTTTGAGACCAAATCACTTCTCGGAGCTCTAATTACCATGTGTTGTAAAATATAGAGCTCCAGACAAGCCAATTAGCTTTAATACCCTTTTAAGTCTGTGAAGAAACAAAATGTCGTTCATCATTTTCTTCCCAATGCATCTGTGTAATTAAGGATCTTCGCCGGGAAAGGAGCCGCTCCTAGGGATGGATCACAGGAAATAGGGCCCGGCTTTTGAGTAGGCGCCTTCCCTGCTCCCTTCCCACTTATCAGGGACTTCCAACAGAGAGGTGGTGTGTTATCCAGTCCTGCATCCAGCCGAGTGATTCCCTGACTTTCCTCCCCTTCTTTCACAGTGACATGTCAGTTTTCTTCTTCCCACATCCCATCATGGCTTCTGAATTACTTCTGGACCTCTGGCTCTTTGACCTTTGATAGCTTTGATCCACTGTCACTTCATGTCTCTCACCCTACCCCAGCTATCATCATTTGATCCTGAAGGCCCAATGGATTTTCAGGGATTTACCTACCCTAATGTGTGTGTGTGTGTGTGTGTGTGTGTGTGTGTGTGTGTGTGTGTGTGTGTGTGTGTTGTAAGGGACCCCCTAATTGGAAGAGAATTGGGGTGTGTATGTGCGCATGTGTATGTGTGTGCGTGTGTATGTGTTGTTAAAGAACAGCCAATTGGACGAGAATGACTGGAGAAACTGAGTAAGGATTGTCTTCAGTATTTCCAACCCCAAATCCCCTTAGTTATATCAAATCCTATTCAGGGTTAGCCAATTTCACCGTGATATGCCAAACTAGATGTCTAGAAGGACCAGAGACTAAATCAAAAGGCTAACACATGAGAAGAAATGAAAAGCTTGGAAGAAGACGGAGTCATGCTGCTGCCGAAGTTTTGGGGCTGGTGTTCCTCCTGGGACCGAGAGTGGATAGGCAGTTTGGGGAACTGAGTCAGCAGATTGGCAACGCCTGCCAACTGGCTGTGATTTGGGAACGTACTTCTTGGTCTTGCCATCTTCCAGGTTACCATTAGCCAGTTGAAGCTCCGGCCCACGGAACCTTTCGAGGAATGAGTCAGGTCTGACCTCTTCTTCCCGTAAATTCTTGTTGACCCAGTCTCTCACGATCCCCACCAGCCGAACGACACTGCAGAGGGGAGAATGTGGCCAATGAGCAGGGAGAACAGGTGCATCTGGAGGGGCAGTGACTATTCTGGCAAAAAAACAACAAACCTACAGATGTCCAGAGTGTACTAGAGCGTCTCCTGAGCACCATGCTGCACCTTATCTGCTACATAGGGTTATGTTCCTTCTCCCTTCCCTCCCCACCTTCCTTCCATCTTTCTCATTAACTTTTCCAGGAGAAATGGAAAGTGGTGAAATGCAGCTGTCGCTGTCACCATTTTAGCAGAGTCGGTTAAAGGCCAGAAAGGCGGGGAGGGTAAAACAGTTGGCCAAAATGAGATTGTTGGATTATCTGTGGATTTCATTTATCCAGCCTCTCCCTGTTCTTAGTGCCCTGGAGTATCCAGAGTGAACTGTGACTGTACAGATGTAGGTAGGGGCACTTGACCATCTGATCAGCGGGGTCCCAACATAGTAAGAGGAGAAGGAAGAAGAGGGAGAGCATTTACTGAACACTCATTTAGTTTGGTACAATGTATTAAGTGTTTGGAAAACAGAGACTAGGGAAGTCACAGGTTCCCTGCCCTTAAAGGAACTTACACTTTATAAAATGGTGCAGAAAGGGAGAAATAAAAAAAATATTATAACTTGGGCCAAAAATAAATGAATGAAGCAGGCATATAAACACAGTTGTTGTGAAGGATGTAACTGAGTTCACAAAGTTTGGACTGACCCAAGGGATGCTATTCATTCATTCATTCATTCAATCGTATTTATTGAGCGCTCACTGTGTGCAGAGCACTGTACTAAATGCTTGGGAAATATAAATTGGCAACATATAGAGACGGTCCCTACCCAACAACAGGCTCACTAAGGCTCAGGGAATTACTGAGTTTTTTGTTTGTTTTGGGGGATTTTTAATGGTGTTTGTTAAGTTTTTATGATATGTCAAACACGGCTGTAAGCTCTGAGTTAGGTAGAAGTCAATTAGGTGGGGGACAGTCTCTGCCACAAGTCCAAGTAGAGGGAAAAAAGGTATTCAATTCCCATTTTATAGACGAGGAAACTGAGGTACTGAGAAGTTAAGTGACTTGCCCAAGGTCACACAGCTAGTAATTGTCAGAGCCAAGATTAGAACCCAGGGCCTCTGATTCCTAGGCCTGTGTTCTTTCCATTAGATCACACTAATTCTACAAATGCTAATGGCTCCGGCATTTCCCTCACTGGTCAGCCTGAGCTCTGTGTAGTTGTTCTGGGTGGAGAAGAGAAGCCGTTAAGTCCCAAGGCAGGTGATTCCTGAAACTGTGGGCACTGAGAGCCCCACAGACCTCCCGGTCCTAGAAGCTGTCTCTTCCCCTCTTTGCAATTACTCAATCAGTGATATTTAATAAGCACTTACACTGTGCAGAACACTGTACTAAGTGCTTGGGAGACTATATGCAACAGAATTGGTAGACACATCCCCTGCCCACAAGGAGCTTCGCCACTGCTGCTGGAATCATGACCCAACTCTCTAATAACTATGGAGCACCCTCAGGCACTGGGGTGAGGGCTGAGTTATAGGTCCTCTCGGTATAACTTCCCTCTTCTGAGTCTCTTTTTGATCAATCAATAGCATTCATAGAGAGCTCAATATGGGCAGCGAGCATTGTATTTAGCTCTTGGGAGAGTACATAGAGGTAGAAAGCCCAATCTCTACCCGCGAGGAGTTTACCCTCTTAAAGGGAACAAGGGAGAAACAAAGTAATTTACCAAGAGGAGGAGGAAGAGAAAAGAAAGATGGATACCCTCCCTTCCCTCCCCTGATACACATTAGGAGCTACAGTGAAGGGCAGAGGTGAGAGGGATCCTCTTGCCCCATGCACACACACACTTCATCCATCAACAAGGGGTGGGGAGGACCTAGAGGTGAGCCTGAGGCTTGTTTGTCTGCCGCATTCTCATCACGGCTGTGTCAGGCCACTGGACTCGTCCCCAGTAATAGTCACAGCCACAGAAGGGATGGTATATCTCCCTATTTGAGGGCTAGCCGGGTGTGGGGAGGGGACACCGGGAGGATACCTTCGGAAGCTGACTTTTCTCTCTGCCGTCTGCTCTGATGCCGCCAGTCTCTGCAGCTCCGAGGACGTGTCATCATCGGCCACGGACTGCGACCTGCAGGGAAGACAGGGCGGAGTGGCTGCAGGATTTCTCTCTGCTCTTCCTGGGCAGCACCAAGCCCAACGGACTGGGATTTGGGTTGTTGTTTTAATGGATTTTATTAAGTGCTTATTATGGGCTAGGCACTGGGGTAAGATATAAAATAGAATCCCCAACCCACCAGACACTCACAATCTAAGCAGAGGTATCTTCTCCCCATTTTACAGATGAGGAAACTGAGGACTAGATTGATTAAATTATGGGTCCAAAGTCACACAGCAGGTCAGTGGTAGAGTAGAGATTAGAATGCAGGACTCCTGCCTCTCTCAGCCCCATGCTGTTTCCACTAGGTACACTGCCTTTCTGCTCTTAATAATAACAATAATAATAATGGTATTTGTTAAGCACTCACTATGTACCAAGCACTATTCTAAACACTGGGGTAGATACAAGGTAATCAGATTGTCCCACGTGGGGCTCACAGTCTTAATCCCCAATTTACAGATTAAATAACTGAGGCACAGAGAAGTTAAGTGACTTGCCCCAGGTTACACAGCAGACAAATGGCAGAGCCAGAATTAGAACCCACATCCTTTGACTCCCAAGCCCGTGGTCTTTCCACTAAGCCAGGCTGCTTCATTTCCATCTCCTCCAGTCACCCACTGGATGAAAGATCCAGTTAGGGGCAGATGGGCCTGAGACAATCCTGTGTCTGGAGAGAGGATCTCATCTTTCACTTCCGTCTTCTGTTTTGAGTTAACCAAGACCCCTACCCACTTCACTGGGTTGCCAGCTGAATGAGAAACTCTTCTCATAAACCCATTTTCTAAGGAATCCTGGTCTTCCCTCAGGCTCCAGGGCAAAGAAGCTGGCCAAGTTTAGCAGCTGGTTGTCAGTAGGAAGGGATTCCTAGAGATAGATCAATTGGTTTTCTAGAAGCAGTTTTTAGAGAAGCATTTCCCAAAGACTGGTGCTTCCCAGCACAACCAAATCCCTCAAGGAAACCTTGGCAGTGTTGGCTTTCCGGAGGAGGAAGGTGATGATCTGTTCATTAATTTGTTTTGTTTTAGATAACTGTTGGATTTCTTGACTATGAAGGAACTGTTTGCTGCTGAAGTTTGCTATGCCCCTGTAAGTGTCATTTAAATTCTCCACTCAGGAACTGTGAGCTGCCCCCATTGCTATAAATGAACCCCAGTGGATGGGGAATGGAGTTGGGGAGGGTGCGAAAATCACCTAATATTAAAAGGAAAAGTTGAATGCACTAGGGCAGCCTGGAGGGAAGGGATTGGGTCTCTTGGTTTCTGGGAGTTCTCAGACTTGAATACGCAAGATCCCCTGGAGATCTGGGAGCCCATCCAACCCTTCTTCCCTCTAACCTCGAGGGGTTCAAGGTGGATCCAGAGTTTAGAATTCATGAAGAAGACTGTCCTTGAGAGTCCTCGAGAGTCCTTCCCATGTCACTGGATCTCTCTCTCTCTTCCACCTCCCCTAGACCCTGCCTTGCCCCAGCCCCAACCCAAGGCCCAGTCCCAGTCCTGCTGTCCACCCTGAGAGGACCCTGACCTGCTGGTGGCCTTTTCTGGATCATCCTTGGAGTTGGCTTTGGCCGACGGGACCGGTTGGTGATTGTAGTTCTGGTTGCTGGCTTTAGAACTCTTAACACCGTTCACCTTTTCTGACATGGTCCATGTGAAAGAGCCTTCCCTCGAGGGCCCAGCACCTGGAAGCAGAGGAGACCACGGGGGCAGATTGGAGTCATCAGGTTTGACAGTACAGTGTGCTACCAGGACCCACCGATCGGACACTATAAGCCACACAAATAAATCTTTTCTTCCATGTCATTTCCCCCTTGGACGATGGATGAATATCCTTGTCCCACAGTCCCATATAAAGAGCATGAGGCAGAGCCAGGGAAACAAAGCTACAATACTTCCTACCATCAACACCCTCCTCCCTTACCCCTTCCGGGCAGTCCCTCTTTCCTCCTCCTCCCTTCTTTTCCAACCCTTGCTTGCAAACCCCACTCCCCTGTGACCCATTCAGTAGGTAACGTGGAAAGGTGTTCTCCCCCGGATTCTAATGTCTGTGGTTGTTACCATGGTGACCACAAGCGTCTCCAACCCAGCCTAAAGAACTATCAGATTGCCACCCCTGCAGCCGTTCTCAGGAAGGGCTGGGGCATCGGCGGGATGGTGATGAGGGCTCCCGGGGAAAACGGGGGCGGGCAAATCCCATTCTCCACCACACCCCCGATCCGCCCCCGGCACCGCTGTCCCCGAGGGGCCAGGGATCATGGAGATGAACACAAACCTGGTCCCCGTCCCCAGGGGTTGCTGACAAGCCCTCACCAGGCAACCTGGGCGTTTCTGGGCAGCCAAGCAACCAGACTAGAGGGCAGCGGGAACAAGCAATGGTGACTATCCAGCTGAGGGCTGCCATGAGGACAGGCAGAGTAGCCATTCCCACCTCTATCTTTTCTGCCTTGTCTCCCTCCTGGATCACAGTCAATGGAGAAGCCCAGAAAGAGAAATCCAAAGGGAGAGTGTGGGAGTCAGAAGGCAGTCAGCTGTCCATACTCCAGGGACTGACTTCAGGGACAGCCCCTTGGGGGGCTCCACACTGGAACCTGGAAGTGACCTGGGCCCTGGAGCAGATCTAGCTAGGCTGCCCATCACTCCCAGGTCACACGGTTGGTATTGGACTGATCCCAGGGGTCCCACCCAGCCCACCAAGATACCAGGAACATCGTGAGGGCCTGGGATCCATGGGGCAGACACATCTGGTGACAAGTGGCTACTTGGCCACTCGGTGCTTGGAGCAAGCAAGGACGTTTTTGAGCTGGTGTCAAGCAAGCAGTTTTTCAGAGTGGCACTGTTAATAGATGAGGAGCTTCCATTCCACTCCACCCCCATCTTCCCTCCTCCTTTTCCTCCACTTCTCCACTCCTCCCTCCTCTGAGGATTGGCCAGTAGATTCCCGTGTGGGTCAGTGGAAAGAGCACAGGCTTGGGAGTCGGAGGTCATGGGTTCTAATCCCAGCCCCACCGCTTGCTTGTCAGCTATGTGACTTTGGGCAAGTCACTTAACTTCTCTGTGCTTCAGTTCCCTCATCTGTAAAATGGGGATTAACACTGTGAGCCCCATGTGGGACAACCTGATTACCTTGTATCCCCCTCAGTGCTTAGAACAGTGCTTGACACATAGTAAGCACTTAACAAATGCCATTTTGATAAGCAGTGTGGCTCAGTGGAAAGAGTCCGGGCTTGGGAGCCAGAGGTCATGAGTTCTAATCCCAGCTCCACCACTTGTCAGCTGTGTGACTTGGGCAAGTCACTTAACTTCTCTGTCCTTCAGTTCCCTCATCTGTAAAATGGGGATGAAGACTGTGAGCCCCATTTGGGACAACCTGATCATCTTGTATTCCCCCCCCAGTGCTTAGAACAGTGTTTTGCACATAGTAAGTGCTTAATAAATGCCATTATTATAATTATTCCTCTCCCCTCTGTGCTGCTTTATGCTCTAGCATGGCCTCCTTCTATCCCTGAGTTGCAGATCAGGAAGGCGGGATGGGGAACCTGCTAACTGGAAGAACCTGTCCAACTCATTCACTCCACTCAATTCAAGCCTTGTCTGCAAAACTGCTTTCTTTTTTTTACCTTTCAAATTCCTCTTCATTTCTCACCCCACTCAGCTACTGTCTTCTACTTGAATGTGGAGAAGCTGCTACTCATTCCTCTGGAGCATGGGGAAGCACAGGTAGGGGCCAAATCCATAAAATGGGCTTTTTCCCTCCAAGGCCAGAGCAGAGGGGAGATACCCCAATCTGGGTGCTTTGGCTTCAGTTAATGGACCTTTTTAGACCCATTTTGCAGAACCCAAGCCAAGTGCTCTAGCAGTCCATTACTACTTGACTCTAACCTTCTTCTAGTCTGCAAGGTCTTGGTAGGCAGGGAACATGTCTACCAACTCTGTTGTATTATATTCTCCCAAGCACTGAGTACGGTGCCCTGCACACAGTAAGTGCTTGATAAATACCACTGATTGGTTACTAATAATAATCCTGTTCTTCCCTTCTTTTTTTAAGGTATTTGTTAAGCACTCATTGTGTGTGCCAGGCACTGTACTCGAAGTTGAACTAGATACAAGCTAATCAGGCTGGATCCCAGCCATGTCCCACATGGGGCTAATAGTCTTAATCCCTATTTTACAGGTGAGGTAACAAACTCGAAGAAGTGAAGTGACTTGCCCAAGGTCACATAGCAGGCAAGTGGTCTGAATCCCAGACCTGTGCTCTATCCACTAAACCATGCTGCTTCTCCCGAGACCTGCCCCTTCTATGATCTGTGAGGCACTAGGAAATCTGGGACAGAAGCTGGCATGAACTATCTCCAGCATACCAAGAACAAGTTCCAGAACTCCTTAAGAAACATTTTCTTGATTCTTGGGCCCAGACACTATGAATAAATCCATTTTGAAAAGAGTAAGGAGCAGATTTATCATTTTGATGCCCAAAGGCATTAAACTTTTTTCCACCCTTTGGTTTATTTTTCAGTTTCATTGTTATCAGTTATAGACATTTTATATATGAAATATTTTGCTGAAAATTCACTTGGAATTTTAAGGAGCACGGTATCCACCGCCCAGTAGGCTCAAAGAGGGTATGGATGCATTCATGGATGAGCGGTCCATGATGGATTGCTAGAGAATGTAGAGGGAAAAGTTAAGGATGAAAAGTTGAGAGGAAAGCAGCACCACTTCCTTCAGGGTTCTTTGCCCTGTGTTTTCCTGGAATAAGCAAGATGACACCCAGGATCACTTCAGACATGAAGCCAAAGAGGCAGGTAGGCCGGGGCGTCCGCTCTCTGAGTGGCCCCCATGGCCACCAGGCACATCCACCATCTAGACTGTGAGCCCACTGTTGTAGGGACCATCTCTATATGTTGCCAACTTGTACTTCCCAAGTGCTTAGTACAGTGCTCTGCACACAGTAAGCGCTCAATAAATACAATTGATTGTGGGAGACCCTCCAGTGGCCATCCTGACTGCAAGGATTCCACTGGGCTTCCATTGCTGCAGGCCAGCAGGACCTGGCCCATGGTGTCTAGTCTAATTATACTGCAACTACCCCTGCCCTTAAGACAATTCTCCACACAGCGTAAGCGCTTCATAAACACCCTAACCAACCCCCATCTAAGAACATGGTTATCAGAACCCAGGGAGGAAGGCAGAAGGCAGAGACGGCACCGGAAAAATCAGGACAAGATTGCACTGGGAGCCAAGATCAGGATGCCCACTTAGATCAGGGAAGGGAACATCTTGGTAACCTTGACAACAACCTGGGATGCACTCTCTGCCTTTCTAGCCAAGGCATAGACTACTCCAGGGGGGAGAGGTGACTTAGACAATGCGGGACTCACTTCTCATGTCCAGTTACTTCTGCTAGGGTTAGCCTGAAACATCACAGAATCCCATTAAAACACAACTGCCTGAGTAAATGAAGTGGTCTGCACTATGCCTGAATTAGATCCTGCACTTTTACAAGTTGCAGTGTTGGATGAACTCAAATAAAGATCTCATTGGAGGCTATTCCACCAGAATCCTCCTGTTGTGATACTCTGCCCCAAACAGTCTAAACTACTTCACATTAAATCAATTCTCATCCTGGTCCTCTCCCCAAAACTTATATGGGATAAAAACCTCCCCCATGTTCTATAGGCACAGAATAGTACCTCCATTTTAAAGATAAGGAGATTGAGGCTCAAGGAAGTTAAACTTATCCCAGATCAGACATTAGGGAAATTGGGACAGTTTGTAGCAGACAGGTGGGAGCGGCATGGCCTAATGGATAGAGCACAGGCCTGAGAGTCAGAAGGACTTGGGTTCTAGTCCCGGTTCCACCACCCATCTCCTGTGTGACCTTGGGCAAGTCACTTCACTACTCTGGGCCTCATTTACCTCATCTGGAAAATGGAGATTAAGATTGTGAGCCCCACATGGGACAGGGACTGTGCCCAACCTGACTAGCTTGTATCTACCCCATCACTTAGAACAGGGCGTGACACATAATAAACACTGAACAAATACCATCATCATCAACATCCTCATTAGGGAAAGCTGGAAATCTCCCCTAGAACTCCTGGGACCCAGTGACGAGTTGGTCTTGGTGGTTGGGGATGCAGGGGCCCCAGAGATCACCCCATATTTAGGAAACAAAGTTCAGGCTGTTGGACATTCAGCTGGGCAGAGGTGGCTGTGGACATTACTAGGCCCTGCTCAACTCTAGTCTTTGCTTCTGACAGCACAAAGGGGGCAGAGGGGTAGGGAGAAGGGCAGAGAGACAAAAGCTGCCCCGGGTGAGTTGAAATCACGTGGCAGCACTCACAGGAACAACTACTGGGTAAACAGGGCAGAGGCACTCTCTCCCTGGGAGCCGCCCATAATTGGGACAGCTTCGTGCTGGGGACAAAGGACCCTGGGAGCTCGAACATAAAACCCCATTAATTTCCCTTGGGTAGCTCAGGGACACACCATCCTGTGTGTCATAGTCTGATGTGATCTCTTCCGGCAGAGGCAGAGGGAAGCAGCACAGCCTAGTGAAATGAGCAAGGACCTGAGAATCAGAAGGCCTGAGTTCTAATCCTCGCTCTGCCCCTTGTCTGCTGCGTGACCTTGGACAAGTCCGTTCACTTCTCAGGACCTTGGTTTTCTCATCTATAAAATAGGGATTCACTACCTGCTCTCCCTCCTATATAGACTGTGGGACAGGAAATGTGCCTGACTTTATTATCTTGTATCTACTGAAGTGCTTGGCACACAGTAAGCACGTTATGAATATTATTATTATCATCATCGTCATTATTAGGATCTCAGCAGTATCCACAGGACAGGACATTCCCCTGGGGCAGTAATAAATAGGGACAGAGACAAATCTGGCTGCTTAGAAAATCTCCGTCATCCTCTCTCCACCTCCTGCTCCCACTCATCCACCTCACTGGGCTGGGATCCAACTGACATCCCCTCCTTTCTGTGAGTTGCATATTCTGTGTGCTTGATATAACAATAATAAGAATGGTATTTGTTAAGCGCTTACTACGTGCCAGGAACTGTAGTTAGCACCATGGGGTGTACAAGCAAATTGGGTTGGACACAGTCCCTGTCCCACATCGGGCTCACAATCTTCATCCCCAGCTTACAGATGAGGAAACTGAGGCACAGAGAGTGAAATGACTTGCCCAAGGTCACCCAGCAGACAAGTGGAAGAGTCAGGATTAGAACCCATGTCCTTCTGACTCCCAGTCTCATGTTCTACCCACTAGGCCATGCTGCTTCCCATAGAAAATTTAACTCTCCCAGGCCTCTGAGGTTGGTTTTGATATTTTCTGAAATATCTTAGCCAAACTGTCATTCTTCCCCAGGCTTCATCGGCTTAGGGCAGCCTCAAAGCCGCAGCGGTGGCCCATCCACAAAAGCTGCATGCTCCGCTGTGTAAATAATGCTGAATAATTGACAGGTTGGTGCCTACAGTGTTATTATTGATTACTGCGCTGTGCAGGTCTCCTGAGTTTCTAGGAATGTCACTGTGGATGTGTTTATCTAGTGGAAATGCAGCACTTAGTGTGAGGACCCCGGCTGGGCCTCAGTGGATGAGATCGTGTTACCCATATGTCAATCTGTGTACACTGCGTTGAACATGAATCATTCAAGAAAATGGCAACCTCGAGTAGTTCGGGTGAGAAGTCGTCAAGAAAAAATGAAACAGAGGCCCAACGTCAAAGAGCTTACAACTTGTCTGCTGTGTGACCTCGGGCAAATCACTTAACTTCTCTGGGCCTCAGTTACCTCATCTGTAAAATGGTGACTAATGTTGTGAGCCCCATTTGGGACATGAACTGTGCCCAAACTGATAAGTTTGTATCTACCCCAGCAGTTAGTACAGTGCCTGGCACATAATAAGTACTTAAAAAATTCCATTGGGAGTTAGGGTCCAGATACACAAACATGCATGTCTATTTCCATGTGTGTCCCTCCTATTGAAGTATAAGCTCCTCTTGGGCAGGGACTGTGTCTTATACACCTATTGTATTTCCAAAGTGCTTACAATATGCACTGCCTTCAGGAAGCACTCAATAAATACAATCACTACTATTAACTATTTCTATCACTACTATAGCTTTAATTGTATTTGTTCTAACTACTTTGACACCTGTCTACATTTTTTTGTTTTGTTGTCTGTCTCGCCCTTCTAGACTGTGAGCCCGTTGTTGGGTAGGGACCATCTCTATATGTCACCAACTTGCACTTCCCAAGCGCTAAGTACAGTGCTCTGCACACAGTAAGCACTCAATAAATACTATTGAATGAATGAATGAATACTACCCAGTAATCGAAATACACAGCAGCATAAATATTTTTAAAATATTACTATTAATTTTAATAATAATGGTATTAGTTACACACTATGTGTGAAACACTTTTTAATGATATTTGTTAAGCTCTTACTTTGTGCCGGGCACTGTACTAAGCACTGGGGTAGATAAAAGCTGATCAGGTTGGACAGAGTCCATGTCCCACGTGGGGCTTACAGTCTAAGTAGGAGGGAAGAAGATTTAGTCCCCATTTTACAGATGAGGTAACTGAGGCATACAGCCATGATTTGCCCAAAGGTCACACCGCAGAGAAGTACCTGATTTGGGATTATAACCCAGGTCCTTTTGAGTCCCAGGCCTGTGCTCTTTCCACTTACCACACTACTTCTCATGTTTGGTACTGGGGCTGATTCATTCAGTCATATTTATTGAACGCTTACTGTGCTAAGTGCTTGGGAAGTACAAGCTGGCAACATATGGAGACGGTCCCTACCCAACAATGGGTTCACAGTCTAGAAGGGGGAGACAGGCAACAAAACAAAACATGTGGACAGGTGTCAAGTCAGAACAAATAGAATTAAAGCTATATGCATATCATTAACAAAATAAATAGAATAGTAAATATGTACAAGTAAAATAAATTGAGTAATAAATCTGTACAGATATATACAAGTGCTGTGGGGAGGGGAAGGAAGTAGGGTGGAGGAAAGGAGAGGAAAAAGGGGGCTCAATCTGGGAAGGCCTCCTGGAGGACGTGAGCTCTCAGTAGGGCTTTGAAGGGAGGAAGAGAGCTAGTTTGGCGGATGTGTGGAGGGAGGGCATTCCAGGCCCGGGGAAGGACGTGGGCCAGGGGTTGACGGTGGGACAGGCGAGAACGAGGCCCAGTGAAGAGGTTAGTGGCAGAGGAACGGAGGGTGCAGGCTGGGCTGTAGAAGGAGAGAAGGGAGGTGAGGTAGGAGGGGGCGAGGTGATGGACAGCCTTGAAGCCAAGAGTGAGGAGTTTTTGCTTGATTCGTAGGTTAACAGGCATCCACTGGAGGTTTTTGAGGAGGGGAGTGACATGCCTAGAGCATTTCTGTACAGAGATAATCTGGGCAGCAGCGTGAAGTATAGAATGAAGTGGGGAGAGACAGGAGGATGGGAGATTAGAGAGGAAGCTGATGCAGTTATCCAGTCAGGATAGGATGAGAGATTGAACCAGCAAGGTAGTGGTTTGGATGGAGAGGAAAGGGCGGATCTTGGCGATGTTGTGGAGGTGAGACCAGCAGGCTTTGGTGATGGATTGGCTGTGTGAGGTGAACGAGAGAGTGGAGTCAAGGGTGACACCAAGGATGACACCAAGGTTGCGGGTACAAGGTAATTGGATTGGATACAGTTCCTGTCCAACGTGGAGCTCATAAGTTAAAGGGAAGGGAAACTGAGGCACAGAGAGGATACGTGACTAGCCCAAAGTCACCAAGCAGAGCTGGGAATAGAAACTCAGTCCTCTGATTCTCAGGTTTAGGCTGTTTCTGCTAGGACACACTGCCCCTCAAAGACTATTAATTGCTGAAACAGGCAGATTCCAAAATATAATTGATAAGACATGGATAGTGATAAAGACTCCCTGGAGACATGGGAGTGATGATATTCTAGGCTCCAGCGTCCAATTTTCTATAGCCACAGTCAGGCCATAATGTTTGTGCCACTGGTATGTTTTTGGGGTCTGCATAGGAGATGAAGAGTGAGAAACAATGGAGAAAACATTGGCTGAGATAACCCTAACTCCTCTGGACAGTCAGGGAAGGTTCTTTCATTCATTCATTCATTCATTCATTCATTCATTCATTCATTCATTCAACTATATTTATTGAGTGCTTATTGTGTGGAAAGCACTGGGCTAAGCACTTGGGAGAGTACAACAACAGACACATTCCCTGCCCACAATGAACTCACAGTCTAGAGGTAGAGAAAAACATTAATATACATAAATAAATTACAGATATTAGACTGTGAGCCCGTTGTTGTGTAGGGACCGTCTCTATATGTTGCCGATTTGTACTTCCCAAGTGCTTAGTACAGTGCTCTGCACAAAGTAAGTGCTCAATAAATACGATTGAATGAATGAATGAATATACATATGTGCTGTGTGGTTGGGAGGGAGGATGAATGAAGGGAGCCAGTCAGGCCCAACGCAGGAGAGAGTGGGAGAAGAGCAGTGCTCCAGCACTTAGAACAGTGCTTTGCACATAGTAAGCACTTAATAAATGCCATTATTAGTATTATTAAGAGGAGAGGAGGGCTTAGTCAGAGAAGGCTTCTTGGAGGAGATGTGCCTTCAATAAGACTTTGAAGTGGAGGAGAGCAATTATCTATCTGTTCTGAGGGGGGAGTGCATTCCAGTTCAGGGATAGGATGTGTGAGAGAGGTTGGTGGAGAGATAAATGAAACCAAGGTACAGTGAGAAGTTTAGTATTAGAGGAACGAAGTGTGCGGGCTGAGTTGTAGTAGATATCCAAGGGAGAGACAAAGAAGGGTGCCCTATTAAAGTGGGACTGAAATGCCCACAAGTCAGGCCCATGAGAAATAGAAGAGACACAAGATATCACTTCCACTATCACTAATTAACAAATCAATCGATTGTATTTACCGAGTGCTTACTGAGTGCAGAGCACTGTACTAAGCACTTGGAAAAGTACACTACAACGGAGTTATTAGACATGTCCTAACCCTCCCACTGCCTTCCCACTCTTCTCAGAGATCAAGGTGACAGAAAAGCTGCCAGTGGCACAGGCAGCCTGCCCTAAAATGCTTGGACACAGCTATGACCAGTTCCCTCTCTTGAACTCTTTGTGAGATAGGATTCTGCTGTGTGGTCTTGGGCAAGTCACTTCACTTCTCTGAGCCTCAGTTACCTCATCTGTAAAATGGGCATTAGGACTGAGCCTCATGTGGGGCAGGGACTGTGTCCAACCTTATTTCCTTGTAACCACCCCAGCACTTAGTTACATCATCTGTAAAATAGGGATTGAGAGTGTGAGCTCCACATGGGATAGGGACTGTGTCCATCCCAATTTCTTTGTATCCACCCCAGCGCTTAGTACAGTGTCTGGAACATAATAAGTGCTTAATAAATATCACAATCATTATTATTATTAATCAGGCTCAGGCTCTCTAAGACAGTGACTGTTGTGGGGGGTGGCACCGAAGCAGATATGGGGTGATGTTGCAAATAGGCATATACGTAAAGGACCGATGGCCACAATTGCCAACAACATAGGCCTCCCCTCTCCCAACTCCTCTATCCATAGGCCAAGTGGCTAATGAATTGAGATACTAAAGCCCCGTGCTTCCCAGATCACAGTGGTCTTAGCGATGAGGAGGAAATTATCTCCCTGGAAGGAGCTGTGTGCAGCAGTACTAAACATGGCAAACCCAGTCAGTCCCACGGCCCAGAGAAACATTCGTAGTAGTATGAGGAGGAGGAATAGTGCTTGTTAAGCACTTTCTGTGTACCAAGCACTATTCTAAGCCCTGGGTAGATACAAATTAATCATGCTGGACACAGTCCAATATGGGACACACAGTCTAAGAGGGAAGGAGAACGGGTATTGAATCCCCATTTTACAGATGAGGTAACTGAAGAATAGAGATGATAAGTGACTTGCCCAAGGTCTCACAGAAGACACGTGGCAGGGATGGGCGCAAGCATGTAGCATAGTGCTCTGCACACAGTAAGTGCTCGCCCGAGCCTGGGAGTCAGAGGTCACGGTTTCGAATCCCGGCTCCACCACTTGTCAGCTGTGTGACCTTGGGCAAGCCATTTCACTTCTCTGTGCCTCAGTTCCCTCATCTGTAAAATGGGGATGAAGACTGTGAGCCCCATGTGGGACAACCTGATCACCTTGTATCCTCCAAGCACTTAGAACAGTGCTTCGCACATAGTAAGTGCTTAACAAATACCATCATCATCATCATTAAATATAATTGAAACACGATTGAATGATTAGAACCAGATCATTTTCATCCCTTGCTCCCTGCTGAGAATGCTTTGGTAAAGCCAGAGTCTCCTCCCTTGATTTTTGATCTTCCAAGGGCGAGTCCCCATCTTCTAACCCTGGGGACAGACCCTCATCCACTCTCACTGAAGCTTTCCCTGCTTCATCCAGGGGGTAGGACCTGGCAGGGGCTTTGAGGAGCTTTTCTCTGCAGATCTTAGACCCCACCCAACTGGCAAGGTACACTGTATAATAGCTTCTTTGATTCTATCCAGGCAGCCAGAGGCCATAGCAACAATTGCCCCTTTTCTGTGAAATGAATAAATGCAAAGCTTTGGTACCTGAGCAGCTGCATGCATGGAAACCTTTTATCCACACACTTCTGTTCTCAGCTCAAGACACTCAACCCTCAAAAGCACAGCCTACATGACACTAGCACCTGCAGAAGCACACCGCCTCGCGGATGAGTCCCTCTCCACACGTGATTGACATCCTCAGCATCTGAAAACCTCAAGCGGTTCATGTAACTGCATTGAGGACCCGAACCCCAGGAAACATCCCCACCCCCCCGGCCGAGGGTCCTCAGAAAGGCTCTGGCTCCATTGAAAGAGAAGAGTTACAGACACAGAAATGTGGTTTGGATACCCTATTTCAAAGCAACAAGTACCACACTGTGGATACCCCCACTGCTCTTAAAATGGATGTTTCACCAAGCCTAAGTTCACCGGTGGTAGTATTAATAGTAGTAGTACAGCAGCAGCAGCAATGGCATTCATTAAGTGTTTCTATGTGCAAAGCACCGGGGCAATTATGAGATACCTTACACTACCGGTGGGCTCCATGGTTACCAGAATGTTCAGCCTGTCACATACAATTTCACCTGGGCCCGAGATCCACCCAACACAGAACGCTTACCCAACGACCTTGGGCACTGAAGCAGAGAACGCTTCAGAGCCCAGATCCATCCCAGCACAGAACCAGTGGGCTCTGCCTAGACCCCGGCAGATCCTTGGGAGGAAACTCATATGTGGCTCCACCTGATTTACCTGTGGACCTCTGAGTCCATACACAGAAAAATAAAGAACATCAAGGCTTCTTGAAGACAAAGACATAAAGAAATAAGTTACGGATATATACATATGTGCTGTTTGGACGGGAGGGAGGATGAATAAAGGGAGCCAGTCAGGGCTGACAAAGGAAGTTTATTTACATGATTTCTCCACTGAAAGCCGAGTGGAGTAATCTTACTCATTTTTGATTGAAATAGCCCTTTCTCCACCCTTTTGCCTCCTTGTTTTCTCCTCCCCATGGAGTTGAGTGGAACACGTAAGCATTTTTTTCATGGTACTTATTAAGTGCTTACTATGTGCCAAACAATGTTCTATAAGCTGGGGTAGATACAAAGTAATCATATTGGACACCATCCTTATCCCACATGGGGATCACGGTCTAAGTAGAATGTCGTCCATCGGCTACCTTACCGGTCAAATGTCCTGCAGATCACGGTGTCTGGGAGCCAAAATCAGCGGCGGAGAAGCAGCCAGGACCAGGAGCTCTTTGTTCCGATGTGCTCAGTAGTTTCCACTTGCCATTGGCTCAGACGCCTCTCCCAGGGTTCCAATTGCCCATCCCACAGCATCCAGGGCTGGAGTTGGCATATGAAATAGATGCTCCTTCCTGCCCTGCTGGGAGAGACAGCGATGGGATACGATGAATTTCACTCAGTGCCCAGCGCTCGCCGGGCTTTTTCTTTTTCTCTTTCCCTCTCCGATCCCAGAGTCCGTCTCTGCCGAGGGGATGGGCAGCTCGGGCCTCAAGAGAAGCTACGGGGCCTGTGGGTGGAGAAACTGGTCAAACTTTAATGGCGGGGACAGGGCTCTCAACTCACCATGTAGGGAAAGGAAGGAGTATGGCGTGTGTGTGCCTCTCTTGCTTTTTCCCCACTCCCCCTCACTGCAGGAAGCCTGGCCCTCTCTCTCTCCCTCCCTGTGCTCTCTGGAGTGCCAGCGTTAGGTGTACTTCACTGGAGTTAATCACATATGGCTTTGTGTCTGGGGAATGAAGGGGGAGGGGACAGAAAGGAGTCTTCTTTCCGGGCTATAACTCTGGGCCAGCTGCATCCTCATCCTTTCTTCCTTTTCTCCTGCCCTGCTGATCTGGAAACCCTAAAATGAAAGTCCCAAGAGGACTTCCTGCATTTCCCTTACCTCTTTTGTCCATTTTGCTCTGCTCTTTGGAAGAGTTGGGTGGCGGGAGGTGGTGGCGAGGGAGAGGTTCAAGGAGGAGAAGCATGGCCCAGTGGAAAGATGCTAACTACCAGTAGTAGGCAACATTGGGTTTTCAATGGTATTTACTAAGCACTTACTATTTGCCTCAAGACTGTGAGTTTATTATGGGCAGGGAACATGTCTGCTAATTCTATTGCATTGAACTCTCCCAAACACTTTGTACGGTGCTCTGCACATGGTGAGTGTTCAATTAATACCATTTGTTGATTGGTTGGTTGTTTGTCAGGCAGTGTACTAAGATTTGAGCTATACACAAGCTAATCTGGCTGGACACAGGACTAAACTCTTAGAAAAGCACATCAGGCGCTCAAGGTATGTTCCTTGTCCTCATTCATTTAGTTAATCAACTGTATTTATTGAGGGCTCACTATTTATTGAGTGCTCACTCTGTGCAGATCACTATAATAAGTGCTTGAGAGAGTGCTATAGAGTTAGTAAACCTGCTTCCTGCCCTCGAGGGGTTGACAGTGTAGGAGCTGGAAGAAAGACCAGAATGAACTACAGAGAGTTTACAGATATGTGTATCAGTGTTATCAAGGATTGATGGGGAAGGGAGAGAGTGCCCAAGTGCGTAGAGGATGCAGAGGTAATGAAGTGACTAGAGTAGGGAAATAGGATGGGAATTCAATTTGAGAAGCACTGTGGCCAGTGGAAAGAGCATGGGAGTCAGAGGACCAGAGTTCTAACCCCGGATCCACAACTTGTCTGTTGTGTTACCTTGGGAAAGTCACTTAATGTCTCTGTGTCTCAGTTTCCTCATCTGTAAAATAGGGATTAAATCCTACTCCCACCTACTTAGACTGTGATCCCGTTGTGGGACAGGGACGCTGTCCAATATGATTATTGTGGATCTACCCCAGCTCATAGTACAGTGTTTGGCACATAGTAAGCACTAAATAAGTACCATTTAAAAAATGCTCACAGGTTCCACTCAGTTCAATAAGGAGGAGAAAACAAGGAGGCAAAAAGATGGAGAAAGGGCTATTTCAATCAAAAATTACTAAGGTTACTCCACTCGGCATTCAGTGGAGAAACCATGTAATTCATATTAATCTGTCCTTACTCTGGGCTAAGCAGTCCCTGTCCCACATGGGGCTCACAGTCTAAGAGGCAGGAAAAGCAGATACCATTCTACAGATGAGGAAACTGAAGCCAGGAATGTTTAGAAACTTGCCCATGGTCACAAAGCAGGCCAGTGGCAGGACTGCGACTAGTTTCTGGGTCTCCTGGCTACCAGTCTCTTACTCTTTCCACTAGTTCATTTAGAGACTGATGCTTGGGAGAAAAAGATTTTGAGGGAGAAGAGCACTGAAGGAAGAGTCATCGATTACCTATGAAAGGTCTGGAATTATTTCTCTAAGACTCTAAGACAATCAAATCAAAGATCTTGTCTTAAATTCTCTTGCAATTGTTCTCTGCTCCTAGAACAATGCACCCCAATCAACCATTCAGTGGTATTTATGGAGTACTGTTTCCAGAGCACTATACTAAATGCTTGGGACAATACAATAGAGTTGATGAGCAGGATCCCTGCCCTCTAAAAGGGCCACAGTCTAGTAGATGAAAAAATTCAATGAAGTTGATGAAGGTTGTCCTTATTAGCAATTAGAACTTGCTAATACAACTTTCAGATACTAAAGCCCCAAAAGGGGTTCGGTGAATTTTGCAAAGTCACACGGCAAGCTAAAGGTGGAGCCAGGATTAAAACTCAGGTTTCACAAACCAGGAATTATCCATTTGATTGTGGAACCTGCAGTGACCCCCTCTCCCTTGAGCACAAAGAGACAACTCAACTCACAGCTCAGGACCACAGTTACCCAAGAGTGCCTGAGCTCTTAGCATCCTACAACCCAGGGGCAAACCTTCCTGAAAGATCCAGTACTGCAAATGTTTGATCTCGACTGTGTGTCTGCTTCATCCATTGTCTGTGGTTACTCTTTTGAATTGTCCTCTCCTAAGCATTTAATACAGTACTCCACATACAGTAAGGCTTAATAAATGCCACTGTTTACTTTCATTCATTGAGTGCTTACTGTGTATGCAGAGCACTGTTCTAAACACTTGGGAGAGGGCAATATAATAAACAGATGCATTCACTGCCCACAATGAGCTGGAGTGGGAGATGGACATTAATATAAATTACAGATATGTAAATAAGATACCCACTCCCTCTGGATACCTACAGCCTAAAGTTCCCCACTGGATTGTAAACTCAATGAGAGCAGAGATTGAATCTACTTATACTCTATTATACTCTCCCAAGAGCTCTATACAGAGTAAGTGCTCAGTAGTTCCTTGTAGGCAAGGAATGTGTCTGCTTGTTGTATTGTACTCTCCCATCATCATCATTAATCGTATTTATTGAGCGCTTACTGTGCTCAGAGCACTGTACTAAGCGCTTGGGAAGTACAAGTTGGCAACATATAGAGACAGTGCTCTGCACACAATAAGCACTCAATACTCTAGCTCTCTTCCTCCTTTCAAAGCCCTACTGAGAGCTCACCTCCAGGAAGCCTTCCCAGACTGAGCTCTCTTTTTCCTCTCCTCTTCCCCATCCCCCCCCGCCCTACCCCCTTCTCCTCCCTACAGCACTTGTATATATTTGTACAGATTTATTACTCTATTTATTTTACTTGTGAATATTTGCTCCTCTATTTTATTAATGATGTGCATATAACTATAATTCTATTTATTCTGGCAGTTTTGATACCTGTCTACATGTTTTGTTTTGTTGTCTGTCTCCCCCTTCTAGACTGTGAGCCTGTTGTTGGGTAGGGACCGTCTCTATATGCTGCCGACTTGTACTTCCCAAGCTCTTAGTACAGTGCTCTGCACACAATAAGTGCTCAATAAATGTTATTGAATGAATTCAATGAATGAATGAATGAATGGTGTTGATTGCTTGATCAAAGCCAGCTCCCCAAAACTTCCTGGACTGAACTGAACCCTGGACAAACCCCAAGCCCCTTCCATGTCAGGGATTGTCTCTATCTGTTGCCGAATTGTACTTTCCAAGCGCTTAGTACGGTACTCTGCACACAGTAAGCGCTCAATACAATTGAATGAATGAATGCTAGGGAGCTGGGGCAGGAGGGATAAATAAAGGGGGCCCAGTAGGTGTGGGTGTTTTTGCTTCAGGGGTCCCACTCTTCCACTTCTGAAACAGCAAATGATATAAAGGAAGAAATATTAGAATTAATAGAGTAGCCAATAAGATTGCATTTCTAAAAAGACCCTGAATTTGAATAATGCTTTCATTATCCAAACTGCTTTCACAGCGATGATCTCATCTGACCCAAGGTCACACAGCAGAGTCGTGGCTGATCCATGACAACAATGAAAGGTCTCCTGACCTCCAGACTTGGGCGCTTTCCACTAAGCTGCCCTAGCTGACCCCAAGATCCAGGTTGCCTGCAAATGTATGTTGTGTGTAGCACCCCTGGCCTTCTCTCCATCCTCTCGTCCTCTGGCTCATTCTTCCCTGAAATGTGGCAAGGTGGGCCAGGGGGCCCAAGGTGCCATTGAGAAATTTGAAGAATGATGGACTGTTAAGGAGGTTTAGTGAGTTGTGGGGGGTAGTCTCGAAGATAGTAATAATAACAATGGTATTTTTTAAGTGCTTACTATGTGCCGAGCACTGTTCTAAGCGCTGGGACAAGAAAGGGGCTGATCTGAGGTGCTCACCAAGCCTCACCCAGCTTGTTGTTTGCCTATTTGATCCAGAGCCCAATTGCTCCCCAGGGCCCCCTTTGTTTCACAACATATTTTTCCCTGGGCCTTACCTACAAACACACACGCCAGCATTCTCTCAGCTTTCTCTTCTTCCCAGCTTCTCCCTAGAGGGCCTGGGGGAGGAGGCACTCAGACTGGAATCAGGTGACCACACCTTTGACCCCTCCATGTCTCCTGCATAAGCCATTTTGGCTTGTCCCCTTCATTCCAGCTTCCCTTGGGATGTAGCCAGATGGAGGGGCCAGAAAGATATTGAATCCGTGGAGGCTTCTGCTGGCAGCCCAGCCAAAAAAGGGGCAGGAGCAAAATTCTGAACAAGGGGATAGAGGGAGGGAGCGAAGGGCCCACAGGCTACCAAAGTCATCAGTGTTATTTACTCAGCTTTTATTATGGGCAGAGCATTGTACTAAGCGCTTGGGAGAGCAGAATTCAGAGTTGGTAGACATGTTCCTTGCCCGCACCAAGCTTGCAGTCTGGACTTAGATATGGAAGGGAAGATGGAAGTCAGATTTTCCACCTGCCTCTGCCCACTACCCAGGCAACCATTTTCCCTAGCAGCTTCCCTTCCCTGTTTATTCAGGATTCTCTACTACCTGGAAAAACAGAGGGAACATTTCCAAGCTTTGGATAGTTTCAGGAAGGATCTCTCTTCTCCTGCCCACCTTCCTCTGGACTTTGTCCAGGAGAAAGGGAATCTCAAGAAATACAACACTCTATAATAGCCTTGGGGGACAGCAGCCTGCAAACGCAGTAAGTCAGTATGGAAGCAAGTCTGTCCCTCCTAGCTCACTGCAGGGAGGGGAAGAGGGGCAGCAGGGAGTAAGGAGGGAGAAGAGAAGGGAAAAGATGGATAAAGAGGAATGCCCATGCAAAGGCAGGAGCTTGTTAAGGGTAATTGAAGTCACCTAAATTTATCCTACAAAATCTCCATCTTCACCTTTTGGTCAGATGCTTAACAGTTAAGTTATTTGTGGAGGAGTGTGAAGAAGTGGGGGGGGGGGGCAAAGTGGGGAGGAGGAGGAAGAGGAGGAAAAACGGGAGAAGAGGCCTCATGGACTATTCCTTTGAGTTTATGTTCCATATAGGAGTCGTGCTCACAGCTAGTGAGAGCTTTAAAACAATACACTGTGGAGTGTATTATCCACTCTTGGGGCTCAAGGGGGACTGTAAATCCCATGGTACTGTATGGTAAATCCCATACCATCTGGAGGCAAACATAGATGTCATCCTGCAGGTCACAGGGCCCTCACTACCACCCACTAGAATAATAATCATAATTGTGGTATTTGTTAAGCACTTACTGTGAGCCAAGTCGTGTATTAAGCACTAGGTTAGATACAATACGAGCAGATCAAATGCAGTCTCTGTCCTATATGGGGTTTACAGCCTAAAAGGGAGGGAGAAAAGGTAGCTTATCCCCGTTTTATAGAGGAGGAAACGGAGGCACAAAGACATGATTTATCCAAGATCACACAGCAGCAAATGGCAGCTGCTTGAGAAGCAGCGTGGCTCAGTGGAAAGAGCACGGGGTTGGGAGTCAGAGGTCATGGGTTCTAATCCCGGCTCCCCCATATGTCTGCTGTGTGACCTTGGGTAAGTCACTTAACTTCTCTGAGCCCCAGTTACCTCATCTGTAAAATGATGTAAATGTAAATGTAAAATGTAAAATCTGTAAAATTCGATGAGTCCCATGTGGGACAACGTGATCACCTTGCATCCCCCCCAGCACTTAGAACAGTACTTTGCACACAGTAAGTGCTTAACAAATGCCATCATTATTAAATGGCAGGGCTTTTATTTGAACCTATCTCTTGACTTCCAGTTCTGTGCTCTTTCCCTAGGTCAAGCTGCCTCCCTCAAAACAGGGCAGGACCAGAGAGTGACTGCAATTCTTACATGAGAACTTTGACCTTGTTCATTTCATTTTTGCTAAATTATAGTCATTTAGGAACATCATGACTGTCCCCAATGCATGTCTGTCCAAATTCACCCAAGCAAAAGTATCTGAGTACTAAGCGAAGGCTAATTGGAAATTGAAAATATGGCAGTTCTAGTTCCACCAACCAGCCTCTGCTACAGATAGAAAAGGCACAGAAACCTCAGCAGGGCTATTATTGAATCAGATAGATAGTCCAACCAGCCCAGAACTTTTCCTCTAGCAATGGCAGGATTTCAAGGTCCTCGGGAGCAGAGATCATGTCTACCAACTCCATTGTCCTTTCCAAAGTGCTTATTAAATATCATTGATTCCCAGATGGCTGTCTCCTTATCATCTATCCTCGTGGCTATGAATGAACCCGCTAACAAACTAACAAACTATATCATCCAACCCCTCCTTAAAAGTATTGCTATTTCTTCCCAACACACCTTCTTATGGTAACAAATTCCATTCACCTGCCTCCACTTCAGAAGGTCTTCTGGACATTTGTTTTAAAACCTGCCACCTTCCAGCTTCACTGGGTTCCCCCAGCCCTGCCGAACACAGCAGACTAATAAAAACAACATGTCCTAGTGGCAAGAGCATGAGCGTCAGAGGACATGGGTTCTAATCCTAGCTCCAATACTTGTCTGCTCTGTGGCCTTGGGCAAGTCACTTCAGCTGTCTGTGCCTCAGTTACCTCATCTGTAAAATGGGAATTAAGACTGTGAGCCCCATACGAGACAGGGGCTGTGTCCAACCTGATTACCTTGTATCTACCCCATCGCTTAGAACAGTCCATGGCACATAGCACTTAACAAATACCATAATCATTATTGTTACAAACCCAAGGTCCATAGGAGCCATCGTGTCTTCCATATATGCTGCCCTCTTTTAACATCAATCTGCTCACCTCTAACACTAATCTACTTGCTATACTTTGATCTCATCTGCCTCAACGCTGACTCTTGTGCCTCTGGCTTGGCACTCCCTTCTCCCTTCATATCCAACAGATTATCGCTTGCCCCACTTCAAAGCCTTATTAAAATCATATCTCCACCATGAGGCCTTCCACAATTAAGCCCTCATTTCTCCTACTCCCTCTCCCTTCTGCATCACCCTTGCACTTGATATTCACCCCATCCCCCTCCACTACCCTTTTCCTCCTGTAGACTGCCAACTCCTTGTGGGCAGGGAACATGTCTACCAGCTCTGCTGTATTGAACTCCCCCAAGCACTTAGTACAGTTCTCTGCACACAGTAAGCCCTCAGTAAATACTATTGATCGATACAGGATGGAGGATTGTGAGTGCCCACCCAAGCCTAAGGGTTCAGGATAAATTTCAAAGATTTACCTATGCCTTCTCAGGGAAATTGCTCCACAAAGTCATCAACCCCCTTGGGTCTACCCCTAGCCCCCATCCGCAATCCCAATTCTTGGACAAAAGTTGACGGAGTCAGGATCCCCAGAGTGTGATGTTTCTGGTATATTTCCTTTGTATTTATTGATATCTCAATGTTTGTGAAAACAGATTCCCCAGGGCATGAGCCTTGTACAAAATACAATATGACAGATTGATACTTGCAGTGGAAATTGGCCAGTAATTAGTGGTTGTGTATTCAGTAGCTGACCTCCCGCTCTTACCAGGCAAACCAATTCATTTTTTATAAATGGGATAACTATTCACTCCCAAATCCTCACGGGAAATGTCTTCAGTTATGTGCTAGCAGGGAACCATCAGAAAACAAACAAATCAATCTCTAGCAATACTCAAGATGAGAGCAGATTTTCATACACACACACACACAACATACACAAGATAATTTCATTACTGGCTGAACAATATAGAGATATTGACTTCTGCCAAAATCAATCTTGATGGATGGGAAGAGAGGGAGGATGAAACAGACATCCGAGCATCAAATTCAATATTTGAGGTTTTAATCTACCTCTGTCATACTAGTGGGCTTGTGCATGGTAGTGGTACTTTATGACTACTTTCATACAATCATGGGGCAAAATATTTGGCCTGCATCTTTTGGGGATTCAGTGGTCACGGAAAAATCACAGAGAACCATGTGAAAAGCATTTTGGACCGACACACAGAGAAAAAGGGGAAAATGTTTGTGTGGTCCTCAAGAAGCCTGATCGTTAAAGAGGAAAGTTTGTAAAGTGCAAAGTCTTCCTATCACCTTGATTAATTCATGATCAATAACAATATCATTATTATTGCATGCGATTTGAAAGTCACTAGTTCCTTACATGTAAACCCTATAGCCCAATTAAATATTCTAGAGTGGAGATGAAGGAAGGTAAACAAAACACTGTTCATGTCCTCTGTGAGCCAATCAAGAAGCAGAGACTTACAAGGAGAATTCTCAATAGTGGAAGAAGGCATTCCATGGTTGTATAGTTAGGAGCCAATCAAGACGCAGGGACTTACATCAGTGAATAGGTTCCTCTATCAATTCTTCATTCTAAACCTTGATATCAAGGGTCTGCAGTAGAACAGGTAAACAATAGATAGGCCTTGGCTCATTACATGACTGTTTTCACCCAATCATGAGGCAGAATATTTGGCCTGAATCCTTTGGGGATTCAGTGGTCAAAGGAAAATCACAGAGAACGATGTGAAAAGCATTTTGGAGCAACACACAGAGAAGAATCAAGTTGGCCCAGTTCCTCAGTTCCATGAGGTTCCTCCAAAAATCCCCCTTGAGGTCCAAATTCCAACCCCATTTCTAGGCAGAGGGTTCCATAACCCTCAGAGCAGTCACACGTTGTCAGCCCGTAGGATCCTAGAATGCTTTTAGGAATGAAACGCCAAGGATTCCGCTCCTCCAATGTGGCTTGCTTCAGATGGACCAGCCAAGGGCAGCACTTACCTCTTCACGCAAAAGAACATGTGTTGGGGAGGCTATGGGTCAGCAGACACCCTCCCTAAACAACTACTTGGCTGTCCTCCTGCAAGCAAAACGCCCTGGGCCCCTATTCCATAACCCTCCATTGCCACCACCACAACTCTCTTTCAACACCAACATCCACACCGTTTTCTAACTTTGTCCCTGCCTAACCGGAGCTCGCCCTTGAAACTACAAGGGCAAAGTCCTTAACCTAAGCAATCTGACCAGTTCTGGCTCAGAGGGACAGAGGTATATTGGCATGACGGACAAATATTTTCAGGATCCCAGTTGTCATGGTAATAAGTACGCCTCCTTCCCTTGCCCTCTTCAATCCCCTCCACATCCCCTTGCGTAGGATGCAGTGTGGCACCCCTCCCTCCCTTACATTTTAGGTCACCCAGAAAAAGGCCATGGGGGAGGTGACTTCCTGGAGTCGTCAGTCTGGGGATTGATCTAGTTTCAGTGTTTGAGGCAAAAGTACATGAAAAGCATTGTCCCCAAATCTTGACCCGTGTGTTCTTCTGGGGCAGGGAGAAGTGTTGAAGTGGGAGGGGAGACGGGGGGAGCAGCCACTGTCTATCTCCTCATCCAAAGCCACGTGTTAACGACACAGGCAGAGACCAGCATGGAGTAGAGCAGGAGTTCCTTCTGCCGCCAGCCACTGCACTGCTCCTCCAGAGACTGCAGTCTCCTAGAGATCTTGTACAGCTGCAAAACAAAAACTCCAGTCAGACGGATACAGGGCCAGGCCATCTTCACCCAGCAGGCCCAGCAAGTTCCTGAACAGAACTGTTCTGAACTCACTGAACAGAGCTG
The DNA here is from genome assembly GCF_015852505.1 of Tachyglossus aculeatus. Lineage (NCBI taxonomy): Eukaryota > Metazoa > Chordata > Mammalia > Monotremata > Tachyglossidae > Tachyglossus > Tachyglossus aculeatus. The sequence continues at coordinate 47,822,904 of NC_052071.1, forward strand.
CCAATGCACAGGCTTCTGAGAAATGGTGACATCCGGTGTGGCAGAACCAGGTGGGGAGACGGTGCCACTATTTTCCTCTCTTCCACTGGAATAGGGCAGTGTACCCCAAAGACTACTGGGTAATGCTGGATTACCCTTTGGAGAAGTCTGTCACTGGTTTAGAGCCATACTTGACTTGGATACTAGGGGCTGGGGGCAAGAGACTAGGCGATAGAAGGGATTGGTGGGCAGTGGGGAGAAAGCAGAATTGATATCCCCAAGACCTCAAAAACGCCAGGAGTGAGATGAGGTTCAAATGGGCCAGAAGGGATTCCCAGAAAGAGAAAAATCATGGAAAGAGTGGGGACCAGGGAAGACTACTACAGAACCCAGAATCTGGGATGGAAGAAGCTTCGCTACAAAAATTTCTGAGAGGTTTAATTGGATCCATGTAGGCAAGCAACTGTGTAACTTCTCCCTTCTCCTATCATTCTTTTTCCTCACTCCCCACCACCAGACACACACACACAGAGGGAGGAGAAAAGCCCTTACAAAAATAGCAAAATGAAAACATACTTCCAAAACATACATATATATACCTGACTCTGACTTGCTCCCTTTGTTTTTCCCCTCCTCCCAGCCCCACAGCACTTATGTACCTATCTGTAATTTATTTATACTGATGTCTGTCTCCCCCAACCCAGACTGCATGCTTGTTGTGGGCAAGGAATATATCTGTTCATTGTTATATTGTACTCTCCCAAGTGCTTAGTACAGTGTTCTACACACGCTAAGTGCCCAATAAATATGATTGAATGAAATATAAATATATATTTATTCATATATATGTCAAATGTTAGGTGCTGCCTCTCTTTTCTCTTTAGCAACTTTTCTCTCCATTGGAGTGTAGTTGCTAAAACGTGTTGAGCTACTGTATCCTTTGTTGCTGCTCTCGTCTGTGCACAAACTCTTTGAGAGCAGGGACTTGACTTCTCCTTAGTCAAGTCAGCTGTCCAGACTCCTACCCCGTAAGTCACCCCCACAGGACAGACTGCAGCAAGCAGTGGGATGTGGCTCACTGTGTCTTCACTGAGAGAGACCAAGACCAGCTAAGCCCCTTCAGGAGCCAGAGTAATCTCTGCCCCACAATTCCTCTCCCTCTCACTGATGCCAAGCGCTTAGTACAGTGCCCAAGCGCTTAGTACAGTGCTCTGCACATAGTAAGCGCTCAATAAATACGATTGATGATGATGATGCCAGTGCTTCATGGTCATTCCCTGGCTCACCATCAGCAAGGAAGCTGAGTGCTGAAACTGGTTTTTGAGACATACTAGTCAACAGCCCTATATAATAATAATAACAACAACAATAATAATAATAATGGTATTTGTTAAGGGCTTGCTTTGTGCCAAGCTTCCTCTCAGGGTCGCACCTACAGAGTTTCCAGTACTCCACCTTTCACGACTACAGGAGGGAGAGTCAAGCAGAGGCCTACCCATTCCATTCCTAGCTTGGCCAGTGGCTAGCGACTGGAAGGCAATCTGCTACAAGTCAAAACTCCCCTGTGCTGGGCCGCAGTGACACGGGAGAGAGCCAAGAGCAGAGACTCGTTTACTGAGCGGGAGGAGGAAATGGTAAACCATTTCCATATTTTTACCAAGAAAACGCTATGGATCCACTACCAGAACAATTGCAGGTGGAGGTGGGGCGTTGCTGTGGGTCGGACATGACTCTACAGCATAAGACAACAAATTGTGCCAAGCATTTTGCCAAAACGGGGTAGATTTAACACAATCACATCAGACACAGTCCATATTCCACATGGGGCTGGCATTCTGAGGGAGAACAAGTGTTTAGTCCCCATTTTACAAGTCAGGAATCTGAGGCCCAGAGAAGTTAAAGGGCTTGCCTAAAATGACACAGCAGGCATGTGGGAGAGCCGGGTTTAGAACCCAAGTTTCCTGATTCCCAGAACTGTGTGCTATCATTAGACCACAGTGTTTTCCCCTACAGGGAGCAGGTCCAAAGGCAGAGTCAGGATTAGAACTCAGTACACTGAGTTTCCAGCTCTTGCTCAGCTCTCAGAGCCTCCACTCCTCTCTGGGGGTCATTCTTGTCCAGGACCAACACAGTTACTTTTTCCTCCATGTTCTCACCTGTTTTTTCATTGCCATGATCTCTGACCCACCCATGTCCTCCAAGGAGGCCTCCAGGGCTGGGCCCAGATCCTGAGAACTGCGGACATAATAAAAAGCGGTGTTATTGCCTGGCAGAAAATGGAGTGCATGCCTGCACGCACAAACACATACACACACACACGCCTGGCAGAGACATGAACAATAACCAAATCTTGTTACGCAGCCACATATTAACACATGAAGGTCTGGGGAGACCCTCACCGCAACCCTGGAGCACAACCCCTGACCCCGGAGACCACCATCTCTTGTCTGTTTCTTTATTGTGCACTTGCAGAGTCGCTTGTTCTGCACAGACCATATTGCCGTATTGTGGGCGTTAGATTTACGATTTGGCTGGAACACAATTAGGGCACAGGGGATCACTCTTCCAACACTTGAGGTCTTGTTGGCCCCCTAGGTGATGCACAATGGAGAAAACCACTTAGACACCTGCACAAGTGTGTGTCACTCCCTGGTTGTGTCCTTCCTGAGAGTTTAGTTCGCTGCATTGCACTGAGTGTATGCTCAGTGAATACTACTACTAGGACTACTATTACTAGATGAGATTACCTTACCATCTCAGTCCTTCCTACAGTCCCAGGCCTTTCCTCCAGGGAATCAGGCCCTTAGGGAAGCAGGATAGCAGCAGCATGGCCTAGTGGAAAGAACATGGCCTGAGAGTCAGAAGGACCTGGGTTCTAATCCCAATTCCCCCACAGGTCTGCTGTGTGACCTTGGTCAAGTCACTTCACTTCTCTGTGCCTCAGTTACCTCCTCTGTAAAAATGGGGGTTAAAGCTGTGAGCCCCATGTGGGACATGAATTGTGCCCAACTTGATGATCTTGTATATACCCCAGGGCCTAGTACAGTGTCTGGCACATAATGATAATAATAATAAAGATAGCATTTATTAAATGCTTACTATGTGCAAAGAACTGTTCTAAGTGCTGGGGAGGTTACAAGGTGATCAGGCTGTCCCACAGGGGGCTCCCAGTCTTCATCCCTATTTTACAGATGGGGGAACTGAGGCACAGAGAAGTTAAGTGACTTGCCCAAAGTCACATGGTTGATAAGTGACGGAACTGGGATCCACAACCTCTGACTCCCAAGCCCGTGCTCTTTCCACTAAGCCACGCTGCTTTTCTGTGTGTCAGGTTGTGCACTAAGTGCTGGGGTAGATACAAACTTATCAGATTGGACACAATCCATGTTCCACATGGGGCTCACAGTCCTAATCTCTGTTTTACAGATGAGGAGTTAAGTGACTTGCCTAATATCATACAGCAGACAAGTGGCGGAGCTGGGATTAGAACCCAGGTCCTTCCAACTCCAAGGCCCACGCTCTTTCCACTAGGCTGTGTTGCTTCCCGGAATTATAAATTAGTCCAAGGGGAACGGGGCCTGTGAGCCCACTGTTGGGTAGGAACTGTCTCTATATGTTGCCAACTTGTACTTCCCAAGCGCATTAGTACAGTGCTCTGCACACAGTAAGCGCTCAATAAATATGATTGATTGATTGATTGATTGATTGAGAGGTGGACTGTAGAGGCATGACCCAACTGCGAAGCTCACACAGCCAGGGTCTGGGAAGGAGAACTGACCAGTGGAGCAGGGAGACCTGCCAATTTGCCCTGTCTCTGACCAAAACTCTACCCTGGTACCTCCGACTCCCCATCGCCACACATTGGAGACCCCCGCAAGGAAGCCAAGGCCTGCCCACCCCAGCACACAAGGCAGTAGGCGGATTCCTCTGCGGGTAAGTATGCAAACGTCGAGCACAGAGGGCCAGGGAATGGCGGACAGCAGAGTGATCCAACCCCCTGCCCCAGGGATGTGTGAGGTACAAACATACACACTCAGAGCAGCTGGCAGCCCCCGCTGTCCCTCCACAACAGCTCTGTCTCCAGCTCCGCCTCTGCCCTCCCACCACTCCAGGTGGCCTCCTGCAGGAGGAAACCCAGCCAAGAAATAAGCAGGAAGCAGAGTGTGAACTTGGAAGTGTCGCCGTTGGCTAGCAGGGAGCATGCCGCCCCCGGCAAGGGCCTGAGCCCTGCTTAGTGGCTCCATCAGGAACATTTTTTGGCCTCCACCCCCTCCACCCCTGTGATTCTGGGGAGAGAGGTCTCTAAATTTCCTTCTCTCTTCCCTCAGATCCACTGTGTCTCATGCCCAGGCTGCAGCCTGGCTCAAACTGGTCCTGCGCCAAAGAGAAGGGAAAAGGGGGTCAGGAACCCAGAGACCACCCCAGCCTCAAGTACCCCCTTCCCCACCCCTGGGCTCTGCTGCTCACTCAGGGTTAGAAAGCATAGGGAGGAGGGACATGCATGTGCGTGCGCGCACACGCACACACACACACAAACACACACACACACACACACACACACCAATGTGGGCCAGAGGCACACAGGAGACTGGTCACCTGGGTTGGGCCTGGGGCATGAGAGATGCCTGAAGACGGTGAGAGAGGAGGCTGCCCAGGAACCACACTGCCTGGAAGACGTTCTGCAGGCAGAAGATCCTGTTCCCCTGCATGAAGGGAGGGCAGACAGGGGCAGGGCTGCTGCCCCTCTTTGGCCTGCAAAGTGTGGGTGCAAACACGCATGCATGTGTACACATACGTGTACACACACAGACACACACACACACACTTGTTACAATCCTGGTGTTTAGACTAGTGTCTTTACCTCCCTATAACAGCCCAAACTGTGCCTAGGGAAGCTTTGATGGCAGAAACAGAGATCTGTCTGCCTGGACCCAGGGGCCACTCACTAATTGTGTAAGGACTTCGTTTTTGTTTTTTTATGGCATTTGTTAAACACTTACTATGTGCCAAGTACTGCACTAACAGCTTGGGTAGATACAAGATTATCGGGTTGGACACAGTGCCTGTTCCACACAGGGCTCACAGTCTTATGAGGGAACAGAGGCAAGGAGATGCTAAATGACTTGCCCAAGGTCACACAGCAGACAAGTGGCGGAGCCAGGATGAGAACTCAGGTCCTCTGACCCCCAGACCTGTTCTACTAGGCTGTGCTGCTTCTCAGCAAGGGGGGTTGGGGGTTAGGGGGATCTTGGCACAGCTGGTCTTTGTGTTAGGGGTTGGGAGTCACCATGAAGTCAGTCTCCTGGAGGCCTGGGCGGGAGAAGAATGGAGGACGACAAGATCTGGATTTGTGGGCAGGAAATATGTCTACCAACTCAGTTGTATTTTACTCTTCCAAGAGTTCTGCACACAGTAAGCACTCAACTACAATTGACTGAATGATAGTGAGAGCAGGACTCGTAATCCAGTTGGGGGAAACTGCATACAGACGGCAAGAATCTTTCCTAATAATGTACCCCGAGTCAGGCCTGTAGCTTGGGATGGGGTCTGAAGCTCCCACTGGCTCTGAGCCCTGAACCTCAGCCATGTGACCCTTCACCCCCATCCTCAGGATGCTAATTACAGTTCAGGGTGTCCTGGGACCTTAACTCACCTTGGGGCCACACCCAAGCTGTTCCACCATGGCCTCCCATCACCCCTCGTGGTGAGCTCAGAACGAACCCCAACCTGGAAGTTGCGGAGGGACCTTAAACCCACCAACTCATAACATATTGTCTCAAACTCAGTTCTGAACAACTCAGTGGCAGCAGAAATGGACTGAACAGAGAGAAGAAAAAGAAAGAAGGAAGCAGAGAAGGAGAGAAGAGGGAGAAAAGAGGGAAAGAGAACACCCACCTAGGCTTCAGATTCACCTCAGAATCTCAAGTGGCTCAAAATGTCACAGAATGCAAAGTAGCCAAATCCTTTACAGTATTTCACAAAATCACAAAGGGTGCTGGCCACCAAACTAGTTTGTGAAGCTGGAGGGTGGTAGGTTCAAGACTACCCAAAGGAAACAGTTCTTTCTTTGCCCAGGAGATGGAAAACCCCAGGATTCATTACCACAGGGAGTACCCCCTTCTCCTGCCCCATCCGTAGCACTTGGGGACAGACCTTTAAACTCTGTTGCATCCCTCTAACTGTAATTTATCTTAGTCTCTGTCTCCCCCATTAGCCTGTAAGCCCCTTGAGGGCAGGGATCATGTCTACCAACTCTATTGTATTGTGGTCTCCCAAGCACTGAGTACATTCATTCATTCAATTGTATTTATTGAGCGCTTACTGTGTGCAGAGCACCGTACTAAGCGCTTGGTAGTACAGTGCTCTGCACACTGAAGATGTTCAGCACACAGCACTGATTGACAGAAGTTGTGTGGGCTCAAACTAACAGCAGGTTTAAGGGTTTGGCTGAATGTGTTACTGCATTCATTCATTCATTCAATCATATTTACTGAGCACTTACTGTGTGCAGAGCACTGTACCAAGTGCTTGGGAAGTACAAATTGGCAACATATAGAGACAGTCCCTACCCAACAACGGGCTACCTTCTCCCAAGGAGCCGAGGATATGCCTTTCAGGGCTGGCACAATCCATAGCGGGCCTGAGTGGAACAGAGTCCTTACCGATCATGGCCAATCTTCGCTCTTTGGAGGGAAAGCCGGGAGTCCTCACCAGGAGCCCGTTCCCTCTGAAGTCGGCCTGCTGGGCCCAGGGGGACCTGAGGTAGAAACCCCCTCTAGTCAGTGCCTGCTTGACTGCTTCTGGCAACTGCCCTCCCCACCCACCCCCACCAGTCCCTCCCCAAACACAAGTGCACTCCACTCTGGGGCCGAAGGTGAGAGGGCGGGCCAGTCAAGGGGGCCAACTGGCCCAGAGCCCGTCGAACTGCAGGCCGCAGATGCTCGGCCCAGCAGATGCAGAGCCAAGACACGCTGGGGCGCGTGGGCAGAGCTGGAGAAAATGCCAGGCTCTGGAGGGGGATGTTTTCTCATTTCTCAGAAAGGTTGGCCCTGTTTTTAGTGGCAGAGCCATGACAGAGGGAGAAGCGGGGAGTGGGGGGCCCTTGCCAGCCCAATTGTTAAGCTGCCCCTTCTCCCACGGTTCCTGCAATGGCTGGCATTTCTGTCCTCTTCCCTCTCCCGTGCCCTGGGCCACCCTGGCATGCCCGGTGCCCCAGCAGCCCTAGCAGAGGACGGGCATGGAGAGGAGGATGGCAGGCGTTATCACCAGGAGCTGACCAGGACCCATCTCCGCAGGGAAGACAGCCACTGTCTGCCCGGTCCAGCTTTTCCCGGCAGAACTGTGTTGTGACAATCCTAAAGTACTCGTGAACAAACAGCAAAAAGGCATGGGGATCAACCCCACTGGAAACTCACCCACACATCTCTGCCCCCACTAAACAATGTCACAATTATCACGTCACGAGGTTTGCCTGAGAACTAAAATGGGCCGTGACATTTGCAACCCGATAGATTGAGCTGACACCCTGCATTGGTCAAAATTCCTCAACAAACCAGGCTTTGTCAGGATCAGTTCTGCTCCAGAAGAGACCCTAAAGGGGGCGGGGAAGGACTCCAAACAGCTTGGAATACTTATTTAAGCTGAAAGAATTTCAGGGATCCGATTTCCTTGCCAGCATGTGGGCAGTGTTAAGTGGAGCACTTCACTGGGCGAGCCTGAGGCAATGGATTCACAGTTTCCATTCCTGGTTCTCTGATTCTGGGTGACCAACACTCTGCAGTCAGTTCTCAATTTCACAGGGGCTGCTGTTCAATCCTAGACCCTTTACTTCTACTGAAACTATCTGCCATTTTGCACGCTTGGCCTCTACACCAGAGAATGGGCAGAGAAGTAAAAGAATTAAACTCAAGTCGGCTGATTCTTTCTGCAACAAAATCGAGAGTTGGCCTCCTGAATACTGGGGACTTAGACTAGCAACGTCTCTTCAACATCGCTTACTTTTATAGTACTTTCTCATGTGTTCAGTACAGTGTTTCGCACTTGGGAGGTGCACCGACAATCACAGTGATTGAGTGATTGACTGATCTGGCCCATCCCGGGGCTCTGCAGAGGAAGGCTGAGTGAATGAAGTTCTAGAGCAAGAATGGCTGTGTCCACACACAGCTCCAGATATGTCCCAAATAGCTTCTCTACCTCTCCAGCTTATTCAGGGCAGGACTGAGGTGGGCCACCCTCTACCTCTCTCGTCCTCAGAGCCCCAGGATAGGGAAAAATAGCAGGAGTGTTCCCAAGGACAGTCTGAAGCCCAGGAATTGACTCTGGCCCTGGATACAGTACCACGCTCCTGGACACTGTAGTCCCAGCTCTGACGAGGGTCGTCAACCCCCCCGAAACGTCAACCGGCACAGAGGTAAATGTGGAGCCAGAGTTCTGTCGGAAGAGGGGCCGCAGGCTGCCTTCAGTCGCCTCTAGGAAAGGAAGAAACGATGCTGAGTTACATGGCCCCAAATCCCAGAAAGCAAAATTTTTGCCAGCCCTCGTCCACAGGCCTACTGAGACTAGGGGACTTCCCTCTCTGATCCCGGCCTAGCTGGCTCTGTGTCTGCCTGGTTCTTTGTCTTTCTGCCTTGCGTTGCCCACCCTAAATCAGGTAGAGCTCCACAGCCCACCCCAAGAGCTGTGGGGTCGAAGGATACCCCTCCTCCTCTTTGCCCTGCGTACTCCTCCAGCCTTGTATCAAGAGGATTTTTGAGGTCTGGGCTGCTGATCCCTCACCCTGATGTTTGGAAAGACCCACTAAACTGTATCCTCCTGAAACACATGGGGAAGTGGAGCAAAGCACCCCCTCCCTCTGTTGCCCAGCCAGAAGCAGTGTGGCCTAATGGAAAGAATACAGGCCTGGGCATCAGGGGACTTGGGTTCTAATCCTGGTTCTGCCATATGACTGCTGTGTGATCCCGTAACTCCTCGGTGCTTCAGTTTCCTCATCTGTAAAATGGGAATTCAATACTTCTCCCTTCCCTTTAGACTGTGAACTCCGTGGGGGTCAGAGATGGTATTCGACCAGATTATCTTATCTCTACCCCAGTGCTTAGTGCATTGCTTAGCACACAGTAAGTGCTTAACAAACAACACAATTATTTATTATTATTATTTTCTTGGATCCAACAACAGGGTACAAGGGCCAGTTCCTTTTCATGGACAACAGACCCCCCCCCCCCCCCCAGCCCCAGCCCACGGCCTGAAGTCACTGTTGAGGGGGCAAGGTCTAGGGGGGTGATCCCTGGCTGTTGGAAAAGGAAACTGGGTGGCCAGTGAGAACTGGGTACCCCAAAAGGGGGAAATCCACACACCAGGTGATCCCCCAAAAGATGAAACTTTTCAGCTGGAGCTGAACTTTGCCTCCAGCACTTCCTGCTCCAAGTAAAAAGCTGTCATTTGTCTCTGATCATCTTCTCCCCTCCCACTCTGTGGTGGTTACTGGGGGAAAGGTCGGCTAAAACTGGACTCACTTCTCCCCCACCCCCAATTCTGTGATGCCATGGAGGGGATCTGGCTTCTGGAATGGGACCCAGGGCCACCAGCATGGCTTGGGAAAAGGATGCAATGTACCCATCCCCACTCAGGGGTCTCGGAAGAAGGCCGTTGGCTCCCTGCCTTGGGGTGTGCCTTCTGGGCTGGGGGCAACTCCTGGCCTGGGATGATGGATGGCTGTACTGCTATCCACAGTGGGAATTAGGATTTAGCCTGATGGGAGCTTCCAACATTGGGTTGGGGCTTTTGAAACCCAGACTCCAAGATTCCTGGGGTGATATCACCCACTGGGGGAGGTTGGGAGGGGGACATCTTCCCCAGGTGATGCCAGATAGGGAAGGACACTGGCAAGCTGGGACCCCCAGGGGCTTCAGCTCTAGGAAGAGCAAAGTGCCCAGAGCTCTAGTTCATTTGCATCACCCACTCTTCTCCCACTCCCTTCTGCATCACCCTGACTTGCTCCCTTTGCTCTTCCCCTCTTCTAACCCCACAGCACTTATGTACAGCACTTATGTACATATCTGTAATTTTATTTATTTGTATTGATATCTGTCTCCCCCATTCTAGACTGTAAGCTCGTTGTGGGCAGGGAATGTCACTGTTTGTTATATTGTACTTTCCCAAGCTCAGAGTACAGCGCTCTGCACACACTAAGTGCTCAGAAAATCCAATTAAATGAATGAATCATCCCCCACCTGCTTGCCCCTGAGGCTAGAGCTAAGGCTCCTTCAGGGGACCCAGCCAAGCATCATCGCCACCTCCACCCAGGCTGCTTCCACCAGCTCCAACTCAGCTCCCTACACAGAGGTGCTTCGGCTAATGAAGACAGCACCCAGGCTACTGTAGGGGCTGCAACATAGGGGACTCCCGCCTGCTGCTTCTAGAGTACACCCCTTTCTCTGTTACCCTCTGTCTCCTGCAACAGGGACAGCGGAACAGGGAGGGGGACATGGGGAGAGCGGCACAAAAGGACCCAGACACAGGCCCCAACCCCACACTTGCCCCATTTCTGAGGGCATGGCCGAGGCAGCCGCCCTCCTCCCCCCACACTACTGCCAAGGGAGGAAATGCACTGGCCTGGGTCGCCAGGGGTGCCACCCACACCCTACCTGCCACGGAGATCCTGTCGGGGATGTGCATGTGGAAGGACGGGGGTAGGTCTCCAGCTGTCTCCTGGGGGTCCTCCAGGCCCGGACCCCCCGCCACCTTAAGCCGGGCAGGGACCTGCATGCTCTGGTTGATGGCTTCCGAGAAGTCCAGGTCGTACCTCGGCCGAGTCGGGTCACCGCCACCCAACAGTGTAGATGCCATGACCCTGGGAGCCCGAGGACTAGCCTCTCGCACCCTGTCCAGGTCCTGCTGAGGTTGCTACAGAGACAGAGAGAGAGAGAGAGGCAGATGGGAGCAAGGGCAGTGAATCACCCTGATCAGAGAGGCAATCCAACAGCCTTGAGAAGCTGGGTTAAGCCCAAACAGATGGTTGGGTGGGTCCCCCTCTAGACTGGAAGCTTGTTGTGGGCAGGGAACGTGCCCATTATCGTGGCTCAGTGGAAAGAGCATGGGCTTGGAAGTCAGAGGTCGTGGGTTCTAATCCCAGCCCTGCCACATCTGCTGTGTGACCTTGGGCAAGTCACTTAACTTCTCTGAGCCTCAGTTACCTCATCTGTAAAATGGGGATGAAGACTGTGAGCCCCAAGTGGGACAACCTGATCACCTTGTATTCCCCCCAGCGCTTAGAACAGTGCTTCGCACACAGTAAGTGCTTAACAAATACCATCGTTATTATTATTATTATATTATACACTCCCAAGCACTTAGTACAGGGCTCTGTAGAAAATAAACACTGATTAAATATGATTGACTGACTGACTGGATGAATGGGCTGGGGGTGGGTGAGTGGACCGGCTGTAGGAAATAGAATTGTAGTTAGAGCCAGTTGTTGGGTAGGGACTGCCTCTATATGTTGCCGACTTTACTTCCCAAGCGCTTAGTACAGTGCTGTGCACACAGTAAGTGCTCAATAAATACAATTGAATGAATGGGGACAGACACATCATAATAATAATAATAATAATAATGATAGTAGTAGTTGTAAAGTGCTTACTATGTGCCAGGCACTGTACTAAGCACTGGGGTGGACACAAGCAAGTTCTGGAAGGAACCTTTCTAGACACCATGCTAGTGGCCTAGTGGATCGAGCACTGGCCTAGGAGTCAGAAGGATCTGGCTTCCAATCCCAACTCCCCTCATATCTACGTGAGATCTTGGGCAAGTCACTTCACTTCTCTGTGCCCTAGTTACCTCATCTGTAAAATGGGGATTAAGACTGTGAGCCCCATGTAGGACAGGGACTGTGTCCAACCTGATGCGCTTGTATCTGAGTCAGAGTTCATGGGTTCTAATCCCGGCTCCACCGCTTGTCAACTGTGTGACCTTGGGCAAGTCACTTGACTTCTCTGTGTCTCAGTTACCTCATCTGTAAAATGGGGATTAAGACTGTGAGCCCCAAATGGGACAACGTGATAATCTTGTATCCTCCCCAGCAATTAGAACAGAGCTTTGCACATAGTAAGAGCTAGACAAATACCATTAAAAAAATGCAACTTCCTCACTCCCTTCCACCATGAGGTAGGGAAGGGGCAAAAATCATTATTCCCATTTGACAGATGGAGAAACTGAGTGATGGTGAAGATCCACAATAAGAGAATCCAGGACCCTAGGCCAGAACTCTTACTCTGCTTCCCGAGAACAGCCCCAGCTTTGCCTCCAAAGGCAATCCCCTTCACTAACCCCACCCAAATTCCCTGCCTCTCCCTTCAAAAGGACATCCAAGGGCCTGTGGGTCTCAGATCTCCATCGATGTAAATGAACTGCTATTTCCCTCTAGGGAGAGATTTCCATTACAAAGTACCGCCAAAAAAAGGAGACCTCCCCCTCAGCTCGGGAAATTCAAAGGAGAGGAAGCCAGGCCACCGAACAGGACCGAGAACACACAAAGGGACGAGGATGAGAGGGGAGCTGAGGGGGAGGGAGGGGAAGAACCGTCCTCTGCACCTGGGACCGCTTCGGGTATGAGAGAGGTCCAGCCCTCTTCTCAGAGGAAGAGAAGGGCCGGGGAATGGGAAGAGAGGGAGGAAGAGGAAGAAGGGAAGGAGGTGGAGGAGGAGGAAGAATGGGGGAAGAAAGTGGGGGGTGAAGAAAGGGAGGGGGCAAATAAAGGAAGAATAAAAGGGTTGGGGAGAGGAAAAATAGGGAGGAGGAAAATGAAACAGAGGAAGGGAGATGGGAAGAAGGGAGGGAGAGAGGTGGGAAGAGGGAAGAAGGGAGGAATACCAAGGCTGAGTTTCATTGCTTTCTGAACTCAAGCCTCTCCCCGGACCTATCACTCCAGGGACCTGATCCCCAATCGCAAGGGGAAGGAAGTTCTCAAAGGTCAGGACGAGAGGGGGGCCGGAGAGAAGGAGGTCAAATTCATACCTAAGAGAGGGAAAGATGTCAGCAGAGCGTCGAGCACAGGGGAAGCCCCACCGTTTGGGACGCTAAAGCGAGGCAGAGAGGCCACTATGGAGAAAGGCGTGGGCCAGCCTGGGCCCGGAGTGGGGCGGGGGGATTTGCAGGGCTCTAATTTCTCCGCTGCTATAATTAAGCCTGCCAGATTATTAGCCACCCACAGGGTCTGCTGGCCCGGAGTGCAGCTTGTCAGAAACCAGCCTTTCCCTGCTGCTGCTGCTTTGGTGGCTATCCAGCACGTGCTCTCCCTCCAACGGCTGCAGGAAATAGAATTGTAGTTATTGAGTGCTAACTGTGTGCACAGCACTGTACTAAGCACTTGGGAAGTACAATTCAGGAATTCAGACAATCCCTGCCTACGGGGGGCTCACAGTCTAGAAGGGGGGAGACGGACATCAAAGCTAGTAAACAGGCATCAGTAGCCTCATTATAAATAAATAGAATTATAGATATATACACCATTAATAAAAATAAATAGAATTATAATAATATGTCCACATATACACAAGTACTGTAGGGTGGGGAGGGGGTAGAGAAAAGGGAGTGAGTTGGAGTGGTGGGGAGGGGAGGGGGAGCAGAGGAAAATATTGTACTTGGTACACATTGAAAATATTGTACATATTTATTACTCTGTTTTACTTGTGCATATTTACTATTCTATTTATTTTATTAATGATGTGCATATAGCTATAATTCTATTTATTCTGACTGTTTTGACACCTGTCTCCATGTTTTGTTTTGTTGTCTGTCTCCCCCTTCTAGACTGTGAGCCCATTGTTGGGTAGGGACCATCTTCATATGTTGCCGACTTGTACTTACGAAGCGCTTAGTACAGTGCTCTGCACACAGTAAGCACTCAATAAATATGAATGAATGAATTAATGAATGAATGAATGAATGAAAAGGGGGGCTTAGTCTGGGAAGGCTGTACATCTCTTTGTCTCCTCTCTGAGCTGAGCTTTTCCTCGCAGGCCAGAGACGGGGTCTGCCAGGGCTGGGGGAGGCGGCAGGGCCAAAGGAGGCCAAGGAGGGGTTACGACTACTTCAGCACTTAGCACATAGTAAGCGCTTAGTCCCTGCCACTATAATTACTTTGCACAGAGCACCTGGGAGAATATCACTGAGTTAAAACACACAATCCCTGACCTCAAGGAGTTTAAAGTAGTAATATTCATCATTCATTCAATCGATCATATTTATTGAGCACTTACTGTGTGCAGAGCACTGTACAATTCAGCAATAAAGACTGACAATTCCTGCCCACAACGAGCTCTCTGTCTGGTGGGAGGGGATACAAAATGTGGAGGGAGGGGTGTTAATGGTATCTGTTAATCGCTTACTATGTGTCAGGCACTGCACTAAGCGCTGGAGTAGATACAAGGTAATTAGATTGCACACAGTCCATACTCCACATGGGGCTCACAATCTTAATCCCCATTTTATAGATGAGGTAACTGAAGCACAGAGAAGTGAACTGACACCCAAAGTCACACAGCAGACAAATGGCGGAGCCCGGATTAGAACCCAGGTCTTCTAACGAGAACGTGCTCTTTTCGCAGCATTTGATGAGCAGCATTTGATGCAGTGACTGTACTGAGGGCATGGGAAGTACAGAAGTATGAGAAGCAGCGTGGCTCAGTGGAAAGAGCACGGGCTCTGGAGTCAGAGGTCAGGGGTTCGAATCCCGGCTCCACCAATTGTCAGCTATGTGACTTTGAGCAAGTCACTTCACTTCTCTGGGCCTCAGTTATCTCATCTGTAAAATGGGGATTAAGACTGTGAGCCCCACGAGGGACAACCTGATCACCTTGTAACCTCCCCAGCACTTAGAACAGTGCTTTGCACTTAGTAAGCACTTAATAAATGCCATTATTATTATTATTACAGAACAAAAAAGCTACCCATTCCCTATCCACATGGAGCCTAGACTTCCACTGAGGTGACAGAGATATGTACAGCCTTCCCAAACTAAGCCCCGCTTCACTCCCTCTTCCCCATCCCACAACACTTGTGTGTATATATATTTATTAATATAATTCTGTTGATTTTTATTAATGATGTGTATATATCTATAATTCTATTTATTTATAATGAGACTACTAATGCCTGCTTACTTCTTTTGATGTCTGTCTCACCCCTTCTAGGCTGTGAGTCCGTTATGGGCAGAGATTGTCTGAATCCCTGAATTGTACTTCCCAAGTGCTTAGTACAGTGCTCTACGCACAGGAAGCGCTCAATAAATACGATTGAATGAATGAATCTACGGTCTACAGCCCAGTGGGGGAGATGGATGCAATATAATTTATAGATGAAAGAAAAGAAAAATGGACATGTAGCTGAAAAAGTGCTTAAACAGTAGGGTCTGTTAGTCAACAGGTACAGATGTTCTATGAGTGGCAATGCATAAATCCACAGTTTGTGGTATTTATTAAGCACTTATGTGCCAGGCACTGTACTAAGTGCTGGGGTAGATTCAAGATCATTCATTCATTCAATTGTGTTTACTGAGTGCTTACTGTGTGCAGCGCATCATCAAGTTGGACAGAGTCTATGTCCCACATGGGGCTCATAGCCTTAACCCCCATTTTACAGATGAGGTAACTGAGGAACCAAGAAGTGAAATGACTTGCCCAACGCCACACAGCAGACATGTGGTGGAGCCAGAATTAGAACCCAGATTCTTCTGACTCCCACGCCCATGCTTTTTCCAATAGGCCACACTGCTTCTCCAAGTATAGTTGGCCCAAGAGCGCTGAGGTGTGTAAGTGTGGGGAGAAGAAAAGTAACTGAGGAAAAAGACCCTGTTGGAGATGTGATTCCAGAAAGATGCTGAAGATGGTTAGAGCCAGACTAATTTCTTCCAGGTCCTGAAGAACTCAGAAGAGTCAGAAGGACCTGGATTCTAATCCTGACTCCACCACTCATCTGCTGGGTGACCTTGGGCAAGTCATTTGACATCTCTGGGCCTCAGTTACCTCATCTGTAAATTGGGAATTAAGACTGTGAGCCCCATGGGAGATATGGACTGCGTCCAACATGGTTAATTTGTATCTACCCCAGTATTTAGTACAGTGCCCAGCACATAGTAAATGCTTAAATACCATTTAAAAAGCAGACACATGCTCATTAGCAAAGCAATTCAATACCTAATGAAACCCTTCCAGAGGAAGGATGGGTATATATGTTTATCCATGCAGGTACATGCACACCTCCTCTCCCTCCCACCACCACCAACCTCACTTTTTTCAATTCAAGAGAGAAAAATCGATTTCCTTCATCCCTAGGGAAAATGCCAGAAGGCCCATAGGAATTCAAGAAGCAAGAAGAAAATAGGCTTTTACAGTCTCACTATGGATACTGAAAACTCAGCTGTCAGTCTGCAGGAGGGCAAATGTGTTTAAACTGATCGGTTTCCCTGCTAACTTTCTTCAGGGCTTTTCTCACAGATGGAGAGCATCTGGGGCATTCATTCAAAGGGACTGGATGTTAGGCCCTATGGGGATGTGTATGAACTTGTTTATTTTTACAGAGGGAAAGATTAAGAGAGCTTCTGACTCAGCCAATCAATCAATCAATCGTATTTATTGAGCGCTTACTGTGTGCAGAGCACTGTACTAAGCTCTTGGGAAGTACAAGTTGGCAACATATAGAGATGGTCCCTACCCAACAGTGGGCTCACAGTCTAGAAGGGGGAGACAGAACAAAACAAAACATATTAACAAAATAAAATAAATAGAATAGATATGTACAAGTGAATAGAGTAATAGATACGAATCCAGAAGAGACTTGCCTAATACTCTGATAATATTAGCAGCTTCCCATATTCGAGGCAGAGAAAAATCCAATGTTTTCTGCCTATTCCACTTTCTCTCTTCCCTTCCAGCATGACTAAGGTGCCTCTGTTTCCTCATTTGTAAAATGGGGAGTCAATACCTACTCTCCCTGGCCTTTAGACGGTGAGTCCCACGTGGCATGGGGACTGTGTCAGATCTGATTGACTTGTAATAATAATAATTGTTGGTATTTGTTAAGCACTTACTATGTGCCAAGTACTGTTCTAAGAGCTGGAGGAGATATAAGATAATCAGGTTGTCCCACGTGGGGCTCACAGTCTTAATCCCCATTTTACAGATGAGGTAACTGAGTCCCAGAGAAGTGAAGTGACTGGCCCAAAGTCACACAACTGACAAGTAGCGGAGCCAGGATTAGAACCCATGACCTCTGACTCCCAAGCCCGGGCTCTTGCCACTGAGCCATGCTGCTTCTCTAGTTAAGGCAGTGCTCAGATCAGGTTCCCATAATAGTAATAATAATTGTGGTATTTGTTAAGCGCTTATTATGTGCCAGGCACTGTACTAAGTGCTGGGGTAGATACAACCAAGTTGTACTTTCCAAGCGCTTAGTTCAGTGCTCTTCACACAGTAAGTGCTGAATAAATATGATTGAATGAAAGAATGAACCAAGGCCCCAAAGTCCCTGTCCCACATGGGGCTCACAGTCTCAATCCCCATTTTACAGATGAAGTAACTGAGGCCCAGAGAAGTGAAGTGACTTGCCCAAGGATACACAACAGACAAGTGGCAGAGTCAGGATTAAAACCCATGACCTTCTGACTCCCAGCCTATGCTCTAGCCACTAAACCATGCTGCCTTTAGCAGGTGTTGTTTTCCTGTGGGCAATTAAGGATTCATTCATTCATTCAATCTTATTTATTGAGCGCTTACTGTGTGCAGAGCACTGTACTAAGCTCCTTCGGCCCCCTTCACTTAGTACATCTAGTTAGTAGAAGTAGCAATAGTATTTACTAAACTCTAAGGATCATACTGAATGAGGTCTAGATACAGTCCTTGGCCCCTGAGGGGCTCACAGTCAATCAACCAGTGGTATTTATTAAGCACTTACTATGTGCAGAGCACTGTACTAAGCACTTGGGAAAGAACAATAAATGGCCTTACAGAGAGACTACAGTCCTGGGAGTCAGAAGGACATGGGTTCTAATCCTGATCTGCCATTTGTCTGCTGCATGACCTTGGGTAAGTCGATAACTCCTCTGGGTCTCAATTACCTTATCTGTACAATGGGAATTTGTGCTGTAAACCACATGGAGGACATGGACTGTGTCCAACCTGGTCGGCTTGTATCTACCCCAGTGCTTAGTACAGTGCTTGACACATAGTAATAATAATAATAATAATGGCATTTATTAAGCGCTTACTATGTGCAAAGCACTGTTCTAAGCGCTGGGGAGGTTACAAGGTGATCAGGTTATCCCACGGGGGGGGCTCCCAGTCTTAATCCCCATTTTACAGATGAGGTAACTGAGGCCCAGAGAAGTGAAGTGACTTGCCCAAAGTCACACAGCTGACAATTGGCAGAGCTGGGATTTGAACCCATAACCTCTGACTCCAAAGCCCGGGCTCTTTCCACTGAGCCACGCCGCTTCTCCATGTGAGCCCCATAGTAAGCAGTTAAATACCATTTTTTAAAAAATACAATGGAGGTGGAAGATACTCTCCCTGCCCTCAAGGATCTTACAGTCTAAAATCAAAGAATAATAGTGTGCAGGGGTAAAGGGGCTGGGGAGATCCCCTCTGGCACCCCCGCCCCTCTGCCTGAAGTCGTGGACTTTCGCCAACCCCTCTGCCCGCTTCAATTTCCAGGCAGGGGCCAAGCTGGACAGTGCCAAGAACAAACAAAGGAACTGGCCGGAAGCGTGGGCAGGACAATAATAATAATAATAATAATAATAATAGCATTTGTTAAGTGCTTACTAAGTGCAAAGCACCGTTCTAAACACTGGATGCCTCCTTCAGAGCAGGGAGGGAAGAGGGGGCATGAGGAGCAGCATTATGTAGTGAATAGAGGGCCACTTGTCTGTTGTGTGACCTTGTGCAAGTCACTTCCCTGCTCTGGGCCTCGGTTACCTCATCTGTAAAATGGGGATGGAGACTGTGAGCCCCATGTAGGGCAGGGACTGTGCCCAGTCCGATTTGCTTGTATCCACCCCAGTGCTTAGTTCAGTGGCTGGCACACCTGTTTCATCCTCCTTAATGCCCTCTTGCCCTACTCACAGGCCAACTATGCTATCTGGCAAGGGGTGTGAGCCACTGTTGATGGCCTCTAGCACACTTAATGAGTTTTTACCTGAACTCTGCCCCTCAACACTTATGTCCGTATCTTTTTCTATTATAAATCATTTCTATTTTCTATTCATTTTTCTATTATAAATCCCAGACTGAGCCCCCTTTTTCCTCTCCTCCTCCCCATCCCCCCAGCCCTACCTCCTTCCCCTCCCCACAGCACCTGTATATATGTTTGTACAGATTTATAACTCTATTTTACTTGTACATATTTACTATTCTATTTATTTTGTTAATGATACGCATCCAGCGCTTAGAACAGCGCTTTGCACATAGTAAGCGCTTAACAAATACCATCATTATTATTATTATTTAGCTTTAATTCTATTTGTTCTGACGACTTGACACCTGTCCACATGTTTTGTTCTCTGTCTCCCCCTTCTAGACTATGAGCCCGTTGTTGGGGAGGGACCGTCTCTCTATGTTGCCAACTTGTACTTCCAAAGTGCTTAGTACAGTGCTCTGCACACAGTAAGTGCACAATACGATTGAATGAATGAATGTCCACATGTTTTATTGTCTGTGTCCCCCTTCTAGACTATGAGCCTGTTGTTGGGGAGGGACCGTCTTTATATGTTGCCAACTTGTACTTCTCAAGTGCTTAGTACAGTGCTCTGCACACAGTAAGCACTCAATAAATACGATTGAATGAATGAATGAATAGTAAGTGCTTAATAAATACCATTATTATTATTAATATGAGACTGTGAGCCCCATGTGGGCCAGGGACTGCTCCAACCTAATTACCTTGTATCTACCCCAGCGCTTAGTACAGTGCCTGGCACATTGTAAGCCTTTAACAAAAGTCAATTGTGGGCAGGGATTGTCTCTGTTTCTGAATTATGCTTCCCAAGTTGCTTAGTACAGTGGTCTGCACACAATGAGCACTCAATAAATACGACTGAATGAAGATACCACCATTATTATTAATATTGTTATTATTATTACTATCGGCTGGATGCCTCCATTAGCAGCGTGGCTCAGTGGAAAGAGCCTGGGCTTGGGAGTCAGAGGTCATGGGTTCTAATCCCGACTCCGCCACGTGTCTGCTGTGTAACTTTGGGCACGTCACTTCACTTCTCTGTGCCTCAGTTCCCTCATCTGTAAAATGAGGATTAAGACTGTAAGCCCCATATGGGACAAGCTTCTGACCTCGTATCTCCCCCAGCGCTTAAGACAGTGCTTGGCACATAGTAAGTGTTTAACAAATGCCATAATAATAATTATTATTATTATTACCAGAGGCGGGAGTTGGGGAGGAGAGGGGCATTGGCTGAATGTCCCCATCCGCGCCCGGGGTATCCTGGCCAGGCAGGGGCATGGGGCACAGGGCATGGGGGCATAAGGCATGGCGAAGCAGCATGGCTCAGTGGAAAGAGCACGGGCTTGGGAGTCAGAGGTCATGGTTTCAAATCCCGGCTCTGCCGCTTGTCAGCTGTGTGACTTTGGGCAAGTCGCTTCACTTCTCTGGGCCTCAGTGACCTCATCTGGAAAATGGGGATTAAGACTGTGAGTCCCACGTGGGACAACCCGATCACCTTGTATCCTCCTCGGCGCTCAGAACAGTGCTTTGCACATAGTAAGTGCTTAACAAATACCAAAATTATTAGTATTAGTATTAGCATTAGTATTAGTATTATTCTAAGGCACGGGGCATGGGAAAGGGGCAGGGGGCAAGGGGCAGGGGCATGGGATGGGGGCATGAGCCAGGGGTATTGGGACAGGGGGCATGGGACAGGGGGCAAGGGGCAGGGGCAGGGGCCGGGGTATTGGGACAGGGGGCATGGGGCAGGGGCCACGGGGCATGGGACAGGGGCCACGGGGCAGGGGCATGGGACAGGGCCACGGGGCAGGGGGTACGGGGCAGGGGCCACGGGGCGGGGATGCGGGGCAGAGGCATGGGACAGGGGCCACGGGGCAGGGGCATGGGACAGGGGCCACGGGGCAGGGGCATGGGGTACGGGCCAGGGGCATAGGACAGGGGGCATGGGACGGGGGAACGGGGCATGGGACAGGGGCATGGGACGAGGGAACGGGGCATGGGACAGGGGCCACGGGGCAGGGGACAGGGGCAGGGGCATGGGACGGGGGCACGGGGGATTGGGACAGGGGGTAGGGGGCACGGGGGATGGGACAGGGGCCACGGGCCAGGGTCTTTTAGACTGTGAGCCCGCTGTTGGGTAGGGACCGTCTCTAGATGTTGCCAACTTGGACCTCCCAAGGGCTTAGTCCAGTGCTCTGCACACAGTCAGCGCTCAATAAATACGATTGATTGATTGATTGATTGACAGGGGGCACGGAGGATGGGACAGGGGATGGGGGCACGGGGCGGGGGCACGGGACAGGGGCTTGGGGCAGGGTCATTGGGCAAGGGCATGGAGCACGGGGCAGGGGCCACGGGGCAGGGGCCACGGGACAGGGGGCAGGGGCCACGGGGCAGGGGCCACGGGACAGGGGGCAGGGGCCACGGGTCACCCCTCGCCCGGGCTCCGCCCAAAGGGAAGGGAGCCTGTCGGTGCCCCCCGGTGCCCACCGGCCGCACGAAACTTACTAACCTCGACACGCCTCTCCGCCCCTCCCTGCCCGCGGAGGGCCTCTGACGTCATCGCTCCCCCTCCCGCGGAGCGGGGCTTCGTCCAATAGGAGGCGAGGCCCAGCCCCAGGCCGGCCCGGGATTGGTGGAGCCTCGGGGGCGCCCCGCCCTCTCTTAAAGGGGACGAGTCAGGAAGGCAGCAGAAGGGGAACGGTGATCAGTCAATCAATCAATCGTATTTATTGAGCGCTTACTGTGTGCAAGTACAAGTTGGCAACATATAGAGACGGTCCCTACCGAACAGTGGGCTCACAGTCTACAAGGGGGAGACAGAGAACAAAACCAAACACACTAACAAAATAAAATAAGTAGAATAGATATGCACAAATAGGATTCGTTAATTATAATAATGACATTTGTTAAGCGCTTGCGGTGTGCAAAGCACTGTTCTGAGCACCGGGGGGGAAACAAGGTGATCAAGGTCCCCCTTCTAGACTGTTGGGTAGGGACCGTCTCTATATGTTGACAACTTGTACTTCCCAAGCGCTTAGTACAGTGCTCTGCACACAGTAAGCGCTCAATAAATAAGATTGATTGATTGATTGATCAGGTTGTCCCACAGGGAGCTCGCAGTCTCCATCCCCATTTTACAGAAGAAGGAACTGAGGCACAGAGAATAATAATAATAATGATGGCATTTATTAAGCGCTTACTATGTGCAAGGCACTGTTCTAAGCGCTGGGGGGTTACAAGGTGATCAAGTTGTCCCCCATTTTACAAATGAAGGAACTGAGGCACAGAGAATAATAATAATAACAGTGATGGCATTTATTAAGCGCTTACTATGTGCAAAGCACTGTTCTAAGCTCTGCGGGGGGGATACAAGGTGATCGGGTTGTCCCACAGGGGGCTCACAGTCTCAATCCCCATTTTACAGATGAAGGAACTGAGGCACAGAGAATAATAATAATAATGATGGCATTTTATAAGCACTTACTATGTGCAAGGCACTGTTCTAAGCACTGGGGGGGATACAAGGTGATCAAGTTGTCCCACTTGGGGCTAACAGTCTCAATCCCCATTTTACAGATGAAGGAGCTGAGGCACAGAGAATAATAATAATAATGATGGCATTTATTAAGCGCTTACTATGTGCAAGGCACTGTTCTAAGCTCTGGGGGGGATACAAGGTGAGCAGGTTGTCCCACGGGGGGCTCGCAGTCTCAATCCCCATTTTACAGATGAAGGAGCTGAGGCCCAGAGAAGTTAAGTGACTTGCCCAAAGTCACACAGTGGACAAGTGGCAGAGCCGGGATAATGGTATTTGTTCAGCGCTTACTATGTGCCAAGCACTGTTCTAAGCGCTGGTAATAATAGTGGTATTCGTTATTATTAATAATAAATAATAATGGTATTTGTTAAGCGCTTACTATGTGCCAAGCATTGTTCTAAGCACTGGGGTAGATAATGATAATAATAATAATAACGATAATAATTTTGGTATTTGTTAAGCGCTTACCATGTGCCAAGCACTGTTCTAAGCTCTGAGGTAGATACAGGGTAATCAGGTTGTCCCCTGTGGGACTCACAGTCTTCATCCCCATTTTACAGATAAGGGAACTGAGGCACAGAGAAGTTCCATGACTTGCCCAAGGTCACACAGCACACAAGTGGCAGAGGTGGGATTAGAACCCACATCCTCTGCCTCCCAAGCCCATGCTCTTTCCATTAAGCCGCGCTGCTTACTATATGCCAAGCATATAATAGAACGTAGTCAGGTTGTCCCACATGGGGCTCACAGTCTTCATCCCCCTTTTACAGATGAGGGAACTGAGGCCCAGAGAAGTTAAGTGACTTGCCTAAAGTCACACAGCTGACAAGTGGAGGAGACAGGATTAGAACCCATGACCTCTGACTCCCAAGCCTGGGCACCTCACTAAGCCAAGGTGCTGCCTGATGAGGTCAGGGGAGAGAGCTCGTTAGTAATAAGTAGTAGTAATAAGTAATAAGTAGTAATAAGTAATGAAGCAGCGTGGCTCAGTGGAAAGAGCCTGGGCTTTGGAGTCAGAGGTCATGGGTTCAAATCCCAGCTCTGCCACTTGTCAGCTGTGTGACTTTGGGCACGTCACTTCACTTCTCCGGGCCTCAGTTCCCTCATCTGTAAAATGGGGATGAAGCCTGGGAGCCCCCAGTGGGACAACCTGATTACCTTGTATCCCCTCAGCACTTAGAACAGTGCTTTGCACATAGTAAGCGCTTAATAAATGCCATTATTATTAATATTAATAATTATGCTATTTGTTAAGCGCTTACTATATGCCGAGCACTGTTCTAGTTGTGGGGGTAGCTACAAGGTAATCAGGTTGTCCCACGTCGGGTTCACAGTCTGAATCCCCATTTTACGGATCATCATCATCATCAATCGTATTTATTGAGCGCTTACTATGTGCAGAGCACTGTACTAAGCACTTGGGAAGTACAAATTGGCAACATATAGCGACAGTCCCTACCCAACATTGGGCTCACAGTCTAAAAGGGGGAGACAGAGAACAAAACCAAACATACTAACAAAATAAAATAAATAGAATAGATATGTACAAGCAAAATAAATAAATAGAGTAATAAATATGTACAAACATATATACAGGTGCTGTGGGGAAGGGAAGGAGGTAAGATGGGGTGAGGTAACAGGCACAGAGGAGTGCAAGGTCACACGGCAGACAAGTGGCAAAGTCGGGATTAGAACCCGTGTCCTTTGACTTCCAAGTCCATGCTCTTGCCACTAGGCCATAGCCCCTGCCTTACTGGGACAGGGACTGTGTGCAGCCCGATTGGGTTGGATCTATCTCAGCGCTTAATACAGTGCCTGGCACATGGTAAGAACTTAATAAATACCATTATTATTATATTATTATTCTCGGGGCCATCAGAAATCCACATGGCCTGCTTCGTGCACCAAGGAAGTGGGACCCTCTCCCTGCCCATCCCCCAGACGTCCCTGCGGCTTCTTCCGTGTTGGGTTTCTGGACATGTCCCTCTTGGCTTTCTTCCATAAGAGCAGCTGCTCGAAGCTCGCCTCATCTCTACGTAATGCATAAAGCATGGGCCTGGGATTCCGAAGGTCATGGGTTCTAATCCCTACTCCACCGCTTGTCCGCTGTGTGGCCTTAGGCAAGTCACTTTACTTCTCTGTACTTCAATTAAAGTGTAAAATAGGGACTGAGACTGTGAGCCCTATGTGGGACAGGGACTGTGTCCAATCTGATTTGCTTGTAACCACCCCGGCACTTAGTACAGTGCCTGGTATATAGTAAGCACTTAATAAATGCCATAATTATCATTATTATCTCCCGGTGGAGGGGGCAATTTTCTCCCTAAGAGAACCAAGAGAGGGCTGGGCTTTTTTTATGGTATTTGTTAAACCCTCCATGCCAGGCAATATACTGGGGCAGATACAAGCTTAGCAGGTTGGACACAGTCCCTGACCCACATGGAACTAACAGTCAGTAACAATTTTAAAGATGAGGTAACTGAGGCAAGCAAGGTAAGCATTCAAAAAGTATCATTGATTGATAGGCCTCTAGCATTCCTGCCTTCAGGATTGTTTTTCAGCCTCTATGCCCACCTCTTCACCCTTCTCATCCTGCTCCCCTTTACACCTCCACTTCTAGGCCAACTGCCCCTTCCCTTCCTCTTCCCTTCCACCTGACTCGAGATGACCACTGCCTCTGCCTACTCCTGGATCCCTAAAAATGATGATATTTATTAAGCACTTACTATGTGCCGGCCACTGTACTAAGTTCTGGGGTGGATACAAGCAAATCAGGTTGGACCCAGTCTCTATCCCACATTTTACAGATGAGAGAACTGAGGCATAGAGAAATGAAGTGACTTGCCCAAAGCCACACAACAGACAAGTGGTAGAGTCAGGATTAGAACCCATGACCTTCTAACTTCCAGGCCCTTGCTCTACTCACTACACCATGCTGCTTCCCCCAACCTGAGTCCCCAAGCCCTCTTCAAGTGGCCTGCATACCCCAGTATCATAACTGCTCTTATTAATAATAGCAATCATGGTACTTGTTAAGCACTTACTATGTGCCAGGCACTGTTCTAAACACTGGGGTAGATACAAGGTAATCAGGTTGGATACTGTCCCTGTCCCATGTGGGTCTCACAATCTCAATCTCCGTTTTAAAGATGAGGGAACTGAGGCCCAGAGAAGTAAAGTGACTTGCCCAAGGTCACACAGCAGACAAGTGGCAAAGACGGGATTAGAACCCATGACCTCTGACTCCCAAGTCCGGGCTCTTGCCACTAGGCCATGCTGCTCTCCAGATAGATAGCATTTCTATATCAGCATCCCTACCACACCCACCCCGTCCTCCTAGCAGGCTAGGGATGGGAAACTGAGGGACATTCATTCATTCATTCATTCAATCGTATTTATTGAGCGCTTATTGTGTGCAGAGCACTGTACTAAGCGCTTGGGAAGTACAAATGGGCAACGTATAGAGACAGTCCATACCCAACAACGGGCTAACAGTCTAGAAGGGGGAGATAGACAAGAAAACACAAAACAAGTAGACAGGTGTCAATACCAAGAGAATAAATAGAATTATAGCTATATACACATCATTAATAAAAGAAATAGAGTAATAACTATGTACAAATATACACATGTGCTGTGGGGAGGGGAAGGGGGTAGGGCAGAGGGAGGGAGGGGCGAGAAAAAGACAGGGGGCTCAGTCTGAGAAGGTCTCCTGGAGGAGGTGAGCTCTCAGTAGGGCTTTGAAGGGAGGAAGAGAGCTAGTTTGGTGAATGTGTGGAGGGAGGGCATTCCAGACCAGAAGAAGGACGTGGGCCAGGGGTCGATGGTGGTACAGGCGAGAACAAGGCCCATTGAGGAGGTTAGCGGCGGCAGAGGAGCGGAGGGTGTGGGCTGGGCTGGAGAAGGAGAGAAAGGAAGTGAGGTAGGAGGGGGTGAAGGGGTAGAGAATTTTGAAGATGAGAGTGAGGAGTTGTTGCTTGATTTGAAGGTTGATAGGCAACCGCTGGAGATTTTTGAGGCGGGGAGTGACATGCCCAGAGTGTTTCTGTACAAAGATAATTTGGGCAGCAGAGTGAAGTATAGACTGAAGCAGGGAGAGACAGGAGGTTGGGAGATCAGAAAGGAGGCCGATGAGAGATTGAACCAGCAAGGTAGCAGTTTGCATGGAGAGGAAATTGTGGATCTTGGCGATGTTGTGGAGGTGAAACCGGCAGGTTCTGGTGATGGATTGGATGTGTGAGGTGAATGAGAGAGCAGAGTCAAGGATGACACCAAGGTTGAAGGCTTGTGAGATGGGAAGGATGGTAGTGCTGTCTGGGAGAGGGCAGGGTTTGGAAGGGAAGATAAGGAGCTCAGCCTTGGACATGTTGAGTTTTAGATGGCGGGCAGACATCCAGATGGAGATGTCCTGAAGGCACGAGGAGATATGAGCCTGGAGGGAGGGAGAGAGAACACGGGCGGAGATGGAGATTTGGGTGTCATCAGCTTAGAGTCACCACTTTCCAGCCACCTGAAACCACTCCGGGGGGTTCCCCTGTCTGGTGCCTTCCTGGGGTGTCCAGGGGATGATCCCTGCTGTGAGGTCCCCGGGAGAGCTCAGAGATCCTCCTTGGGACTGGGTGGGGAGGGGTATGAAGAGGTGGAGGTGAAGGTGATGAAGGGGTGATACAATGAGCAAAGCACTGACCTGGAATTCCAATTTGTATCACTTACCCCGGAGGATACAAGGGGATAAATCAGTTGTGAACGCTGCCTGGAGTAGCCACCATGTCAATCACACACCCATCCTCCTGGGGCAAGAAGAATTTAGGGAAAATAAGGCGTCTGCCATCTCTACCACCTAAGAGAAACATATCTTAAGCCCTTAAAAGAGATAGCACATGTGAGATGACTCTGATTTAAACCTTCCTCCCTCCTATCTTCAGACCCCTTCTGGATTCTTCTCTTCATCAATTCCCAGCTCTCTACCCCCTACACCTACTCAAGTCATATTCTAGTCTAGTCAATCAATCAATGGTATTTATTGAGCACTTTGGGGAGTGCACTGAACTAACTGCTTGGGAGACTACAATGGGGTGAATATTAGGTGCTTAAAAGCTACAGCTCCAAGTTCATAGATGACACAGAAGGGAGAAGGAGTAGAGGAAATGAGGGCTTAGTCAGGGAAGGCCTCTTGGAGGAGATGTGATTTTAATAGGGCTTTGAAGTTAGGAAGGGTGGCGGTCTGGGGTATATGGAGGGGGAGTGAGTTTCGGGCCAGAGGGAGGACACAGGTGAGGAGTTGAGAGGATCGAGGTATAGTGAGTTGGAGGAGTGTGTGGGATGTCTTGTAGTAGAAAATCAGCGAGGTAAAATAATCATGATAATAATGATGGTATTTGTTAAGTGCTTACTATGTGCAAAACACTGTCCTAAGCGGCAGGGGGGATACAGGTGATCAGGTTGTCCCACGTGGGGCTCACAGTCATCATCCCCATTTTATAGATGAGGGAACTGAGACACAGAGAAGTTAAGTGACTTGCCCAGAGTCACACAGCTGACAATCGGCAGAGCCGGGATTTGAACCCATGACCTCTGACTCCGAAGCCCGGGCTTTCCACTGAGCCATGCTTCTTGCTGATTGAGTTCTTCAAAGCCAACCATAAGGTGTTCTGTTTGTTGTAGAGGTGGCACAGCAACCATCGGAGGTTTTTTGAGGAGTGGGGAGGCATGAGCTGAACTCTTTTTTTTAGAAAAATGATCAAAGAATTAGTCAAAGCAGAGCATATGCAAGAATGTCATTACCTATTTTCCTGCAATTGTGCTTGAAATTTCTTGAGACAATTCTCAAACTGGAGGATTCTCAAGGGTCCTATGGCCCCGCATCCTGTCTCTAGAGAAGGTTGTTGATCCGTTTAAGAATTTCTGAAATGAAAATCCAACCATTGTCACCAATACCCCGATCTAGTCTTCCAATTCTTGTGTAAATATGTAGCTTTTGTTCTTAAAATAAGTGCTCTCTGAGGCCAGAAATGGGATCTTCTATGTCGTTCTGTATGGAGCCAAGCAAAATACCCTTTGTACAGGAATGCTGGGTATTCCAGGGACACTGGAGGGCAATGAATTGAACAGGTGGAAGAGAAAGAGGCAGGTGTCAGAAAGAGAGACATAAGAATGAAAAAGTCAGTTAGTTGTATTTATTGAGTGCTTACTATGAACAGAGGACTGTACTAAGTGCTTGGGAGAGTACAGTACAACAATATAACAGATACATTCCCTGCCCACAATGAGCTAACTCGTCTAGAGACAAGTTTATACTCTAGAGATGAGTTTATAGTCTAGAAACAAGCTTACAGTCTAGAGGCAGTAAGTCCTTCCCGCTTATCAGGATGCTCAGGACTGGAGGAAGACCTTTAAACTTAGAAGCATAATCAGCTGGTGCTAAGTGAAACAGTGTAGGGAACAGGGGGAGTTTAGAAGAACCAAACCAGAAAAACAGCCAACTAGAAATAATATGGTTAAGTGGAAAAAACACGGCTTTAGAAGTCTAATCCCAACTCCGCAAGTTGCCTGCAGTGTGACCTTGGGAAAGTCACTTTACTTCTCTGTGCCTCAGTTTCCTCATCCATGAAATGGGCATTTGATACCTGTTCTCACTTCTATTTAAGCCATGAAGCTCGGGGGTGCGGGGGAGGCAACTGTGTCTGACCTGATTATCTTGTATCTAGCCCAGCATTCATTCATTCAATCGTATTTATTGAGTGCTTACTGTGTTCAGAGCACTGTACTAAGCATGTAGGAGAGTACACTATAACAATAAACAGATACATTCCCTGCCCACGATGAGCTCACAAGTGCTTAACAAATTCCATAACTATTGTTATAATTATTAGAAAATATCAACATTGTAAACAAGGGAGAAGGAGACATTTCCACATCAAATTAAAGATCAAGGTAACTCTGAAAACGGAAAGAAGCTGTTAGATTCAAGTTTTATCTTCAGATGTACTAAAGAGATGGAGGGAAAAGATATCTCATCTTCGATTTATTTTGTTAATGACGTGCATATAGCTTTAATTCTATTTGTTCTGACGATTTTGACACCTGTCTACATGTTTTGTCTTTTTGCCTGTCTCCCCCTGCAAGACTGCGAGCCCATTGTTGGGTAGGGACCGTCTCTATATGTTGCCGACTTGTACTTCCCAAGCACTTAGTACAGTGCTCTGCACACAGTATGTGCTCAATAAATACGATTGAATGAATGAATGAATGAATGAATGAATGAATGACAAAATGGACAAGCCGGAACCATACTGGAAGAAATTTAAGGGTGTTGGGGGAGTTTGGGGGGGATATATTCAGAGAATGAGGAACCAGGCAAGAAACAGAAGACTCTGGGAAGCCCCAGCCACTAATTGTTCTTGACAGAGGAAACACTAGGATCTGTCAGAGAGGAAGAAAATAGGATTCAACTCTTGAGGAAGTACCCACTTGTCTCCAAGAACGGGGGGGTCTCGTCTGAATTTTATACGGAATTTGCCATGGATTGAAGCCTTTTGCAGAGGTTCGCAATGAGATTCTGAAGCCATAATAATAATTGCACTGTTTGGGCTAAGTGGTGAGGTAGAGCCCGCTGTTGGGTAGGGACCGTCTCTATATGTTGCCAACTTGTACTTCCCAAGCACTTGGTACAGTGCTCTGCACACAGTAAGCGCTCAATAAATACGATTGAATGAATGAATATGATAGAATAGATACAATAGAATCAGATCACACACAGTCCCTGTCCCACGTGGGAAAATCCCAATGCCCTGGACTCAACTGCAGGAAACCAAAGGGTTTCCACGTAGAAGAGGTTAAACTGTCCTAGGCTGACTGTAGGCTTAGCGAAGAGTCAAGATTGCTCTTTTAGGACAGGGAACGTATCTACAACCTCTATTATATTGCACTCTCCCAAATGCTTAGTACAGTGCTCTGCTCTCAGTAAGTACTCAATAAATACCATTGATTGATTAACTGAATGGTGGAGGCCCTGTGACAAAAAGCATTGTAGGAACTTCTAACAGAGGATCTGGGCATGGGATTGCTGAAACAGCAAGGCGTAGTGAGAAACAGCAAGGTGTAGTGGATAGACTTCGGAGTCAGAAGATCACGGGTTCTAATCCCGGCTCCACCGCTTGTCTGCTGTGTGACCTTGGGCAAGTCACTTCACTTCTCTGGGCCTCAGTTCATTCATCTGTAAAATGGGGATTGCAATTGTGAGCTCCACATGGGACAGGGACTGTGTCCAACCCAATTTACTTGTATCCACCTCGGTGCTTAGTATAGTGTCTGGCACATAGTAAGCACTTTACAAATACCACAATTATTATTATTATTGCTGGACATTGGGATTCTGTTGTAAGAAAATGTCATATGGGCTAATGAAAACCTGGTAAGGGATGGGAGGGAAAACCAAGCATTGTGTGATAGTAGCAACAGTGGATATTTTAGGAAAAGATGACAAAACTAAATAATCCATAGAAATAATTATTGATTTAGGGTTATTAAGGGCCAGATTGATTGCAAAATCATTACCAGGATATCTGATAGGGTGGGGGTCTTAAGACTGGAAACTTTTTTTCTTTCTTCTGCCAGCCCTCTATTTGGCTCTGAAAAGCACTTTGCTTCAGGAAAGCCACTCTGAGATCAGTGGAACTCAAAGCAATCAGGGCACCTCATCTGGTTCCCCCCAGGATTTTCTCAGAATCCCACTGGACCAGCCTGACCTTAGATGCAGTGTTCTTGTAAATGGTACTCTATTAAAATAGTTCATTGTTCAGTCAATTTTTTTCCAGGCATTTCATAAAAGAATACCACTTGTACTTGCTTTCTAAAATATTCCCAAATTTGTACCCCAAAGCACGTGAATGCAGCTTCATTCCAAATCTTACAGAAGGAGAGGAAATCCTAAAGGGGAGGAAAATGGACCAGAGAAAGTGAAGAAGGAAATAGGACAGGAGTATTTGTGTTTACAATTCTTCTCAAGTTAGCAAGGACAGAAATGTAATGTGTAAAAAGAGAATCTGACTGAAAGGAGAAAAGTAATGTGCAAAGAAAGGATGAATTTTGGTAAATAGTGTCACTTTGGTAAATAGTGTCCCTAAACACCTTTTCTGCAATGAAAACACTTGAGAGACAAAGAAACCCATGAGGCAAAGTATGAACTATGTGGCATTCCTTAGAGTTATTCCTACGGAAGGCATTATTATTGCTAGAGAGCTATTCACTGCTCTTCACCAGTTGTGGATGAAATCAGCTCAAAAACAGAAGTGTTGCCTAATGGAAAGAGCATGGGGCTGAAAGTCAGAGGACTTGGGTACTAATCTTGGCACTGCCAATTGCTTGCTTTGGACCTTGGGTAAGCCACTTCACTTCTCTGTGCCTCAGTTTCCACAGCTATAACATGAAGATTAAATACCTGTCCTCCTTCCTATTTAGACTATGAACCCCATGAGGGACAGGGACTGTGTGTGACCTAGAGACCTAATTAACTTGTATCTACCCCAGGGCTTTAAACAGTGTTGGACACATAGCAAGTGCTTAACAGATGCCATAAGAAATAGCAATAATTATTGCTATGATTATTGTAATAATAATAATAATTGTGGTATTTGTTAAGCGCTTACCATGTGTCAGGCACTGTACTAAGCGTTGGGGTAGATATGAGCTAGTCAGGTTGGACATAGTCCCCATCCCACGTGGGGCTTACAGTCTTAATCCCCATTTTACAGATGACTTAACTGAGGCACAGAGAAGTTAAGTGACTTGCCCAAGGTCGCACAGCAGACAAGTCGAGGAGCCAGGTCTAGAACCCAGGTCCTTCTGACTCCCAGGGCCATGCTCAATCCATTAAGTCATGCTGCTGTAGCAACTTCCTTGACTTTTCACAAGCTGGGGAGATTCAGTACTGTCCGCCGGCCCCCCACCATCCACTCTCCACAATTGTTGCCAAATTGTATTTCCCAAGCACTTATTACAGTGCTCTGCACACAATAAGCGCTCAGTAAATATGATTGAATGAATATGTCATACACTGGGACCACTGTGCAGAGGACCCCTGCACACCCCCAGGCAGCAGTGTGGCCTAATGGAAAGAGCAAGGTATGGAAGTCAGAGGGCCTGGGTTCTAATCCTGGCTTTGCCACTTGGCTGCTTTGTTACCTTGGGCAAATCATTTAGCTTCCTAGTTTCCTCTGTTGTAAAATAGGGATTCAACATCTGTTCACCCTCCTGCTTAGGCTGGGAGCCCCATGTGAAACTCATACTGTGTCCAACCTGATTAACTGGTATCAATCCCAGGGCTTAGAACAGCTCTTGACAAACACAAATACCATTTTAAAAAAAGGTGTGGCAGCATGGGAGCAGGGCAGCTCTGCTGCCACCAGTGCAGCAGCCCCACATGCACCCATCATCATCATCAGTGGTATTTATTGACCGCTTACTATGTGCGGAGCACTGTACTAAATGCTTGGGACAGTACAGCGTGGCTCAGTGGAAAGAGCCCGGGCTTTGGAGTCAGAGGTCATGGGTTCAAATCCCGGCTCCGCCACTTGTTAGCTGTGTGACTTTGGGCAAGTCACTTCACTTCTCTGGGCCTCAGTTCCCTCATCTGTAAAATGGGGATGAAGACTGTGAGCCCCACGTGGGGCAACCTGATTACCTTGTATCTACCCCAGCGCTTAGAACAGTGCTTTGCACACAGTAAGCGCTTAACAAATACCAACATTATTATTATTATTATTATTATTATTATTACAACAGAGCTGGCTGACACATTCCCTGCCCACAGCGACACTCCTCTGTGATTCCAGACACATCCTTTGCATTCCCTGCATAGCCAGGGTTCAAAGTCCCTGAGCTCCAGGGTAGCCTGAGAGACTCCAGATGGGCCAGGGGATCAGGACAGTCACAGAAAAGATGGGCGAAATTGAGGTAACCCTGGCCAGATCCCTGCATTGGTAAATGCAGGCCCTTGGGGCAGGACTGCAGGCAGAGTCCTTCCACCCAGCTCAAAGTCCCCAGTGACAGCCAGCACATTAATGTCTGTCTCCCAGACCAGAGTGGAAGCTCACTGTGGGCTGGGAATGTGTCCCCCAAGCACTTAGTACAGTGCTCTACACACAGTAAGTGCTCAATAAATACGACTGACTTGCATCTGCTTGGCAGTCAGGGAGGGGGCTGCTCTTCCTCCTGGCAATCCAGCCGTGAGAAGCAGCGTGGCTCAGTGGAAAGAGCATGGGCTTTGGAGTCAGAGGTCATGGGTTCAAATCCTGACTCTGCCAATTGTCAGCTGTGTGACTTTGGGCAAGTCACTTCACTTCTCTGTGCCCCAGTTACCTCATCTGTAAAATGGGGGTTAAGACTGTGAGCCCCACACAGGACAAACTGATCACCTTGTAACCTCCCCAGTGCTTAGAACAGTACTTTGCACGTAGTAAGTGCTTAACAAATATCATCATCATTATTATTATTATTATTATTATTAATCCAGGCAGTGGGTGGTTGTGCCCCTAGAACTGCAAGAGGAGAAACAGACATGTTGCCTAGTAACAGAGGCAACTTGGAGGCTCCCCTCCTTCTGGGCCCCAGGGTCTGTGGGGGGATGCTTCGGGCAGGGACCACCCCCACCCTCCCACCTGACATCTTGGGAGTCAACCAAGAGGTTGCCAAAGCATTTCCTTCTTTATGATTTTCATTTCCTTACTTCCTTATTGCAAGCCACATTGGGCAGGCTTGGGGGAACTAAGGCCTCTGCCACCCCACCCAGAGCTGCCATCTCAGAGTCCAGTCCATATTCGCCATTCCCCAGTCAGAGAGAGAGAGAGAGAGTATGTGGGTGGGTTTGTATGTGCAGGGGTTAAGGGAGGATGGGGGAGGGGTTAAATAATAAGAAGAATGATGGTATTTGTTCATTCATTCATTCAATCGTATTTATTGAGTGCTTACTGTGTGCAGAGCACTGTACTAGCACTTGGAAAGTACAATTCAGCAACAGAGATAATCCCTACCCAACGACGGGTTCACATTACATGCTTAATATGTACCATGCACTGTTCTAAGTGTTGGGGTAGATACGAGGTAATCAGGTCATACCACGTGAGGCTCACAGTCTTAATCCCCATTTTGCAGATGAGGTAACTGAGGCACAGAGAAGTGAAGTGACTTGCCCAAGGTCACAGAGCAGACAAGTGGCAGAGCTGGGACTAGAACCCAGGTCCTTCGGGCTCTGAGGTCCAGGCTTTATCTACTAGGCCACACTTCTTCTCCCCTGCGATTTTTCTAGCCATTGGTCAGCCAGTCACAAGCCCCACCCTCAGCTGCACAGCACTTGGGTACACAGCTATAAGATATATATATTATAAACCACTTATATTACTGTCTCTCTCTCCCTCTATCAATCAGTCATATTTATTGAGCACTTACTATGTGCAGAGCACTGCACTAAGGACTTGGGAGAGTACAATATAACAGATACATTCCCTGCCCCAATGTGTCTGTTGTTGTACTGTACTCTCCCAAGCGCTCAGTATAGTGTTTTGCACACAATAAGCGCTCAATAAATATGGTTATATGAATTGAATGAATGAATGAGCTTAAAGTCTAGATGACTAGTTGTCTAGAGCTCTAGTCTGTAAACTCGTTGCGGGAAGGGAATGTGTCTTCCAACTCTATTGTATTGTACTCTCCCAAATACCTACACAGTTAGTGCTCAGTAAATATCATTGATGATGATTGATAATGTGTTAGTGAGCCTGGGGGCACAGCCCCGGTGATGCTGAGGGTATTTCAGAGCAAGGCCTCACTTTTTCCCTCAGGGAGTTTAAAACCTAAGGGGAAAAGACCAAACACAAACACAGGATTGATGCCTGCCACCCACAAATGGTAGAAACACATACACATAAAAGATGCATTGGCAGCATGACCTAGTGAAAAGAGCACGGGCTAGGAGTCAGAGGACCTGGGTTCTAATCTCAGCTCTGCCACCTGTCTGCTGCGAGACCTCGGATAACTCAAAATTTTTCTGAGCCATCTATTACCTCATCTGTAAAATAGGGATTAAGATGGTGAGTTCCACATGGGACATGTACTGTAACCACCCTGATTAGCTTGTATCTACCCCAGTGGTTAGTACAGTGCCTGATACGTAATAATAATAATGATGGCATTTGTTAAGCACTTACTATGTGCAAAGCACTGTTCTAAGCACTGGGGGGATACAAGGTGATCAGATGTACCATGTGGGGCTCACAGTCTTAATCCCCATTTTACAGATGAGGGACCTGAGGCACAGAGAAATTAAGTAACTTGCCCAAAGTCACACAGCTGACAACTGGCAGAGCGGGGATTTGAACCCATGACCTCTGACTCCAAAGCCCGGGCTCTTTCCACTTAGCCACATTGCTTCTCTGTAAGTGAGAAGTGCTTAATTACTAAGTGCTTATTAGTAAGTGCTTAATACTAAATGCTTAATAAATATCATTATGAAAAGAAAAACCATGTAAGAACAGGCAAAGTGGCAGCATACTTGCCACAGCCCACTGCCATCGAAGTGCCACAGCCCACTACTATGGAAGGATGGAGGGGATTCGTTCAGACCTCATAAAGACAACAAAATGCTTTAGTGGGGTTCCCTAATCATCTCCTCAGCATTCCCTTAAACTAGGCAGGGGCGGCAACGTTCCCATTCCGCAGATTAAGTCACTGAGGCCTAGCTATTTTAGGAGTCTTTCCTCCTCCTGCCATGGTGCGGTGCTAGGAATGGAAAAAGAACTTCAAAGTATCTCTCTGCCCTGTTCTGTGTTTTATTCACTACTGGAACTTAGCCTCCCAGAGGACAAGTCTTCCATTATGTAACACTTTCATTATTGTTTGGCGATTAATCTTTTTTTCCTCTGTGATTATTTGGATTGGGGTTTGAATTCATTATGTGTTGTTTAGAATCATTCTAGCTAGGGCAGCTCAAAGCTACTCCTGGAAAGATAAAGATCTCTAGGGCTAACAGTGGGAGGTCATATTATTCTGATTAGTGTTATTGCTTCCTCCTTCTTGAGGCTGGAGGCATTGTCGAGGACAGGCTGCAAGGGAACCCTGTTCTCAGGCAGAGACCTCCAAATCAGACCCACTTCCCCTCTCGCTTTCATGAGAGGCAGGCTGAGTTGATGGGACTTGCCAAACATTTTTTCTGGGTGCAGCAGATTGTACAGAGATCCTTTGCAGGCATCCCCTACCCAAAGTTTGAACATTCCCCCCGGGGACACCCAGAACCCAGGGCCAGGTTTTAGGGGCCTGAGAGAGGCAATCCGCCACTTTGGAAGGGTTTCATTCATTCAGTTGTATTTATTGAGCGTTTCTTGTGTGCAGAGCTCTGTACTAAGTGCTTGGGAGAATACAGCACAATAATAAACAGACACATTCCCTGCCCATAGCAAGCGTATAGTCCAGAGTGGGGACACAGACATTAATATAAATAAATAAATGGCAGGTATATATATAAGAGCTGTGGGGCTGGGAAGGCAGGGAGAATGAACACAGGGAGCTAATCAGGGCTTCAACCCTGACTTTTGAGGGACCTAGGAGAGACCATCCAGGAAACTGGCTTTCAGACTACTACCAACCAATCTGTTGCCTAATGCCAACTCCAGCGGAGACTATGGTACTTTTAAGTGCTTACTGTGTGCCAAGCATTGTTCTAAGTGCAGGGATAGATACAAGTTGGACCCAGTCCCTATCCCCATTTTACAGATGAGGAAACTGAGGCCCAGAGAAGTGAACCGACTTGCCCAAGGTCACACACCAGACAAGTGCTGGAGGTGGGATTAGAACCCAGGTCCTTGCCACCCCCAGCCCCATGCCCTTTCCACTAGGCCACCCTACTTCTCAACGGTCTCTACCACAGATCAAGGTTAGTCCACGAATATGAAAAAACCACAGACTTAATCAGGAAACCCTCCCCACCTCCCATTTCAGCCTTTGGCTAGTTCACATACCAAGAGGCCCAACGGAGCTAGAGCAGGCCTGCCCTGGGGTCAAGATCAATTAATCAATATTAATAATCAGTAATTAATATTGGGAGAATACAATATAGAGCGAGACACAATCCCTGCCCTAAAGGAGCTTACCATCTATCGGGGAGACCTACACGAAAAGAAATTACAAGTACGGGGAAGCAACAGAGTTTAAAGCCGTGTATGTAAGTGTTCTAGGAGGTGCAGGGTGAGTCCTGAAATGTTTAAGGGGTGAGAACTCAAGGGCAGAAATGACTGGAGGAATATGGTGGTGACATGAGAGATTAATCAAGGAAGATCTTCTGGAAGAGATATGATTTTAGAAGCAGAAGCAGTGGGACCTAGTGAGAAGAGCCCAGTTCTGGAAGCCAGAGAACCAATCAATCATATTGATTGAGTGATTACTGTAACGGAGTTGGTAGGCACATTCCCTGCCCACAACAAGTTTATGGCTTAGAGAAGGCTTACAGTCTAGAAAGACCAGAGTTCTAAACCCAGCTCTGCCATTTGTCTCCTGTGTGACCTTGGGCAAGCAACTGAACTGTGTGCCTCAGTCTCTTCATCTAAAATGGGGATTAAATCTTACTCCCTCCTACTTCGACTGTGAGCCCTAGGTGGGACAGGGACTGTGTCCAACCTGATTATCTTGTATCTGCCCCAGTGCTCAGTACAGTGCTCGGCATATAGTAAGTGCTTAATATAATAATAATAATATCTGTAATGTATTTACTTATATCAATGTCTGTGTCCTCCTCTAGACTATAAGATCATAGTGGACAGGGAATGTGTTTGTTCACTGTTACATTGTACTCTCCCAAGCGCTTAGTACAGTGGAAGCAGCAAGGAATCCAAGGAAGCAGCATGGCCTAGTGGAGAGAGCATGGGCCTAGGAGCCAGAAGGATCCGGGTTCTAATCCCGACTCCACCACCTGTCTGCTGTGCGACTTTGGACAAGTCACTTCACTTCTCTGGGCCTCAGTTCCCTCATCTGTAAAATGGGGAT
This sequence comes from Tachyglossus aculeatus, assembly GCF_015852505.1. Taxonomy (NCBI): domain Eukaryota; kingdom Metazoa; phylum Chordata; class Mammalia; order Monotremata; family Tachyglossidae; genus Tachyglossus; species Tachyglossus aculeatus. Next base: position 47,861,680 of record NC_052071.1, read on the forward strand.
TAAGATTGTGAGCCCCATGTGGGGCAGGGGCTGTGTCCAACCTGATTAGCCTGTATTTACCAAAGTGTTTAGAACAATGCTTGATAGGTAGTAGGCGCTTAACAAAATAACATCACTATTATCATTATCACAATGCTCTGCACACAGTAAGCATTCAATAAATATGATTTAAAGAATGAGTCAATATGATTGAATGAATGAAAGAATAATACAGATAATAAAAGGGTTATGAAGATGGGGAGAGGAGAGGTCTGCAGGATGTGAAGGGGGAGGGAATTCCAGGCTGAAGGAAGACATGAGCCAGGTGACTGAGCCCATTGTTGGTAGGGACCATCTCTATATGTTGCCGACTTGTACTTCCCAAGCGCTTAGTACGGTGCTCTGCACACAGTAAGCACTCAATAAATACGATTGAATGAATGAATGAATGAATGAATGACGACAGAGAGAGAAACAAGATTTGAGGTAGAGTGAGTAGATTTGTTAGAGGAGCAAAGTATGCAGGCTGGATGGTAGAGGGAGAGGAGTGGAGGTAGGAGGCAGGGGACAGAGGTCCTTGATTCCTCCTTCCACCCTGAATGGTCTTAGGCTGTTTCTTTAGCGGCTGGGTTGTTTTGGGCGCCACAGGACGGCCTCATCCCAGCCTTCGGGTCAAGAAGGACCCTGGTCCCCCTGGGGAATAGTTTACCCAGCAATATACACAGTAGTGAGGCCCACAGGAGGATACTTACAAGTTCTTTTCAAATAAATCATTTTTCGCGCAGCACCAGACAAAGCTCACCTGAATATAAACTGCGAAGTTCATCACCGGGAATAATAGGCAGGAAATGGGATCACTTCCTTCTCTAATTCTGTTTCTTTTCAGACCCCAGAAAAATCCTGAGGCAACACAGAATTTGCAGATCTTGCAACCTGCTGAAGTCCAAAATGAGGAACACAGAACTTTTTTCCTCTCTCTCTCTCTCTCTCTCTCTCTCTCTCTCTCTCTCTCTCTCTCTCTCTCTCTCTCTCTTTTCCTCTCCCTCTCCCAAGAAATGACAGTTTCTTCCACCTCAGCTCCAGGTCTCAGCACTTCTCCAAACCCCTGCCATCAGAACATAAAGCACTTAACGGGCAGAGAACGAACTTATCATTTCCTCCAGCTGGGCTTTCCCAAGCACTTACTACAGTGCACCAGGGAAAATGTCTACGAACTCTCTTATATTGTGTTCACCTAAGTGCTTTGTGCAGTGCTCTGCACACAGTCAGTGCTCAATAAATGATTGATTGACTGCACCCCAGACAAATACCCATTTTCACCACTTACCTAATTCAGTTGGAGAAAGAAAGAGTGAAACATCCAAGGGACAGGTTTGGGGGGCTTCAGGCCTTTGTAGCTCCTTGTGGGCAGGGATTGTGTCTACCAACTCTTTTGTAATAATAATAATAATTAATAACAATTTTGTACTCACCCAAGCTCTTAGTACAGTGCTCGGCAGACAGTAAGCCATTGATAAATACCCCTGATTCATTGATTGTGAAAAATGGGAGGGCTTAGGGGTTTGATGGCTCACCTAGTAATAATAATAATTGTGGTATTTGTTAAGCACTTACTATGTGCCAGGCAGTGTACTAAGCACTGGGCTAGATGCAAACAAATTAGGTTGGACACGATCCCTGTCCCACAAGGGGCTCACAGTCTTATATTGGTACTTGTTAAGTTTTTACTGTATATGCCAAACACTGTTCTAAGCGATGGGGTAGATACAAGTTAATCAGGTTGGACACAGTCCCTGCCCCACATGGGGCTCTCACTCTTAGTCCCCATTTTACAGATGAGGTAACTGAGGCCCAGAAAAGTTAAACGACTTGACTAAGGTCATCTAGCAGACATGTAGCAGAGGCAGGATTAGAACCCATGTCCTCTGATTCCCAGGCCTGGGTTCTATTCACTAAGCCCCACTGCTTCGAGAAGCAGAGTGGCTCAGTGGAAAGAGCACGGGTTTAGGAGTCAGAGGTGGTGCGTTCTAATCCCGGCTCCACCACTTGTCAGCTGTGTGACTTTGGGCAAGTCACTTAACTTCTCTGTGCCTCAGTTACCTCGTCTGTAAAATGGGGATTAAAGACTGCGAGCCCCACTTGGGACAACCTGTTTACCTTGTATCTCCCTCAGCGCTTAGAACAGTGCTTGACACATAGTAAGCGCTCAAATACCATTGTTATTATTATTCTCAGTTCTGACTGTTAAGAATATCTGCCCTTGGGGGCAACGCAAGGGTAAGGTTGGTGGATGATCAAACGCTGGAACAGTCAACTGTTGGGAAGCCACAGAAGGAAACGAAGGGCGGGTCGCGTTATGATTAGCAGATATTTGTCAGAGGAACGGGTTGTGAAAGCATACTGACTATAACCAGTTACTGGCCACGCAATGACTTTCCTTTAGAGAAGCAGCGTGGCTCAGCGGAAAGAGCACGGGCTTTGGAGTCAGAGGTCATGGGTTCAAATCCCAGCTCCACCAATTGTCAGTTGTGTGACTTTGGGCAAGTCACTTCTCTGTGCCTCAGTTACCTCATCTGTAAAATGGGGATTAGACTGTGAGCCCCCCGTGGGACAACCTGGTCACCTTGTAACTTCCCCAGCACTTAGAACAGTGTTTTGCACATAGTAAGCACTTAATAAATGTCATCATCATGGGGATTAGACTGTGAGCCCCCCGTGGGACAACCTGGTCACCTTGTAACTTCCCCAGCACTTAGAACAGTGCTTTGCACATAGTAAGCGCTTAATAAATGTCATCATCATTATTATTATTTACTTATAAACTTGTTGATTAACCCCACCTTACTGTGGGGGTTAGGAGTTCTCTTGTAAAAAGTTCTACCCTGTTAAAGCTCACTGTTCTTTTTCTGTTAGACACATTTTCTGAATGAGCTCCTTTCACTGGAATCCTCGGACACAATTCAGTGACCCCTTACCTCTTGGGCAAGGTGAAGGCTGAGTAGGTGGGGATTCGTTTTTAATCCTAGGGTCTGGGCATGATTCTGTTTCATAATAACTGTGGGGAAGAGTTCCTCAGATATTTTTGGCTGGGCAGGAACCCTCCTCTGGTTGTCTGGCAAGTGTGGGCACGGGGGAGAGGAGTGAGGGACAATTTGGTTCCTGTGTCTCACTCTCAGGAGGAAATCTAGGATAGTTACCCCATTAACTTACCACCACCAGGGTAGAAGAGGTCAGAAATGGGGAGGCGGGGGGAAGGGTGGGGGATCTGGAGTTTAGTGGGTGTTATGGTGAAAGGCAAAAAGAAGCTAGCCCCAATCATTCTACAAAAGCCAATCTTCTGGCCTGCCTCCAGGCCCCTATTTGGGGTAGCCAACCTAGAACATGCAGTGAATTGAGCATTGCTCTCTCAGGGTGCAGGGGGTCTCTGGGAAGGGAACAGAGAGAGCTCTTTATGGTAGAGGTGAGGTGGCTTTCGTTTTCACCCCCTCAAGCTGTTGCGCATTGTGTCTGTACCACCAAGGGCACAGGCTAACCTTGTTGTTGCTTAGAAACTGGATGTGTCATGCTTCTGAGGCATAGACCCCAGGGGACCATTTGTTTTGGATTTTTTTCATTTGTTAAAAATTCCGGGTTTCCAGTCCAGAAATAGACCATCTAAGGCATGATTTAAATGGTCTTGCCACACCCTGTGGATTCCAGTGAAAAATGAAGTGAGCCACTTCACTAAGAAGCTGAAGTGTTTGGGGTGGGAACCAGGCGGTGGTTGGTGGTCAAACTGGCCAAATAGGCCCCAACGACCAAGCCTCCTCCTACCTCGCCTCACTACTCTCCTACTACTGGGGAAGTAGCGTGGCTCAGTGGAAAGAGCACGGGCTTTGGAGTCAGAGGTCATGGGTTCGAATCCCAGCTCTGCCAATTGTCAGCTGTGTGACTTTGGGCAAGTCTCTTAACTTCCCTGTGCCTCAGTTACCTCATCTGTAAAATGGGGATGAAGACTGTGAGGCCCCCCGTGGGACAACCTGATCACCTTGTAACCTCCCCAGCGCTTAGAACAGTGCTTTGCACATAGTAAGTGCTTAATAAATGCCATCATTATTATTATTATTATTATTACTACTTCAGTGTTCAGCGCTTAGAACAGTGCTTGGCACATAGTAAGCACTTAACAAATATCATCATCATTTCTATGTGCTAAACTAAGCACTGTGGTAGATACAAACTATTATGATTATGATAGTATTTGTTAAGTGCTTATGATGTGCCAAGCACTGAACTAAGCGCTGTGGGAGATTAAAGCAAATCAGGCTGGCCACATTCCCTGCCTCCAACGGGGAGGAGCCACCTCCCTGTGGCCCCGTGCTCTGGTCGGAGGCAGACATTTCCACAGGATGCATCCCTCAGGGTTTCCCAATTACCTGGGATGCAGGGGAGATAGCAGCCATACACCAAATGAAAACACCGAGAACCCGGGCACTTAAGACTTAGTGCAGATGCTCTTATTAAACAGTGTATCAAATAGACTTTCATATAAAGCCACACAGTTTTAAATATATGTACACAGCATTCTGCCACGGGGTGTGGGCAGTGGGGGGTCAAAACATGCACCGTGTGAAAAGTGTGTCCATCCCGAACAGACACCTTCAACGTGATGAGGCCCGGGGTCTATGGCACGAAGGCTTCCACTCCACAGTGTGAGTCAACTGGACCGCAGAGAGATGGGATACCATCAGTGGACATGGGCATCCAACACTTCCAGCCCTCCGAGGAAGTGATCGTGGGTTCCGAGGGCATTGCCGACTTCCCCTAGCGCAGGCCGGGCACCTGCCAGGCCACACTGGCTATTCTCCTGCCTCCGCATGCCCCCCCATCACCTTCTCTGGCTGCCGGGCAGCTCGGCGGAGAAGGCCCGAGTAGGATGAAAGGTCAGAGAAGGGTCCCTTGAGAGTACAGTGCTCTGCACACAGTAAGCGCTCAATAAATACGATTGAATGAATGAATGAAGTTCCTCAAGGCAAGGGGAGGAAGGGAGGGATGTTGGGTTCCTCCCAGCTCCTCAGTGTCATTGCCTCATGCCCCGTATGCCCTGGGCGAGGCGGTTCAGGCCAGGTGCCAAATATAGACTCCACCATCCTGAAGAAGGAAGCTGCTGGCACAGGAGAACAGGCTCCAGAGGTTGGCACAGGCTGGTGTGAGTGTCAGAACAGGGGGCCCAGCCCAGTAGTCTGACAGCGGTCAGCCCCCGGCAGCTCCACCGGGCACTGTCTGAGGCACTGTGGCTTCCCCAGAGAAATGGAGGCGGGGGCGAAGGGCACTGGGGAAGGCGAAGGGCACTGGGGAAGGCGAAGGGCACTGGGGAAGGCAAAGGGCACTGGGGAAGGTAAGAATGCCCACTGAGCTTGGCTGGCCCCGGGGGCTCGAATCCCATGAGCTTTCCCAAGCTGGCACAGAATTCTGGAACCAGGAACCATATATACAGGAACCTGTATATATATATGTACATATTTATTACTCTATTTATTTTACTGGTACATATTTATTCTATTTATTTTATCTTAATATGCTTTGTTCTGTTGTCTGTCTTCCCCTTCTAGACTGTGAGCCCGCTGTAGGGACAGTCTCTATGTTGCCAATTTGCACTTCCCAAGCGCTTAGTACAGTGCTCTGCACACAGTAAGCGCTCAATAAATACGATTGAATGAATGAATGAATGAACCAGCGAGCCAGAGCTGCTCTTGGGCGCCACCGTGAGGACGGAGAGGGTTGTGTCCTGGATCAGGTTGCCTTTCCTGGGCAGCCCAGAAGGGGGCAGCACTATTCTGGGGGCAATCAATCAATCAATCGTATTTATTGAGCGCTTACTGTGTGCAGAGCACTGTACTAAGCGCTTGGGAAGTACAAGTTGGCAACACATAGAGACAGTCCCCACCCAACAGCAGGCTCACAGTCTAGAAGAAGCGGGCTCACAGCGGGGGCACCGCTGGCATAACACGGTGAGAGGTCATTATTGGGTCAGGCCCAGCCTTCTGCCCCCCAAAGTGACACCCATGGACGGGACCCAAAGATGCTTGGGGGGAAAGTGTGATGGCTACCCTCTTGGTTAAGCAATCGCCCTACCCAGAGAGAGCCCCACTTGAGATGAGCTGCCCTCAGGAGGCAGGTCAATAAGGTCAAGCACGTGAAGAAGAAGAGGGTGGGAGAGGAGAGGGAGGGGGAGCCCAGGGATACAGCTCAGCAAAATCCACAGCAGGGGAATGTCCCTTCAAAATCAGAGGGAAAGGAGGCATTAGCGCGTATGCTTTGCTTAGAGCATAAGCTCCCTGTGGGCAGGGAACGTGTCCAGGGCTTCTGTCACAATTTCCCAGTTGCTCGAATCCCAGTGGGCATTCAAGAAATACTACTCCTACTAGTGAAGCTCCTCCCTCTCTGAGGCTCCCTCCTCCGCCCACCTACCTGCCCAAGCCGTGGTTGAGAACTAAACTCCTTCACGATAGCGAGGCTTCCAAGAGCACAGAGTCCTTTTCCAACCTCTTCTAATTCAACGTTACCGCAAAAGGATGGATATCCGCCTCATTTTCCGCGTGGGGAAACTGAGGCCCAAAGCAATGGATTGGCCCAAACTAGGGGCTGAGCCAGAACTGGCCCCCAAGCCTCCGGACCCCAAAGCCAGCTCTCCTGCAGTTGTATAGGTCTAGAGGGCATGGGCAGTGCCCACCTCCAGGAGCAAAACACCATTCAGCCCTGCTCTACTCTTCACAATAAAATGTTTCCACGTAGGGTGGCAAGAGTTAGTTGTAGGAGAAGGCAAAGGAGGGTGAGAGAGAGCGAGAGAGCACCAATGGACACAAGGGAGATACAAAAAAAGACACACCAGGAAGAAAGATACAAACTGTCTTGTACACTGGAGTCAACTGAATGGGGCAGTCCCCTCCCCTTCTGTGCACAGCTGTTGTGCTGAGATTAGGAGCTCCTGGAGGATGGAAAGAGTTTCAAACACACACAAATACACACACAGTTGCGACAGGCAAGAACACATAGTAGTGAACCCCCAAAATCACTCCCCTCCCCCAGCTCCTTCCCTTCCTTCCCACAAACCTCACCAGCGCCAGACTGGAGTAATGAAAACTTTGGCACCACCTCCCTCGCAGGCACTGAGGCTTGTGGATAATGTCAGAAGGGCCTACTTGTCTTAGCTCTTTGAAAAGTCTGGGGAACGCCGGCCCTGGTCCTGAACTGTGTCGGTCTGGTATCAGCTTTGGGTCGGGGGTGGCTAGTAGTAGCTGTGTGAGGCCAGGGAAGGCCCTGCTGGCAGTGATGCTGTTACCACACGATTGTTCTCGAGGGATTGCCGCTCACCCCTGAACCGCTCTCCCCTAACGCTGCTGTCCTCCACAGCGGAGGCCGATGGACGTTCCGCACAACGACCCTTGCCCGGGGAAGTTGTGGCACTTAGAAGAAGAGGACCCACTTCTCTCCCTAGCCCCCCGATGGAAACGGCACGTTCGCCTACCCCTTGGTGCCAGTTGGGACCTCTCCCCTCCAGACGGCCTACGGGCACCATCCCTTACAGTGCGGCCTCCCACTTCCATCCCACTTCCTCCTCCTCTGGCAGAAGCAACTCAGCCCTGGGTAGGCCCTCTTCTCTTGAGGGTGGGCTAGGCCCTGGGGAGGGGTGCCGGGGGCTTGGGGTCCCCGAATGGGCGGAGGCCCTGAAGCGAGCCAGGCCCCCATGGCCAGCCACTCAGCTACCCACCAGGACTGAGGGAGGGGGCAGGTCCGGTGGTGGCCGGCCGGACTCTCTGGTCAACATTGCGGCCCCCTCCTCCCCTGCCCGACCAAGATAGAGCCCGGCCCTCATGAGTGGGTTTTGGCGACGAGGCGGGTAAGGCTGTTCTGTGGTGGCACCAGCTTGCTGGACCGAGAAGAAGGGGACACCCACAGGGATTTCAGAGCGCGAGGCCGGCCCCGTTACTTGTCCGAAGCGGAGCGGTCCGCCACTATCTCCTCGTACTTGGGAGGAGGGTCACTGTAGGAGACGCTGGTCTCCTCGCTGCTGCTCTCCGGGTGGCCGGTCACCTCCTCGTAGGATGGGGGAGGGGTGGCACTGGACAGTCTGGACAGCACCGAGGTCGAGTGCTCGGGGACACAGAGGGTGCTGTCTGGGGCTGCCCCGGCCCCCCCGCCCCGGCCCTCCCCCGAGGCCCGGCCGCCAGCCTCCCCCTGGCTGTGGGCCGGCTCCCGGTACACCATGACGCGGGGGAGGCTGCGCCCCGGGCGACTGGCGAGGTACCGGTTCTGGGCGTAGGACGGGCGGTGGCGGGTGGCCTTCTGCAGCTGGCACCTCCAGATGATGAACAGAGCAATGACAATCAGCAGTGCCACCCCGAGGAGAGGCACCACCACGTACATGGCATCCGAGCCTTGCCCGGGGTCCCTGACGGAGTAGACTGCGTTTGGGTACACTTTCCAGAACTCCATCTGAAATCCAAACACAAAAGCCATTCACAGCCTGGGGGGACAACGGCGGATGGGAGGAGCAGGAGAGACAGCAATAGGAATGAAGGAGGAGGAGGAGGAGGAGGAGGAAGGGGAGCAGGAAAAGAGGAGTCTCGCAAACCTACCCTCATTGTGCCCTTGTGGAAAGACTATGATCTAGTAGACAGGGGACCTAGGTTCTAATCTCAGCTCTGTCACTAGGGCAAATTGTTTAACTTCTCTGGACTTCAGTTTTCTCATCAGCAAAATGGGCATTCAACACCTGTTCTCCCCCTGGCTTAGACTGTGAGCACTATGTGGTACAGGGACTGTGTCCAATCTGATTATCTTGTACCTATCCCAGCATTTACCTTGGCATATAGTAAGCGCTTAACAATTGCCACAATCATTATTACGCCTCCCTGCCTGACCTCCCCAGCCGCTATCTGGCCCATTTAGTAGCCCCAGAATTGGAAGTGGCTCTCAGAGCCTTTCAGATTTCCTCTAAAGGCCCATGGGAGCAACTCCCACCTTCTTCCCCATTCTACATCTGATGAATCAGAGGAGCCAGGGCCCAAGTGACTCCTGGGAGAGACTGCTGGCAAGGAAGCCAAATCTTCCCAAGACGGAACTGAAATTCACAGTCTCCAGGAGTGAGGCCAGTCATCGCCCCCCATCCCCATCACCTGATGCCAAACTGGCGCTCCCCGCTGCCCCTACCCTGGGACTCTAGGCCCCACCATCCCTCCCATCCAAGGTGGTACGTGCCGTTTGCTCTTTGTCCTCAAACACCTCGTTGACCTCCTCATAGCTGCAGATCTCCTCAATGCACTCCCTCTCGATGGTCCCCTGCCGGAACTCTTCCAAAAACCCATTGGCTCGAGGGAAGCGTCTCAGAACCGAATGAGCATTCTGGGCCTCTAGGAAAACTGCAAGGGAAAAGAGCCAAGATGGAACCAGACGAGGTTCGGGACACGGGGCCCTCGAATTCCAATGTTGGCACCGGAGTGGAAACCTCATGGCCTGCATATTAGATTAACTGGGGAAATGACAGTGGCCACCAAACCAAACCAGGGGAGCAGCGTGGACTATTGAAAAGAGCACAGGACCGGGAGTCAGAGGACCCGGGTTCTAACCCCATGGAAAGCAGCATGGCGTAGTGGATACAGCACAGGTCTGAGAGTCAAAAGATTCTAACCCCAGCTCCACCACTTGTCTTCTTTGTGTTCTAGGGAAAATCACTTCACTTCTCTGCCTCAGTTACCTCATCTGTAAAATGGGGGTTGAGACTGTGAGCCCCATGTGGGACAGGAACTATGTCCAACCTGACTTTCTTGTATCCACCCCAGAGATTAGTACAGTGTCTGGCACACAGTAAGTGCTTAACAAATACTACAGTTATTATCACCATTATTACCCTAGCTCTGTCACTGACCTGCTGGGTGACCTTGGGCAAGTCACTTCTCTTTTCTGTGCCTCAGTTCCCCCATCTTGAAAGTTGGGGACTCAATACCTTTTCCCCCTCCTACTGAGACTGTGAGTCCCATGTGGGACAGAACGATGCCCGACCTGATTATCTTGTAACTCCCCTGCACCTGTACTGTGCTTGGCACATAGTAAGAACTTAAAAAATATCACTATGCACTGTTAGCCCAGTACTCCTGGCTGCGTCATTCATAATTATAATAATAATTGTATTTGTTAAGTGCTTACTATGTGCCAAACACTGTTCTAAGCGATGGCGTAGACACAAGGTTATCAGGTTGTCCCACGTGGGGCACACAGTCTTAATCCCCATTTTACAGATGAGAGAACTGAGGCACAGAGAAGTAGAGTGACTTGCCCAAAGTCACACAGCTGACAGTGGTGGAGCCGGGAATAGAGCCCACGACCTCTGACTCCCAAGCCCGGGCTCTTTCCACTAAGCCACACTGCTCCTCAGGCCCAAATCAAAAACTACTCACTTGCCATGTTGCCTCACTGAGGTATGGCTCCTTGCCTACCTGTGGAAGAAGAAAGGAGCATTGAGTGGTGATGAGCGTTGTTTCTTCAGCACTCCTGGCTCCCACCTCACCTCCCATCCCGATCCAGGGAAATTGCTCCTGTGCCGTCCCTGCCAGTCCAGGAAATCGTGATCTCATTAATATCCCTCACAGGTCTGTTCAACCAATGAGCATTGTCTCCTCGGGCCAACTCTTCTTCCCTTGAGCCATTCTGAATTTTCTTCCTCTGGTCCCAGCTGGCACTGCATCTCTCTCTGGAGGCTCCCTGGCCCTAGATAGGCCCCAAAATCCCCTCCCCGACACGGGGTGCTCAGGATTTAGGTGCCGGCTATGTTGGGATGATGGCCTTCAGTACTGTGTGACCTGAGCATCCAGCCTTACTTGGCCCAGTTACCTGGCAGCGTGGCCTAATGGAAAGAGCACAGACCTCGGAGTCAGAAGGACCTGGGTTGTAATCCCAGCTCCGTCACCTGTTTGCTGTGTGACTTCCATTACCTCAACTACAAAATGGGGATTAAAACGTCGAGGTCCATGTGGAACATGAATTGTGTCCAACCTGATTAGCTCGCATCTACCCCAGCACTTGACACACAGTAAGTGCTTAACAAATACAATAATAAAAAAAACTTTCACTGCTTCTGACTCAATAACTTCCCCTCCCAACAGCATACCTCAGTCAGTGCCCTCCAACAAAGCTGGTAGCCCATGGCACTTTCCCTAACAGATGCCCTCTGTTAGAACAATGATCTTCAAAAGTGCTCTGGACTCATCGAGTGCCATACAAATACACAGCCTGAGTGACAGAAGTCACCCACAGAAGGCACCCCCAGGCCAGGGCAAGCCTACTCTAATCTCTTCTCCACCCTCACACTTCAGAGTCAAATTCCTCTTCACAATCCAACCAAGCCCTCCCTTAGCCAATAACAGATCCTGGGAGACGCTGCCTGGGTGTGGGTTGGGTGTTGGAAGTAAAGAGTCTGAGTTAAAATGCTCCTTTGGAAACATGTCAACACAGCAGGATAGGGATTTTAAGAGGGATAGCAGCTTAGTTTTCGTGCATCTTTTAAAACCAGTCTTTTGCCACTATTTTGGGGTGGGGAGGTGCTAGCAGAAGACACGAAGAACAAAATATTAATAGGAAATTAAAGCCAGCCAAAGTGAGAGTCTACACAGGCTCACTATCCCTTCTGATGTGAGCTGGGTTACAAAATCAACTCTGCTTCCTCCCCTCCCTATCTTCTTTGCTCTGCACGCTAGCCAAACCAAGCTTCCCGCCCTGTTTCACTCCACAATTCCCACCCAGCCTGCGTGACACAGATCATCTACATCTGTTAGTAAAACCTCCAAGATGTTGCTCAAAAACCCCCAACTGCTAAAAATAAAATTCTCTGGTGCTGGAATTTCCCTAGTGTTTGGCTGCAGCAAATGAATACCTACCGATCAGAGCAAGAGGACTTGGAACCATGAATGGGACGCTCAAGGGGAGCAGATGTGAGCTTGTGTCCAGGGCTGGAGAGGAGGTCGGACTGATTTCAATCCAAACAGCGACGGTGTCTGAACGTTCATGAGAGGAGAAAATGGAACCGTCCTCCGGCACTGTTTCCCAGCCCAGATTCAGCAGTTCCTCAGAGCCGGCAGAGCCGACATGAAGCAGCAGCAACAAATGTGTGGGGAAGGGCTTTGGTGATGAGATGCGTGACGGCACGATGATGCCGGAAGAAGCAAGTTCTAGGAATGTTTGAAAAGAAGGGTTAAGGGTAAAGTTTGTGGACGACAGTGCAATACGTAACCATCATTTACCGATGAGTATATGGGACGTGTTACTATTTTCATAGCTGTTACCCGTCTCCTTTGAAATTCATTGAACCCAACTTTGTGTGCACACACACACTCACATATTCATCTCTGCCAGGAGCTACCAGTTCATTCTTCTAAGACAAACCAGAAAACCCCAGCAAGTCTCAACATCCACCCCATTAATGATCTCCACCTCCCCCTGCCTCCCAAAACTTAGTGTTTTCCTCCACTATAAATACTCCATTAATAGGGGGTTGCCATGGCAACAATGAAGAGGCGTGAGGGTTATAGGGAAGGAAATGCTGCTGCAGTCAGACATACATATGTCTTAAGGAGACCTCGTGAACTCTGTCTCTCTGGGGACGGTGACAGAGGCCAGAGGCAGCTGAAAACATTTTTCAGTACGGTTAAATCCCTGCAGACAGGGAATAAAGGCAGACACCAGCCCACGCTGGAGATCTTAAACTCCCCGAGGAAGGATCTTCTGAAACTCGAACGGGAGGATGTTCTACAACAAGTTGATACGCCTCACGGCATCTGGGGTCACAGGATGGAGCCCCGGTGTGGCTTCACAAAAATCAGAGCAATATTTTCCCTTTGACTACTTAGAACAGAAATACTATGAAAGAAATCCCTTGCTCCCCAAGCCTCATGAGTCATGAACCCACCCAGTGACGCTGCAGCTCCAAAATAATTGGGAAACATCAGTTCTGGGGAATCTATTCTCTCCCCGCTGGACATCCCTGAAACTGCATTTCCTCTTCCCACTCAACACCCCCTCGTCGAAACCTCCTCCGGTTCCATGCAGATGCCCAGGCAAAGCTCCACAGACCATGGCCCTTTCACTGGTCAATCTGCCTTCATTTTTTTTCCCTATTACCAAACCTCGTTTTCAATTTCCTTAATTCCTCTAAGACCGGCCTTTTCATTTTCCATACCACTTTTTCATCCAACCCTTCAACCTCCTCTCCGACAGAATCCAGTTTCCAAGTGCCTCCGACTCTTCCTTCATTACCACGTTCATCCTCTTGCCTTTTGCATCCCATCTATCCCAGTCCCCACGTTCCTGTCCCCTAAGCCCCAAGCCCCTTCCCCTTAACCCACCTCGACCTTTCCACCCCTCCTCCCTCGAGTTTGCTGCTTCTTTCCTAAATCGCTCCCAACCATCCACTCCTCGGCCCCGTTTTCCCCCACGGTGCCCCCCAAACCCATCCCACCTGTGTCTCCCACTCACATGGAGTAGTGGAGAGAGTACCAGCCCAGAAGTCAGAAGGTCATGGGTTCTAATCTCTGCTCCAAGGCTCGCCTGCTTTGTGGCCTTGGGCAAGTAAGTCACTTCACTTCTCTGTTACCTCATCTGTAAAATGGGGATTAAGACCCTAAGCCCCATGCAGGACAGGGACTGTGTCCAACCCGATTTCTTCGTTTCCGCCCCAGTGCCTTGTACAGTGTCTGGCACATTGTAAGCACTTAACAAAAACCACAATCATCATTATTGTGGTAATTATAATCACAATATCATTACAACTGTGATATCATTATTATCACAGTTATCATTATTATTACTATTATTATTCTGGGGCCCAGTCCCCCCAAGTTTCCCCCAGGCCGCAGTCCACCCACTGTCCCCCTCCCTAAGGTACCTGCCCTATCCACCCGCTACCTCCCAGCCGCTTCCCCGTTGGCAGGATCCAACCTTTCCCCATCTCATCCCCATCTCATCCCCACCCCAAGCTGGACCCCCATCATCCTCCCCATCCCAGGCTGGACCTCCATCCTCCTCCCCATCCTGGGCTGGACCCCCATCCTCCTCCCCATCCCGGGCTGGACCCCCAGCCTCCCCTCCCCACCTCCAGCCTCCTCCCCATCCCAGGCCGGACCTCCATCCTCCTCCCCAACCGGGGCTGGACCCCCATCCTCCTCCCCATCCCGGGCTGGACCCCCAGCCTCCCCTCCCGACCCCCAGCCTCCTCCCCGTCCCAGGCTAGACCCCATCCTCCTCCCCATCCCGGGGTGGACCTCCATCCTCCTCCCCATCCCGGGCTAGACCCCATCCTCCTCCCCATCCCGGGCTGGACCCCCATCCTCCTCCCCATCCCGGGCTGGACCCCCAGCCTCCTCCCCATCCCGGGCTGGACCCCCATCCTCCTCCCCATCCCGGGCTGGACCCCCAGCCTCCCCTCCCCACCTCCAGCCTCCTCCCCATCCCAGGCCGGACCTCCATCCTCCTCCCCAACCGGGGCTGGACCCCCATCCTCCTCCCCATCCCGGGCTGGACCCCCAGCCTCCCCTCCCGACCCCCAGCCTCCTCCCCGTCCCAGGCTAGACCCCATCCTCCTCCCCATCCCGGGGTGGACCTCCATCCTCCTCCCCATCCCGGGCTAGACCCCATCCTCCTCCCCATCCCGGGCTGGACCCCCATCCTCCTCCCCATCCCGGGCTGGACCCCCAGCCTCCTCCCCATCCCGGGCTGGACCCCCATCCTCCTCCCCATCCCGGGCTGGACCCCCCAGCCTCCCCTCCCCACCTCCAGCCTCCTCCCCATCCCAGGCTGGACCTCCATCCTCCTCCCCAACCTGGGCTGGACCCCCATCCTCCTCCCCATCCCAGGCTGGACCCCCAGCCTCCCCTCCCCACCTCCAGCCTCCTCCCCATCCCAGGCCGGACCTCCATCCTCCTCCCCAACCCGGGCTGGACCCCCATCCTCCTCCCCATCCCGGGCTGGACCCCCAGCCTCCCCTCCCCACTTCCAGCCTCCTCCCCATCCCAGGCTGGACCCCCATCCTCCTCCCCATCCCAGGCTGGACCTCCATCCTCCTCCCCAACCTGGGCTGGACCTCCATCCTCCTCCCCATCCCGGGCTGGACCCCCAGCCTCCCCTGCCCACCTCCAGCCTCCTCCCCGTCCCAGGCCGGACCTCCATCCTCCTCCCCATCC
Organism: Tachyglossus aculeatus; assembly: GCF_015852505.1. Classification (NCBI taxonomy): domain Eukaryota; kingdom Metazoa; phylum Chordata; class Mammalia; order Monotremata; family Tachyglossidae; genus Tachyglossus; species Tachyglossus aculeatus. The sequence goes on from NC_052071.1 coordinate 47,876,868, forward strand.
CGGGCTGGACCCCCAGCCCCCTCTCCCCGCCCCCCCGGTGAGCCGGCCCCTCCCCGGCCTCCGGTGAGCCGGGGGTCCGGGCTGGTGCCCTCCCTCCTCCCTCCTCCGGGCTGGTGTCCCGGGGGCCCGCCCTGCCCGCGGGGTGGGGGCGGTGGGGGGCAGCTCCTCCCTGCCGGAGCCCCGAGCCGCTCTCCGTTACCTGTTCATCGTCCTCCCTCCGATCCTCCCTCCGATCCTCCCTCCTGTCCTCCCTCCCTCCCTCCGGCCCGCAGCCCCGCAGCCCCGGCGGGACGAGGGCCGTGGGACCAGGGAGGATGGAGGACGGGGAAGGGAGGAGGGAGGAGGGAGGAGGCAGGAGGGAGGAGGGAGGGGCCGAGCGCTCAGCCCCGCCCCTCCGCCGTCATTCATTCATTCAACCGCATTTATTGAGCGCTTACTGTGTGCAAAGCACTGCACTAAGCGCTTGGGAAGTCCAAGTCGGCAACATCTAGAGACGGTCCCTACCCAACAGCGGGCTCACAGTCGAGAAGGGGGAGACAGGCCAATTGTCAGCTGTGTGACCCTGGGCAAGTCCTCCCCCCGCCTTACCTCCTTCCCCTCCCCACAGCACCTGTATATATGTATATATGTTTGTACGGATTAATTACCCTATTTATTTATTTTATTTGTACATATTTATTCCATTTATTTTATTTTGTTAATATGTTTGGTTTCGTTCTCTGTCTCCCCCTTCTAGACTGGGAGCCCACTGTTGGGTAGGGACCGTCTCTATATGTTGCCAACTTGGACTTCCCAAGCGCTTAGTACAGTGCTCTGCACACAGTAAGCGCTTAATAAATACGATTGAATGAATGAATGAACTTAACTTCTCTCTGCCTCAGTTACCTCATCTGTCAAATGGGGATGAAGGCTGTGAGCCCCCCGTGGGACAACCCATCACCTTGTAACCTCCCCAGCGCTTAGGACAGTGCTTTGCCCACATAGTAAGCGCTTAATAAATGCCATCATTATTAAATCAAAGCATATTAACAAAATAAAATAAATAGAATAGTAAATATGTACAAGTAGAATAAATAGAGAAATAAATCTGTACAAACATATATGCAAGGTGCTGTGGGGAGGGGAAGGAGGTAGGACAGGGGGTGGGGAGGGGGAGAGGAATGGGGGAACCATCCGCTGCTCTTCGTCCATCAGTAATAATAATAATAATGATGACAGCATTTATTAAACGCTTACTATGTACAAAGCACCGTTCTAAGGGCTGGGGTGATTACAAGGTGATTAGGTTGTCCCATGGGGGCTTCACAGTCTTAATCCCTATTTTATAGATGAGGTAACTGAGGCACAGAGAAGTTCAGTGACTTGCCCAAAGTCACACAGCTGACAGTTGGTGGAGCCGGGATTTGAACCCATGACCTCTGACTCCAAAGCCCGGGCTCTTTCAGAGGGTAGGGGGGCAGGGAGGGGGCGGGGCTGCGGGGCGCCACACTGTGCTGACCCCTGAGTTCTCGGGAGGCCCGCCCCCCGCCCCGGACCCTGTCGGGGATCCCTGCTCGGTGGGGACAGGGTGACTCTCTACCCCTTCTAATAATAATAATGATAATGATGGCATTTGTTAAGCGCTTACTATGTGCAAAGCACTGTTCTAAGCGCTGGGGAGGATACAAGGTGATCAGATGGTCCCACGTGGGGCTCACAATCTTCATCCCCATTTGACAGATGAGATCACTGAGGCCCAGAGAAGTAGAGAAGCAGCGTGGCTCAGTGGAAAAAGCATGAGCTTGGGAGCCAGAGGTCATGGGTCATGGGTTCTAATCCCGACTCTGCCACTTGTCAGCTGTGTGACTTTGGGCAAGTCACTTAACTTCTCTGTGCCTCAGTTACCTCATCTGTGACATGGGGATGAAGACGGTGAGCCCCACATGGGACAACTTGATCAACCTGTATCCCCGCCCCCCCAAGCGCCTAGAACAGTGCTTCGCCCTTAGTAAGCGCTTAACAAATACCATCATTGTTCTTATTATTAACTTGCCCAAAGTCACACAGCTGACAGTTGACGGAGCTGGGATTTGAACCCATGACCTCGGACTCCCAAACCCGTGTCCACTAAGTCATGCTGCTTCTCTACGGGATTCATCTGCCGGTCCCAAAGCGTGCTGAATGCAGCCCCTTGGAATCCCACTTTGCACCCCTGAAGCTCTCTCCCGGCGCCCGTTAGGATGGAGGAGAAACTTCCAGTTGGGAAGAGCTTATTGATGTAGGTCCTCGGGGCCCAGTGGACTGGGAGCCAAGACACCTGGGTTCTTAGCCCAGCTTCGCTGCTTGCCTGCTGTGCTACCTTGGTCGACTCACTTAACTTCTCTGTGCCTCAGTTTTCTCAACTGGAAAATTCATTCATTAAATCAATCGGAAAATTCATTCATTAAATCAATCGTATTTATTGAGTGCTTGCTATGTGCAGAGTATGGCACCAAGCACTTGGAAAGTACAATTCAGCAGTATAGAAAGACAGTCCCTGCCCACATCTGGCTTGCAGTCTAGAAGGGGGTGAGACAGACATCAAAACAAGTAAACAGGCATTAATATAAATAAACAGAATTATAGATATATACATATATCCCAGTGCTTAGAACAGTGCTTTGCACATAGTAAGCGCTTAACAAATACCATCATTATTACATATACATTTATACTGGGGATGAAGTACCCCTTAGACTGTGAGACCCATATGGGACAGGAACTGTGTCTGATCTGATTTTTTTTTGTACCTACCACAATGCTTGAGACAGAGTAACAAGTATCATCGTCATTGAGAAGCAGCATCGCTCGGTGGAAAGAGCTTGGGTTTAGGAGTCAGTGGTCGTGGGTTCTAATCCCGGCTCTGCCACTTGTCAGCTGCGTGACTTTGAGCAAGTCATTTCACTTCTCAGTGCCTCAGTTACCTCGTCTGTCAAATGGGGATTGAGACTGTGAGCCCCACGTGGGACAACCCAATCACCTTGTATCCCCCCCCAGCGCTTAGAACAGTGCTTCGCACATAGTAAGTGCTTAATATCATTATTATTATTATTATCATTATTACTCCATGTCCTTTCCTCCCTCAATGGAGGGGCTATTAGGGAGGGGCCTGTCCTTCCTTCCGTGAATGGAGTGATAGTGACATTACCCTAGCCCCTTTTTGGAGACTGCTTCTCTGCTCTTTTAAACTTTGGTTTCTGAAACCTTGATTATCATGCAGATGACCTTTTAAATCCTTTCCATTCTTAGCTATTTACACCAATTAATGGTGAGGGGAGGGGTATGGATAACTGGAAATCAGGAACAATACAAAACAAGGGATGCTTACAGTCCTCTACACTGTAAGTTCCATGTGAGCAGGGAACATGTCTACCAATTCTGCTGCGTTATGCTCTCCCACGTGCTTAGTATAGTGCTCTACACACAATAATTGCTCAATAAAAGCCATTCATTGGATGAGGCAGTTTAAACCCCAGCCAGACGTCCTATGTGCTACCTGGGTCTCAGAGCTGACGGTCAGTTGAGGCAGGCAGGTGGGCACGACTGTTCCCAATGGCGATGGTCCTTGTGAGTGACAGTTCCTCAGCTACTGAGGGTGAGAAAGTCTCCTGGAGGATAAAGGACAATGGACCACTCTGTACTAGGTTCAGGGTGAGGGCCAGAGGGGTTGGGAGGCGGGGCGGGGGGCAGCTTGGTTGAAAAGATAACGGCCCTGCAGGTCCAGCTGGGGAACAATCCCCCACTGCTTGGACAGCTCTTTGTGCCCCATCTTACCTCCTTCCCTTCCCCACAGCACCTGTATATATGTATATATGTTTGTAAATATTTATTACTCTATTTATTTATTTATTTTACTTGTACATATCTGTTCTATTTATTTTATTTTGTTAGTATGCTTGGTTTTGTTCTCCGTCTCCCCCTTTTAGACTGTGAGCCCACTGTTGGGTAGGGACCGTCTCTATATGTTGCCAACTTGTACTTCCCAAGCGCTTAGTACAGTGCTCTGCACACAGTAAGCGCTCAATAAATGCGATTGATTGATTGATTTGTGCCTGCAGTTCTTCACAGCCAACAATGCCCTACCCTCAGATAGGGCCCGACGCAGTCTGTCTGTGGACCGTGCTAGACCATTCCGAGTTCCCAGCCCTGCTATTGGTACAGGGAAAAAGATAACAATAATAAAAGTGGTATTTGTTAAGTGTTTGCTGAGGATGATGATGGCATTTGTTAAGCACTTACTATGTGCAAAGCACTGTTCTAAGCGCTGGGGAGGATACAAGGTGATCAGATTGTCCCACGTGGGGCTCGCAGTCTTCATCCCCATTTTACAGATGAGGTAACTGAGGCACAGAGAAGTTAAGTGACTTGCCCAAAGTCACACAGCTGACAGTTGGCGGTGCCGGTACTTGAACCCATGACCACTGACTCCTAAGCCATAGGTTCTTTCCATTGAGCCACGCTGCTTCTGTGGGTACCAACCTGTTTGTTAAGCACTAGGATAGAGTCAAGATAATCAGGTCAAACATAGACCTGTCCCACTTGGGGCTCACAGAATAAAGGGGAAAGAGAACAATTTATTTATTGAGCACTTTCTGTGTGCAGAGCACTGTACTCATGGCTCAGTGGAAAGAGCCCGGGCTTGGGAGTCAGAGGTCATGGGTTCTAAACCCAGCTTCACCACTTATCAGCTGTATTACCTTGGGCAAGTCACTTCATTGGGCCTCAGTTACCTCTTCTGGAAAATGGGGATGAGGACTGTGAGCCCCATGTGGGACAACCTGATTACCTTGTATCTTCCTCAGCGCTAAGAACAGTATTTGACATATAGTACACACTTAACAAATACCATCATAATTATTATTATTATTACTGAGTGCTTGGGAAGGTACAATAAAAGGATTTGGTAGGTGTGTTCCCTGCCCATAAGGAGCTTGCAATCTAGAGGGTTAGACAGACGTTAAAATACATTATGGGTATATACATAAGTGCTGTAATACTGAGGGTGGAGTGAATATCAAGTTTACAGATCTGAGTGCATAGGCGACATGGAGGGGAGAAGAAATAGGGGAAATGAGGGCTTAGTTGGGGAAGGCCTCTTGCAGAAGATAGGATTTTAAAATTCTTTGAAGTTGGGGAGAGAACACCAATTTGCAGAGGTGGATTCGGAGGCCGGGGGAGAAGTTAACTGACTTGTCCAAGGTCGCACAACAGGAAAGTGGTGCAGCCAGGATAAAGCATGGCTCTGGGAACCAGGAGACCTGGGTTCTAGCCCCAGCTCTGATAGTAAGAGGATAGCACTATCACTACAACCAATTCCTTTGCACAGTTTCTCAGCTCTCTACAGCTGGGCATACCATTATTCTGGATACAGGGTTTTCCCCCACAGGTTGGTGAGGGCAAGGAATTCCTAGAAGCTTGGAGGGGGGCCCTTTGCCCCTTTAACGGGGGGTAGGGGGAGATCAGCTTAGGCCTTGACCCCAGAGAACCAGATCTCAGATGGCAGAGGACCAAGAGATACTACCTTGAGCAGGCACTTTAGAACTGGGAATGTTTCTGTTATATTGTACTCTCATTCATTCATTCATTCAATCGTATTTATTGAGCACTTACTGTGCGCAGAGCACTGTACTAAGTGCTTGGGAAGTACAAATCGGCAACATATAGAGACAGTCCCTATCAACAACGGGCTCAACAGTCTAGAAGGGGGAGACAGACAAAAAAAATAGACAGGTGTCAATACCAACAGAATAAATAGAATTATAGCTATATACACATCATTAATAAAATAGAATAATAAATATGTACAAATATACACAAGTGCTGTGGGGAGGGGAAGGGGGAAAGGCGGAGGGGGCAATGGGGAGGAGGGGGAGGAGAGGGAAAAGGGGGGAGCTCAGTCTGGGAAGGCCTCCTGGAGGAGGTGAGCTCTCAGTAGGGCTTTGAAGGGAGGAAGAGAGCTAGCTTGGGGGATGTGTGGAGGGAGGGCATTCCAGGCCAGAGGCAGGACATGGGCGAGGGGTCGACAACGGGTCAGGCAAGAACTAGGCACGGTGAGGAGGTTAGTGACAGAGGAGTGGAGGGTGTGGGCTGAGCTGTAGAAGGAGAGAAGGAAGGTAAGGTAGGAGGGAGCCAGGTGATGGAGAGCTTTGAAGCTGAGGGTGAGGAGTTTTTGCTTGATTCAAAGGTTGATAGGCAACCACTGGAGATTTTTGAGGATGGGAATGACATGCCCAGAGTGTTTCTGTACAAAGATAATCTGGGCAGCAGAGTGAAGTATAGAACTGAAGCGGGGAGAGATAGGAGGATGGGAGATCAGAAAGGAGGCCGATGCAGAAATCTAGTCGGTATAGGATGAGAGACTGAACCAGCAAGGTAGTGGTTTGGATGGAGAGGAAATTGCGGATCTTGGCGATGTTGTGGAGGTGAGACCGGCAGGTTTTGGTGACAGATTGGATGTGTGGGGTGAACAAGAGACCGGAGTCAATATGACACCAAGGTTGCAGGCTTGTGAGACAGGAAGGATGATGGTGCCGTCCACAGCAATGGGAGAGTCAGAGAGAGGACAGGGTCTGGGAGGGAAGATAAGGAGCTCAGTCTTGGACATGTTGGGTTTTAGATGGCGGGCAGACATCTGGATGGAGATGTCCTAAAGGCTGGAGGAGATAAGAGCCTGGAGGGAGGGAGAGAGAACAAGGGGTGGAGATGTAGATTTGGGTGTCATCAGCGTAGAGATGATTGTTGAAGCTGTGGGAGCTCTCCCAAGCTCTTAGTACAGTGCTCTGCACACAATAAGAGGTCAGTAAATATGATTGACAAACTGACGAACCATGTTTAGCTGGTTAATAAGACTTGTGAACTTGCTCCCTCTGAGAAGGGGCAGTAGCCACAATGAAGCCTTTTATGTCAATTGCCTTCTCTCTGGCTTCTCTTGTCCACCCACTTCCCTGCATTCACATTTCAAATAAAGCCCAGAGAGTTTCTAACCAGCCTCCTGAATGTCACTGCTCCCCAGGTTCTCTTGAGACTTCCCCAAATGGCATTGTTCCTCAGGAACTGGAACCCAAGAAATCCCCGCAGGACTTGCCCCATTTACCCTCCAAGTAGCTTCTTCCTTTGCAGGTCTCTCTGGAAATCATCCTTCCTCTTTCACCTCTCTGATTCCCAAATCTCCATCTCTGCCACCCCTCTCATCAGCAGCCTTTAACCCTTTCCCCCTTGAAGCTCTTAACTCAATATCAGAGGGGTTGGGGGAACTAGAGTATTAACCTTTTAGGAGGCAGCCAGTTCCTTCCTGAAAGAACCTTACTGTCAGCAGGCCTGTTTTGCTCAGTGTTTATTCCCTGAAAGATGATCAATCATCAATGATATTTATCGAGCACCATACTGACATTAAGAATAAATAATAATAATAATAATAATAATGGATTTTTAAGCACTTACTAGGTGCCAGGCACTTGTAGTAAGTGCTGAGGTGGATACAAGCAAATCTGGTTGAACACGGTCCCCGTCCCTCACAGGGCTCACAGTCTTCAACCCCATTTCACAGATGAGAAGTGAAGTGGCTTGCCCAAGGGCACGCAGCAGACAAGTGTTAAAACTGGGATTAGAATCCATGACCTTCTGATTCCCAGGCCCGTGGTCTATCCACTATGTCATGCTGCTTCTCATATTACTGAATCATTAAGACCTTTCAAAAAATGAAGATACTGATTTGAAAATTAACACTACAAAGGGTAAAATTATCCATCAATAAATGGTATTTATTGAGTTCTTACTGTGTGCCGAGTCCACTACTATGTGCTTGGGAGAGTACAATACAATAGGGTTAGTAGACAGGGTCCTTGTCCCCTAAGAGCCCACAGTCTAATAGGGAAAACAAACAGGGGTCCTCACTATAGGTTATGGGGTAGCAATAATAATAATAATAGAATTTTCTGAGCACTAACTCTTGGAAGAGTACATTAGATAATCCCGGCCCTCAATGAGTTTATAATCTAGTAGGGGAGATAGACACTAAAATAAATTGCAGGGATGGGAAGCAACAGATTAAAAGGATGTGAATGTAGGTGCTGGAGGAATGGGGGTGCTTAGAGGTACTAATTTAAGAGCATAGGTGATGCAGCGGGAGGAAGAATAGGGTGAGGAGATGAGAGATAGGTCAGGGAAGGCTTCCTGGTGGAGATATAATTCCAATAGGATTTTGACGTTGAGGAGAATGGTGGTCTGTCAGATGTAAAGGAAGAGGGAAGGAAGGGAGGTGTGAGCAAGGAGTTGAGGGCGGGAGAGATGAGATCGAGGAACGTGAGTGGGCTGGGGTGTAGTGAGAGAGGAGTTAGGGTAAGTAGGAAGGAGAGAGCAGAGTGCTTTAAAGCCAATGTGGAAGCATTTAGAAGACGGATTATTGCTTTGTTGTTTTTTGCATTCCCTGTTGAGACAGGGGCGTGTCTTTGAGAAGCAGTGTGGCTCAGTGGAAAGAGCCCGGGCTTGGGAGTCAGAGGTCATAGGTTCTAATCCCGACTCTGCCACTTGTCTGCTGCGTGACCTTAGGCAAGTCACTTCACTTCTCTGTGCCTCAGTTCCCTCATCTGCCAATGGGGACTGTGAGCCCCACATGGGACAACCTGATTATCTTGTATCTACCCCAGTGCTTAGAACAGTGCTTGGCACATAGTAAGCGCTTATCAAATACAATCATCATCATCATCATCATTTTTAAGAGGATGACTAGTCACACTTTTCTAGTCCCGTAAAAGTTTCCCAAAGAAGAAGGCAGGGTATCCCTTAGAAAGGTGCGATACCAGCTATCGACCACAGGGTGGCGGTAGTAAACAACAAACCAGAGTTACTTCATTCATTCATTCAATCGTATTTATTGAGCACTTACTGTGTGCAGAGCACTGTACTAAGCGCTTGGGAAGTCCAAGTCGGCAACATATAGAGACGGTCCCTACCCAACAACGGGCTCACAGTCGCCCCCCGATCCCAAAGCTGGCTCAGTGGAAAGAGCCCGGGCTTTGGAGTCAGAGGTCATGGGTTCAAATCCCAGCTCTGTCAATTGTCAGCTGTGTGACTTTGGGCAAGTCACTTAACTTCTCTGGGCCTCAGTTCCCTCATCTGTAAAATGGGGATGAAGACTGTGATCCCCACGTGGGACAACCTGATCACCTTGTATGAGCCCCATGTGGGACGTGGACTGTGTCCAACCGGATTCACCTGTATCCACCCCAGTGCTTAGGACAGTGCTGGGCGCATAATAAGTACTTAACAAGTACTATTATTATTATTATTTTCCAGGAGGGGTGCTAGCATTCAATTTCCACCTAAAGTTATCTGCTATGCCCATGGGATAGAGGTCAATCAATCAATCAATCAATCGTGTTTATTGAGCACTTACTGTGTGCAGAGCACTGTACTAAGCGCTTGGGAAGTGCAAGTTGGCAACATATAGAGACAGTCCCTACCCAACAGTGGGCGCACCCTCCTCCTCCCCTATTTGTGGGCCCGCGAGTGAGCAGGATAACCAGTCATGAGGGAGAAGCAGCGGGACCTAATTGACAACGCACAGGACTGGGAATCAGGGGACCTGGGTTCTAACCCCAGCTGTGCCGACTGCGTGTCCTTGGACAAGTCTTATCACTTCTCCCGGGCCCATGTCATCCCCCTGGCCTGGAATGCCTTCCCTCCCCACATCCGAAAAGCTAGCTCTCTTCCTCCCTTCAAGGCCCTACTGAGAGCTCACCTCCTCCAGGAGGCCTTCCCACACTGAGCCCCCTCCTTCCTCTCCCCCTTGTCCCCTTCTCCATCCCCACCGTCTTACCTCCTTCCCTTCCCCACAGCACCTGTATATATGTATATATGTTTGTACGTATTTATTACTCTATTTATTTTACTTGTACATATCTATACTATTTATTTTATTTTGTTAATATGTTTGGTTTTGTTCTCTGTCTCCCCCTTCTAGACTGTGAGCCCACTGTTGGGTAGGGACTGTCTCTATATGTTGCCAACTTGTACTTCCCAAGCACTTAGTACAGTGCTCTGCACACAGTAAGCACTCAATAAATATGATTAATTGATTGATTGATTGATTGTATCTCCCCAGTGCTTAGAACAGTGCTTTGCACATAGTAAGCACTTAAAAAATACCATTATTATTATTATTATTATTATTATTAATTGTGGTATTTGTTAAGTGCTTACTATATTTCAGGCACTGTACTAAACGCTGGGGTAGATACAAGCTCATCAGGTTGGAAACAGTCCATGTCTCACACGGGGCTCACAGTCATTCATTCATTCAATTGTATTTATTGAGTGCTTACTGTGTGCAGAGCACTGTACTAAGCGCTTGGGAAGTACAAGTCGGCAACATATAGAGACGTTCCCTACCCAACAACGGGCTCACAGTCTAGAAGAAGGAGACAGACAACAAAACAAAACAAGTAGACAGGCGGACAGTAGACAGTCTTAAATCCCATTTTACATATGAGGTAGCTGAGGCACAGAGAAGTTAAGTGACAGGCATGAGATCACACAGTAGACAAGTGGCACAGCCAGGATTAGAATATGTTTGTACAGATTTATTAATAATAATAATAATGGCATTTATTAAGCGCTTACTATGTGCAAAGCACTGTTCTAAGCACTGGGGAGGTTACACGGTGATCAGGTTGTCCCATGGGGGCACTCACAGTCTTAATCCCCATTTTACAGATGAGGGAACTGAGGCCCAGAGAAGTGAAGTGACTTGCCCAAAGTCACCCAGCTGACAATTGGCAGAGCCGGGATTTGAACCCATGACCTCTGACTCCAAAGCCCGGGCTCTTTTTCACTGAGCCACGCTGCTTCTCTAACTATTCTCTAGTTTCTAACTATTTCTAATAGTTTCTAACTATTCTCTAACTTCTCTATTAGTCTATTTATTTTACTTGTACATATTTACTACTCTATTTTGTTAATGATGTGCTTATAGCTTTAATTCTATTTATTCTGACTGTTTTGACACCTGTCTACGTGTTTTGTTTTGTTGTCTGTCTCCCCCTTCTAGACCGTGAGCCCATTGTTGGGTAGGGACCGTCTCTATGTGTTGCCGACCTGTACTTCCCAAGCGCTTAGCACAGTGCTCTGCACGCAAGAAGCACTCAATAAATACGATCGAATGAATGAATGAAATGCTGCTTGTCTAACCATTTGACACATATTACGCTTAACAGTACCACGATTAGGTGATTCCGATCTAGTGGGGGAGACAAACACAAGTCCTTTCTGTAGGTTAGGACATATAAAAGATTGGGATATACTTTGACCAAATCAATCAATCAATCAATCAATCGTATTTATTGAGTGCTTACTATGTGCAGAGCACTGTACTAAGTGCTTGGGAAGTACAAATTGGCAACACATAGAGACAGTCCCTACCCAACAGTGGGCTCACAGTCTAAAAGGGGGAGACAGAGAACAGAACCAAACATACCAACAAAATAAAATAAAATAAATAGGACCAAAGTCTGCCCAGGGGAAGAATGGGTTTTGAATGGATTGTTTCAGAAAAAATAGTTGGCTTGGCCCAAGACTGGTAAACAACCATGTATGAAGATGGAGTCACGGTTGGAGTTCAGGACCCCTAGTCTTCCCCTACAGCCCCACCTCATCCAGCCCAAATTCAGTGACATCAGCACTGCCACCTGAACAACACTCTGCGCTCCAGCCTTCATTTCCCCTCCAGACCTGCCTGCCCACCGCCTTCCATGAGAAACAGTATGGCCTAGCGACAAGAGCACGGGCTTCTAATCCCAGCTGCACCCCTTGTCTGCTGCGTGACCTTGGGTAAGTCGCTTCACTTCTCTGTGCCTCAGTTACCTTCTCTGTAAAATGGGGATTAAGTCTGTGAGTCCCACGTGGGACAACCTGATTACCTGCACTTAGAACAGTGCCTGGCACATAGTAAGTGCTTAACAAATACCATAGTGATTATTCCATCACAATGAGTGGCTGTAAGCCAACCCCAGTGTCCAGACAGGTGGAAATGGGAGGAGCGGGTCCCCAGAAAGCCGATGTCTTTATTACTCTATTTATTTATCTATTACTCTATTTATTTATCTATTTATTTTACTTGTACATATCTATTCTATTTATTTTATTTTGTTAGTATGTTTGGTTTTGTTCTCTGTCTCCCCCTTTTAGACTGTGAGCCCACTGTCGGGTAGGGACTGTCTCTATATGTTGCCAAATTGTACTTCCCAAGCGCTTAATACAGTGCTCTGCACACAGTAAGCGCTCAATAAGTATGATTGATGATGATGATGATGATGTCAATTGTATAGTCCTCTAGTCAATCAGAAGGCACTCACCAGGGTGGACTCTCCCGGCCCATCAGGATGGCTAGAGGCTGAACTTTAGAAACTGCTACTGCAAACCTTCATTTCCAAAACTGCAGAATTTCCCTACCCAACCTGAAACATGGTGTTGGGGATTTGAGGGTCTGTAAAAGGATGTTTGTTTTGCCCTGCATATGTTCTCCCCACTGAGAGGAATTATCTGAGGGGGTCTCCTCTCCGACGAACACTGGAAAGAGGAACCGGACAAGACCCAGATACGGAGACAGTTAAAAAAACGAAGCTGAGAATTAGCCTCTAGCCTCCCGGGTGCTGCAGGCTAAGGGGGTCAGGGCTGAGCAGACACTTCTAGAGCAACTGTTCTCAACCTGGCTTCCCTCCCAGCTCTCCTGAGATATTTGTTTTTCCTCAAGCCTCCCCAACAAATTGGAATAATTAGCAACTCGTGGTTGTCAAGTTTAAACAGCATTTTATTCGTAATAAATATAAAAGTGAACATTCCATACCTTCAAAACGTAGAGTTTGCAGAGGTCAGGTGGAGACCTTGGCAGACTTTTGGATTTAAGATCCTGTTGAAACTCTTGAGGATCTAGAGACCTGAGACTCAAACTCCAGAGCACAAGCCCAAACTGCTGGTGGCCATTCACATGTTTTACTGTTTCATAAATGTTTCCAGGCACTATTGAGTTTGGGTTTAATTTGTTCAATGATCCCAGAGCTGACTTTCCGACATGCTAGTCCTCTGCATCGTCCCAAGATCTGAGCTCCCGCTTGTTAAGAAGAAAATAGTTAAGCACTTACTATGTGCCAGGCACTGTACTGAGCACTTAGATGCCACAATTATTATTATTATTATTAAAACAGTAACGGGAAGTCAACCTGAAGCCAGACAGGATTGAAAAGAGCCCAGATGGTGACTCTGTGGCCTCTTGGGCCTTGGAAGCCCGTCCCCACACAGCCTCTCCCCCCTCTGAAATCCAGCCCTGTTCTCACCCCTGTAAATTTTGTTTCTGCACTAGCTGACCATCAGGTCTAGAAGCCAGAACCCAGGCTAGGGAGAATTAGGAAAATAAGAGAGAAGCCTATGCCAGACTTGGACATACTGAGCCACCTAATACTAATAATCTCTGTGGTACTTTTAAATTCTCATTATGAGCCAAGCACTGGAGTAGAGACAAGATAATCGGGCTGGACACAGTCCCTGTCCCACACAGGGCTCAAGGTCTAAGCAGGAGAGGGAGCAAGTACTTAATCTCCATTTTAGGGATGAAGAAACTGAGGCACAGCGAATTGAGTGACTTGTCCAAGGTCGCCCAGCAGGTAAGTGGCAGAGCTGGAATTAGAACCCAGGTCCCCTGATTCTAGGTCCTGAACCCTTTCCAATAGACCATGCTGCTTATCTACAGGCTTGGGTTTATCATTCACTTGTAATTAATCAATTGTATTTATAGAGTGCTTACTATATGCACAGCACTAAACACTTGGGAGAGTATAATGTAACAATATAAGAGAGTTGGTAGACATGTTCCCTGCCCACAGTGAGCTTACAGTCCAGAAGGGGAGACAAGCATTAATATAAATAAATAAATTTTGGATATGTACGTAAGTGCTGCGGGGCTGGGAAGGGGAATGAATAAAGGGAGCAAATCCAAGTATGAGGCAATGCAGGAGGAGTGGAAGAAGTTTCTCATTTCTTGTTAATGGCCATGAATTTGGAATTGCCCCCGAAACATCTCGGCAGGAAATGTGTCTGTTTATTGTTATATTGTACTCTCCTAAGTGCTTAATGCAGTGCTTCGTTCACAGTAAATGCTCAATAAATATGATTGAATGAATGAATGAATGATTCTCAGAGCTTCCTCTAAGCCTGCACTCTCAAGACTTGCTCTAGTCCAAACCCAGCCAGTGTTGCCCCACCCGGGGTTCTGCAGCCTCTGCCTCTGATGGACGTTTTCCCCAGGAGGCCAATCAGCAATCAGTTGATCAATGCTATTTATCGAACTCTTACTGTGAGCTGAGCACTATAGTAAGCAATACAGAGGTTATGGGGGAGCAGCCTGGTCTAGTGGAAAGAGCACCCACTTGGAAGTCTGAAGACCTGCTTTCTAATTCAGGCTCCACCCTTTTCATTCATTGATTCATTTATTCATTCATTCAATCATATTTCATTCATTCAAGCCTATTTAATAATAATAATAATAATGGCATTTATTAAACACTTATTCTGTACAAAGGACTGTTCTAAGCGCTGGGCACTGTTCTAATTTACTGAGTGCTTGCTGTGTGCAGAGCCCTGTACTAAGCTCTTGGAAAGTACAATTCGGCAGCAGATAGAGATAATCCCTCCTGTGTGCAGAACACTGTACTAAACACCTGGGAGAGTAAAATAAAACAATAAAAAGATACATTCCCTACCCATAATAAGCTTACAGTCCAGACAGAGAGACACTTGTCTGCTTGGTGACCCTGAGCAAGTCAAATAACTTCTCTGTGCCTCAGTTACCTCTTCTATAAAATGGGGATTAAATCCCCCTCCCCCTTACTTAGACTGTGAATCCTATGTAGAACAGGGAATATGCTTTGGAGAAGTAGCATGGCTCAGTGGACAGAGCCCAGGCTTTGGAATCAGAGGTCATGTGTTCTAATCGCGGCTCCGCCACTTGTCAGCTGTGTGACTTTGGGCAAGTCACTTAACTTCTCTGTGCCTCAGTTACCTCATCTGTAAAATGGGGATTAAGACTGAACCCCCAGTGGGACAACCTGATCACTTTGTAACCTCCCCAGCGCTTAGAACAGTGCTTTGCACATAGTAAGCACTTAATAAATGTCATTATTACTATTATTATTATTATTAGAACAGTGCCTGGCACATAATAAGTGCTTAAGAAACGCCATCATCATTATTATTACTATTATTATGATTATCTATTCCAACGCTTAGAATAGTGCATGGCATAAAGTAGGCACTTAACAAGTACCCTTAAGAAAAAAATGTCTGACCAGACCCTTGACTGCAACCTAATAGACAGAGGACCTGGAAGCCCACTGTTGGGTAGGGACTGTCTCTATATGTTGCCAACTTGTACTTCCCAAGCAGTTAGTACAGTGCTCTGCACACAGTAAGCGCTCAATAAATACGATTGATTGATTCTAATCCTGGCTCCACCACTTCCCTCCTGTGTGACCTTAGACTAGTCATTTATCTTCTCTGGGCCTCAGTTTCCAAATCTGTAAAACAGGGATTCAATACCCCACTCCCAGCCCCACAGCACTTATGTACACATCTGTAATTCATTTCTTTATTTATATTAGTGTTTGTCTTCCCCTCCCCTCTCAGGGTTGCACCTGGAGAGTTTTCAGTACTCTACCAGTCTCGACTATGGGAGGGAGAGTCAAGCAGAGGCCAACCCGTTCCATTCCTAGCTTGGGAAGTGGCTGGCGAGTGGAAGGTAATCTGCTACAAGTCAAAACTCACCTGTGATGGGCAGCAGTGACATGGGAGAGAGTCAAGGGCAGAGATTCAAGTTTACTGCATAGAAGGAGGTAATGGTAAGCCATTCCCATATTTTTACCAAGAAAACTCCGCCACTAATCTCCTCACCGTACCTCGTTCTCGCCTGTCCTGCCATCGACCCCCGGCCCATGTCATCCCCCAGGCCTGGAATGCCCTCCCTCTGCCCATCCGCCAAGCTAGCTCTCTTCCTCCCTTCAAGGCCCTGCTGAGAGCTCACCTCCTCCAGGAGGCCTTCCCAGACTGAGCCCCTTCCTTCCTCTCCCCCTCATCCCCCTCTCCATCCCCCCATCTTACCTCCTTCCCTTCCCCACAGCACCTGTATATATGTATATATGTTTGTACATATTTATCACTCTATTTATTTTACTTGTACATATCTATTCTATTTATTTCATTTTGTTAGTATGTTTGGTTTTGTTCTCTGTCTCCCCCTTTTAGACTGTGAGCCCAATGTTGGGTAGGGACTGTTTCTATACGTTGCCAATTTGTACTTCCCAAGCGCTTAGTACAGTGCTCTGCACATAGTAAGCACTCAATAAATACGATTGATGATGATGATGATGGATACACCACCAGAACAATTTGCAGGTGGAGGTGGGGCATTCTGGGAAAGATGTGTCCATGGCGTCGGTATGGGTCACAGATGACTCAATAGCATAAGACAAGACACACCCTTGTGCCCTGGGGTTTGGGGAACCTTTCTAGATGCCCCCAAGAAGCTCTCACCACGGAGCACCATGCATCATGAGTTCTCAAGCCTCTGCAACCTTTCCCTACCCAGCCTGGGACAAGGTTGACCCTCTCCCCAAAACGTGGCACTTCCTTTAGCCAGTGAGTTCCCTGGTTGGGCAACCACGGTGCATCTCTGAGGCAGTTTCAAGTTCTTGACATTCTTCGCCTTTCCTCTTTTATTTCTTTTCCCTCATCCGTCAACCACCAGGGGAGGTCAACAAGCAATCACCGAGCAACAACAGAGCCCAGAGCTCAGCACCGTGCCAGGAGGCTGCTCGGCTCCGAGCCATCGCTGCCCAGCAGGTGACCCCGGAGCTCACAGGGCCCCTGCCTTCTCGTGGCGCCAATTAGAACAAAAGGGCAGATCCGCCTTGGGGCTGTGCCAGCTTCCCCAATCCCCGGTCCAGGCTGACCCAAGTCACAGTTGCTGTGACATATGGCAGGCTGGCTGGGTTGGCCATTGGTTGGCCTCCAACGGCATCCTGATCCCACTCCAAGCATCCCTCTGTCCCTATGCCCAGGGGGCGGTCCTTTTCCAACTCTGGGAAGCTCTCTCCTGTTTCTTCGACCCTTGCCTCCCACTGGAAACTCTCCCACAGAGTGCTCAAGAGCGGCACCCATGCATACACACACAAAAAAAGGGAGAGAAAAAAGTTCACAAGGAAGGTCAACAAGAACAAACCTAAGAAGAGAAACTGGAGCTGGAGGCTCCCCACCCTGAAACCAGCGCTGGGGACAGGGGTACACATTTGTCCCGTGGGGCTTAATCTGCTGGCACTGAGGCAGGGGGATGGACCCTGAGGGATGGGAGTGCCCCCGGAGAGGGTGCTGAAGGGGGGGGCACCCCCACCACTGCAGGAAAGAGGTGGATACTGGAGCCAGAGACTGGTGGTGGGGCAGCCTTACTGGTGTGAGTGGGCATCGAGACAACCTGTATGGAGGTTGCAGGGGTGGCCAAGGGGCTGGGGCATTCCCTGTCAGGACCCCAAGGGCCCTGGGTGCACTGATCAGGGCTTAAAAGCACACTGGCTGCTCCTGGGAGGCAGAAGTGCCCCTACCTCGGGTCTTCACCTCTTCCAGCCCCTCCCACATATCTAGAGCCTGCCAGGTTTCCCCATGCTTTTATTCTGGGCAACATCAAGGAGCTCTGCCTTCTTGCCCGGTCACTTCCAGATCCCATTCTGCCATTTGCTGCCACCCCTCCCTCAGGGGAGAATCTAGCAGCTGGTCTTGGGCCTCTATAAATCATATCATAGAGTCTAGAGGCTTTGCACATAGTAAGCATTTAACAAATGCCATAATTATTATTAGAGGGACCCCGGAAAACCTCCTGGTCCATCCCAGCCAAGGAGACTCTATGCCATCCGCAGAGAGATTCCACAGGCTCCGTCGCTCACCCTGCTCATCCCATGGAGAATGTAAGGGGATTACAAACCATTGGCCTCAGTTTCCCTAGAAAAGCCGGGAATATTCCCAGCTGCAGTGTGGGAGGAGCAACAGTGAGTGGGGTAAGTTTGGGAGACCGAAAACCAGGTCGCAAAACAGGGGCACTGGAAACCTATTTGGCCATAGACACCCACCAATCAGGCGCCACAGAAAACGCTGGGAAGTCATATAGATGCTTCTCTTTCTTCTTCCAGGAAAGCACTGACTCTCAGCCCCCTGCTCTGAGAGGTGTAACTGAGGCTGAGGAAAGGGCAGGTTGAGAGGGGAAGCGAATGGGCTTGAGGATGAGGAACTGGAGTTGGGGCCCAAGATATCATCCAAGTTAGAGGGGAATACAGATATTAATATAACTAAATTATGGATATGTAGATAAGTGTTGTGGGGCTAAGGAAGGTGGAGAATAGAGGGTGAAAATCCAAATGCAAAGACAATGTTATACTGGGAGAAGAGGAAATGAGAGCTTAGTTGGGGAAGACCTCTTAGAGGAGATGTGTTTTTCATAAGGTTTTGATTAGGGGTCCAGGCAAGGGGAGGAGGGGTGGAGTCTAAGCTACCTGATATCCCTCTGGTCACCCCAAGGCTCCCAGGACAGACTGCCCAGTACCCTGACATTGGCCCAAATTCTCATGGGTAACCTCTGACCCTGACTCAAATCCAATCAATCAATCAGTAGTATTTATGGAGTGTCTACTGGGGCAGTAAATAGTATTGAATCAATCAATGGTATATCAGTCAATGGTATTTATTATTAATCATAATAATAATAATGTTGGTATTTGTTAAGCTCTTACTATGTGCCAAGCACTGTGCTAAGCGCTGGGGTAGATACAAGGTAATCAGGTTGCCCCACATGGGGCTCACAGTCTTCACCCCCATTTTACAGATGAGGTAACTGAGGCACAGAGAAGTCAAGAGACTTGCCTAATATCACGCAGCAGACAAGTGGCGGAGACGGGAATAGAATCCACGACCTCTTTCCACTATAATTCTATCATATCTATAATTCTATCTATAATTCTATTTATCTATTTTGAAGCGCTTAGTACAGTTCTCTGCACACAGTAAGCACTCAATGAATAGGATTGAATGAATGAATGAATGGTATTGACACCTGTCTACTTTTTTGTTTTATTGTCTGTCTCCCCCTTCTAGATTGTGAGCCCATAGTTGGGTAGGGACCGTCTCTATATGTTGCCAAATTGTACTTTCCAAGTGCTTAGTACAGTGCTCTGCACACAGTAGGTGCCCAATAAATACGATTGAAGGAAAGACTGAACTAAGCCATGCTGCTTCTGTACCTCAGCACATAGTGCAGTGCTTGGCTTTCAGTAAGCACTTAAAAATTGTAATTATTATTACTTTAGGAAGAACACTTGTTCATTCTGAAAGCCATTCTAGCTATAACACCCAAGGTTTAGGTGTTAGGTTTTCAGACTTTCAGACATGCAAGCCTGGAGAATCGGTAAAACCATGACCAATCACAACCAGCCCCGCAGACCCCTAAGTACCTTCCTACTAACACCCTCTCCACACCCAAATAAAACTTCCAACCACCCAGAGACCAAAACTGAGAACCAGTGCTAAAGAGACCTCCACACTGCACCACCACCAACCACACACAATGTTGTGGCACCGGTCAATCGACTTAACTGAGCATTTACTGTGTGCAGAGTACTGTGCTAAGCGCTTGGGAGAGTACAGTACAACAAAATAGGTAGACATAGTCTCTTCAGGCAAGAAGCTTAAGTTTAGAGGGGGAGACAGACATTAACATAAATAAATTACAGCTATGTAGAGGAGTGCTGTGGAACTGAGGGAGGGGGAACTACCAGTGCATAAAGGGGAAGGCATAGGGAAGGGATTGATGCCAGCAGGCTTGGGGATCGTGCTTGACACTCCAAACTCAAGGAGATTTGGAAGGGACCTGAGTGATTCATATGATTGTATCTCCCCCAGTTCTGTGATTGTCTTGTCCCTGTTCTATGGTGGTGCCTCCCCCAGTTCTCTGACTGGGTCTCAATCAATCGATCAGATTAATTGAGCACTTACTGTGCACAGAGTACTGTACTAAGTACTTGGGAGAGTACCATACAACAGAGTTGGTAGGTTCCTTGCACACGAGTTTAGATTCTAGATGGGGAGACGGACGTCCACGTAAATAAATAAATCACGGATATGTACATAAGTGTGGTGGGGCGGAGGGAGGGGTGAATAAAGGATGCAAATACATTTGCAAAGTAGATACAGAAAGGATTGGGAGAAGAGGAATTAAAGGCTTAGTCAGGGACGGCCTCTTGGAGGAGATGTGGCTTTAATAAGGTTTTGAAGGTGGCGAGAGAGATCGTCTGTTACATATGAAGAGGGAGGGAGTTCCAGGACAGAGGCAGGATGTGGGTGAGAGGTTGGGGGTGAGATGAGGCAAGACTGGGGTACAGTGAGTAAGTTAGAGTGATGTGTGCAGCCTGGGTTGTAGTAAAAAAGCAGCGAGGTAAGGAAGGAAAGGGCAAGGTGATTGAGTGCTTTAATTCAATGGTAAGGAGTTTCTGTTTGATACAGAGGTGGAGAGGAAAGGGTGATGTTATGAAGGGTGATTTTAGTGATGTTATGAAGGTTGAATGGACAGGATTTGGTGATACATTGAATATGTGGGTTAAATGAGAGGGATGACTCGAGGATAATGCCAAGGTTACAGGCTTGTGAAACAGGGAGGATGGTGGTGCTGTCTACAGTGATGGGAAAGTCATGCATGGGACAGGTGGGAAGATAAGTTCTGTTTTGGGCATGTTGAGTTTGAGGTATCGGTGGAACATTCATTCATTCAATCATATTTATTGAGAGCTTACTGTGTGTAAAGCACTGTACTAAGCATTTGAGAAGTACAAGTCGACAACATATAGAGATGGTCCCTACCCAACAATGGGCTCACAGTCTAGAAGGGGGAGACAGACAACAAAACAAAACATGTAGACAGGTGTCAAAACCGTCAGAACGAATAGGACTACAGCCATATACACATCATCAACAAAATAAATAGAATAGTAAATATGTACAAGTAAAATAAATAGAGTAATAAATCTGTACAAATATATACAAGTGCTGTGGAGAGGGGAAGGAGGTTGGGGGGGATGGGGAGGAGGAGGGGACAGGTGGGCTCAGTCTGGGAAGGCCTCCTGGAGGAGGTGAGCTCTCAGTAGGGCTTTGAAGGAAGGAAGAGAGCTAGCTTGGCAGATGTGTGGAGGGAGGGCATTCCAGGCCAGGGGGAGGACGTGAGCCAGGGGTCGACGAAGGGACAGGTGAGAATGAGGTACGGTGAGGTTAGTGGCAAAGGAGCGGAGGGTGTGGGCTGGGCTGGAGAAGGAGAGAAGGGAGGTGAGGTTGGAGGGGGCAAGGTGATGGAGAGTCTTGAAGCTGAGAGTGAGTTTTTGCTTGATTCGTAGGTTGACAGGCAGCCTCTGACATCCAAGACATCCAAGTAGAGATGTCATGAAGGCAGGAGGGAATACAAGACTGCAGAGAAAGAGAGAGATCAGAGCTGGAGATACAAATTTGGGAATCATCCTCATAGAGATGGTAGAAGAGCAGAGTTCTTGGGATGAGTATTTCCAGCCCTGTCTCACTCCTGATCATTCACTGTGTCTCCCCGGTTCAATGATTTTTGGTCCCCCAGTTCTATGATTGTCTCTTCTCCAGGTCTCTGATCGGGTCCCCTCAGGTCTGTGGTTGTGTCACATCAGTTCCCTGAATTTGTCTGGCCCCAATAAGGGTTTCACCCACATTTCGTAGTGGCCAAGCAGAAGAGGGAGTGAAAGGTAGAAACTATTATAAAATGAGAAGGAAAGATTTTCTACTACAACCCAACATACACACTTTGCTCCCCTAATGCCAACCTACTCACTGTAAAGAAGGGGTCTTTATCTTGTGAGCTATGCATGATTAGCACTGTTTTTTAATGTTATCTGTTAAGTGCTTACTTTGTGCCACACACTGTACTGAGCAAGGCTTGGGAAAACTGTCCATGTAGTCCCACAAAAGCTACAGAAGAAGCTTAGTGGATAGAGCATAGGCCTGGCAGCCAGAAGAGGCTGCATTCTAATCCTGACTCCAGCACTTGTCTGCTGTGTGACCTTGGGCAAGTCACAACTTCTCTGGGCTCCAGTTCCTCAAAAATCTCCAGTGGCTACCAATCAATCTGCACATCAGGCAGAAACTCCTCACCCTGGGCTTCAAGGCTGTCCATCACCTCGCCCCCTCCTACCTCACCTCTCTTCTCTCCTTCTACAGCCCAGCCCGCACCCTCCACTCCGCCGCTAATCTCCTCACCATACCTCGTTCTCGCCTGTCCCGCCATCGACCCCCGGCCCACGTCATCTCCCGGGCCTGGAATGCCTTCCCTCTGCCCATCCGCCAAGCTAGCTCTCTTCCCCCCTTCAAGGCCCTGCTGAGAGCTCACCTCCTCCAGGAGGCCTTCCCAGACTGAGCCCCTTCCTTCCTCTCCCCCTCGTCCCCCTCTCCATCCCCTCCATCTTACCTCCTTCCCTTCCCCACAGCACCTGTATATATGTATATATGTTTGTACATATTTATTACTCTATTTATTTATTTATTTTACTTGTACATATCTATTCTATTGATTTTATTTTGTTAGTATGTTTGGTTTTGTTCTCTGTCTCCCCCTTTTAGACTGTGAGCCCACTGTTGGGTAGGGACCATCTCTATATGTTGCCAATTTGTACTTCCCAAGTGCTTAGTACAGTGCTCTGCACATAGTAAGCACTCAATAAATACGATTGATGATGATGATGATGATGATCTGTAAAATGGGGAGTAAGTCTGGCCTAGAATGCCCTCCCTCCACACATCCGCCAAACTAGCTCTCTTCCTCCCTTCAAAACCCTACTGAGAGCTCACCTCCTCTAGGAGGTCTTCCCAGACTGAGCACCCCCTTTTCCTCTCCTCTCCCTTCCCTCCCTCCCTCCCTCTGCCCTACCGCCTTCCCCACCCCACAGCACTTGGTTATATGTGTACATATCTATTACTCTATTTTATTAATGATGTATATATAGCTATAATTCTAGTTATTCTGACGGGTTTTGACTTCTCTCTACATGTTTTGTTGTCTGTCTCCCCCTTCTAGACTGTGAGCCCGTTGTTGGGTAGAGACCATCTTTATAAGTTTCCGATTTGTACCTCCCAAACGCTTAGTACAGTGCTCTGCACACAATAAGCACTCAATAAATATGATTGAATGAATGAACAAATGACCGTGAGCCCAATATGGGACATGGGCTGTGTCCAACCTGATTGGCTTGTATCTACCCCAGCGCTTAGTACAGTACCTGGCATTACACTCTAGAATATAAGCTCGTTATGGGCAGGGAATGCATCCACCAATTCTGTGGTATTATACCCTCCCAAGCACTTAGTACAGTGCTCTGCACATAGTAAGCACTCGGTAAATACCACTGCTTGATTGATTAATCCTCATTTTACAGATGAGGTAACTGAGGCACAGAAAAGTTAAGTGACTTACCCACAGTTACACAGCAGACAAGTGCCAGAGCAGGGACTGGAACCCAGGTCTTTCTGACTTCTAGGACCATGCTTATCATGCTGCATCTTATCACTTGTCTGCTATGTGACCTTGGGTAAATCACTTAACTTCTCTGTGCCTCAGTTTTCTCATCTGTAAAATGAGGGTTAAATCTGTGAGCCCCATTTGGAACGGGGACTGTGTCCAACCTGATTACCCGTGTTTGCCCCAGCACTTAGCACTAATGAAACTCTTAAATGCAATAATAATAGAGATGGTGCTAACCTCCTCACTGGGCCTCGTTCTCACCTGTCCCACCGTCGACCCTCAGCCCATGTCCTCCCCCTGGCCTGGAATATCCTCCCTCCACACATCCGCCAAGCTAGCTCTCTTCCTCCCTTCAAAGCCCTACTGAAAGCTCACCTTCTCCAGGAGGCCTTCCCAGACTGAGCCCCCCTTCTCCTCTGCTCCTCCTCCCCTCCCCATCACCCCCACTCCCTCCCTCTGCCTAACCCCCTTCCCCTCCCCAAAGCACTTATATATATTTGTACATATTTATCACTCTATTTTATTAATGATGTGCATATAGCTATAATTCTATTTATCTATTCTGATGGTATTCCAGCCCTTAGAACAGTGCCCAGCGCTTAGATCAGTGCTTTACACACAGTAAGCACTTAGTAAATGCTATCATTATTATTACTGACACCAGTCTACTTGTTTTGTTTTGCTTTCTGTCTCCACCTTCTAGGCTGTGAGCCCGTTGCTGGGTAGAGACTGCCTCTATATGTTACCACTTTGTACTTTCCAAGCGCTTGGTACAGAGTAAGCGCTCAATAAAGATGACTGAATGATGATAATAACAATAAACATAAATCTCACGTGCTCAGATGGTAGAACAGCTGCTTGGGAGAAAAAAAGGGGGTTGGATTGGAGGGAGATCCTTTGGTAATTTTGTTGAAGTGTCCTTTCCCAAGCGCTTAGTACAGTGTTCTGCAAACAATACATGCTCAATAAATACCGTTGATTGATTGATTGATTGAGAGAGACTGGACTGGCGGCTAGTTTCCTGCAATGAAGCTAGAATTGGACTCTAGATGGAGGTATTAGATTGGCCTTCTAGCCCACTGGTGTGTCCCCCACCCCTAGTTTTCTGGAGCCGAAATCCAGGAGAAATCCAAGGGTCTCATCGAAGCCCTCTCTTGTAACGTGGGATTGCAACCTCACCAAGTCCGCGTTTAGGAAAATTCGCATTGCATCACTCACCCCATGTGTGGCACCACGCGCTTACATGGAATCCTTTCTCCTCTCGACCTGTCTCTGTATCAGACGGGTGAAACCCACTGTTCAGAGCAGTCAAGGGGAGGAAACCCCCCCCACGCAGCAGCTGAAAGCTGCAACAGCTGAAAGCTGCAACAGCTCTATTCCTTCCTGCCCGGCCTATTAATGGGCCAAGTCCTGTTGTTGGTCCAGCATAAATAATAGTAATAATAATAATGGCATTTATTAAGCACTTAGTATGTGCAAAGCACTGTTCTGAGCGCTGGGGAGGTTACAAGGTGATCAGGTTAATGGGCCAAGTCCTGTTGTTGGTACAGCATAAATAATAATAATAATAATAATAATAATGGCATTTATTAAGCACTTAGTATGTGCAAAGCACTGTTCTAAGTGCTGGGGAGGTTACAAGGTGATCAGGCTGTCCCACGTGGGGCTCACAGTCTTAATCCCCATTTTACAGATGAGGGAACTGAGGCACAGAGAAGTGAAGTGACTTGCCCAAAGTCACACAGCTGACAACTGGTGGAGCCAGATTTGAACCCATGACCTCTGACTCCAAAGCCCGTGCTCTTTCCACTGAGCCACGCTGCTTCTCATAACACGCGTAGAGAGTGTTGCTCTGGGAATCAGGAGACCTGGGTTCTGGTCCTGGTTCTGTTTGGAGCTAAACAACTTGGCTGGGGACCAAGCGTGCCCTTCCCAAAGTGCTGCCCTCCGGCTGGCTACTTGAGCAGCCCCGGATGACTACCACCACTACGGCCATAGGAGGGAGCTCAGCTGGAGGCAATTAAAGACTGTGAGGGGTGTGCCACCAGCCATTGATTGGATAATCAATTTCCCCACATCCCAGGACCCAAGCTCCTCCCGCCTTCCTGACTGGAGGCTCCATCATCATCATCATCATCCAGGGGTAGAGGGATCCAGCTGTCCTGGGAGGGGAGGATGGAGAGGCCCATGTCCTCCCCCGGCCAGAAATGCCCTCCCTCCGCACATCTGCCAAGCAAGCTCTCTTCCTCCTTTCAAAGCCCTACTGAGAGCTCATCTCCTCCAGGAGGCCTTCCCAGACTGAGTGCCCTTTTTCCTCTCCTCCTCCCCATCCCCCCTGCCCTACCTCCTTCCCCTCCCCATAGCACCTGTATATATGTTTGTACAGATTTATTACTCCATTTACTATTCTATTTATTTTGTTAATAATGTGCATCTAGCTTCTTTTCTATTTATTCTGATGACTTGACACCTGTCCACATGTTTTGTTTCGTTGTCTGTCTCCCCCTTATAGACTGTGAGCCCATTGTTGGGTAGGGACTGTCTCTTTATGTTGCCAACTTGTACTTCCCAAGCTATTAGTACAGTGCTCTGCACATAGTAAGCGCTCAGTAAATACAATTGAATGAATGAGAAGGCGAGGGCCACAGCAGTGGTTCATGGATGAAATAAGGTTGGACAGGGCTTGGTTTAGGAATCCAGGAAATAAAAACTCAAAGCTCCTAAGGAGAAGATCACCACTGCCCTGTGTCAGCCACCCACCTTCTATCTGAGTGGAGATGGGTGAAGGAGGGGTTCCAGCTACTGTAAACAGTGGGCACTACCACCTCTGGCCCTCATGCCCCCATTAACTCTCAGAAATCAAATGAATAAGAACACTGTGGACCCTGGGCCCTGTCCCATTCTCTCTTGCTGTGACTCAATCAGTCTTGGTTTTTGTATGGTATTTAAGGACTCACTGCATGCCGGGCATTGTATTAAGCCCTAGGGTAGATACAAGATAATCAGGTTGGCCACAGTCCATGTACCACATGGAGCTCACAATCTTAATCCCCCTTTTACAGATGAGTTAACCAAGGCATAGAGAAGTTAAGTGATTTGCCCACGGTTACATAGCAAACAAGTGGCAGAGTCAGGATTAGAACCCTGGTCCTCTGTCTCCCAATCCCGTGTCTTTTGTCCCTAGTGGGTTTGCAGGTTGGGGAGAGGGGAGCAGAGGGAACAGAACACACCTGGAAAGATGGCACCACAACAGCCCTGAGGATTAGAGCATTCATCTTTTATTTCTCCTCAGTTCCTCAGGAATACGGGGAAAACTGAAAATACATACAGGCAGGCTTCCTCTATCCCTGCCCCAGGCTAGTTGCTCCCTTAAGCCAGGGACTCCCACTGTTTACCCTCCACACCTGCTCCCCAGGACCAGTCCTAGCAATGAACTTGGAGGGGAGTGCTCCCTCTGGTCCATTCATCCCGTCTTTCCTCTGGGGGCCAGGATCCAGCAAGCCCTGTGTCCTGAGATCCAGATCTGCCTGGGCTACTCTGCCTTTGGGATCTCCTCCCTCCCCCTAATTTTCTAGGGAAGGAAGGAGCTCTTGGGAAGAGGAGGCAAGGGCAGGGTGGTCTACAGGCTCCGTGACTCAGGGGACGGTTAGCCCAGGGACTGGGAAGCCCAACCTCCGGTGGGTAGGAGCTCTCTGGGAGCTGGGCTGCTGTGGACTGGACGTGGCCTCTCTGTTTCAACCCCACCACATTTCTGGGTGACTCCTTCACTCCTGAGGCATCCTTCCCCAGAGCCATGTGCACAGCCGGTGACACATTCTCTGGCAGAGTGGGCACCCTCCCGGGTGAGCCTGATTCTTTTTGGTGCTATCCGAGCATTTCTCTGGAGCACTAATGGGAACTCCCACGTGACGATTCCCTTTTGTTCTACAAGCTGCAGGCCGAGTGGGTGGCAACCCCTCGGCTCCGGGCCCAGGGCAGATTCGACATTTGCCATATCCTGGCTGTGGGGCACTGAGAGCAACACTGACCTGGCAACCCCCCAAGGACATACCCATTCTCCTCCCTAGGGGAGGATTCGGGCTCTTCTGCTGCAGGCCCCAGGGACCAGAGCAACAGATTCCTTCTGGCCTCCCATCACTCCCTTCCTGGCAGTTAGCTGTAGGTCACCCCACCTAGGGTGGAAGCCGGTTTTGTAGGGGGGACAGGAAGGACCAGGTGTGGCCCTGTCAAGTCAGATACCCTCCTGAAGGCAGCTGCCTCCGAGGGAGGTTGCCACGCAGAGAAGCAAGACTCATTGGCGCGTGGAGACTGGTCGGGGCACACAGACCCACCCAGCAGCCCGGGTGGCACCTTCAGTTTGGGCAGGTCACGGGACGCCCGGCTGGATTCAGGGCAATCTCTTGCTGCTCGGGTCCTGGTCCCTTGGGGGATCCCCACTCCTCTTCTGAAGGTTGTTTTTCCTCCTCCTCTTCTTCTTCCTCCTCCTCCTCCTCCTCGCCTTCACTGGCTGAGTCCTCATACAGGTTAATGGTAGCCTGGACAGGGAAATTCTCTAGAAGCTTCTCCCCTTCACTGTACAAGTAGTCAAAAGACTGGGATTTGGGCCAGAAGAGTCTGCAGAGGAAACAGTCAAACAAACAAGCTTCTGTTGTCGCTTCCGAGCAGGCGGGTGTACGACAGTTGTGCCAAGGGGGCTCGAGCAGTGCCCCCCACATCCTTAGCCTGGGTACTCTTGCCCAGAGGTCCGCCTCCCTAAAACTGGGGAGGAGTCCTTGGGTGTGGAGCAGCCTGCTGAAGACCAAAAGAGGTAGAGGGAGTGTAGAGTAAGGCTAAGCTCCAGGGACCAGCCCAGCCCCACCAGGAAGCTAAAACTAAGGTGGCCACGAGGGTTGGGGCAAGGGAAGGGACTGGACGTCTGACAAGGCTGTGACCATGTGACCCTCAGTACTAACACACCAGATAACCCCTATCTCTCTCAGGAGCAGATCTGTGCCCCTGTGAGCTTGGATATATCTGTGATGTGTGTTTTCAAGTATTCGTGCGTGCATGGGTGTGCAAACATCTGGTATCTTTATCTTCTCTCTCGTGAAGTCCGGGCCTTTCTCTCTTGTGGCAATCAAAGAGCATTAACCAGCAATCATCTGCTGGTGCTTCCCGGGTCAGTCCCTCCTGAGCACTGCCCTCTGAGAACTCCAAGGAACATCAGCTGGGGTTTACTTTGCATAGAGCACAAACACTGGGGACACAGATAAAGACTCCGGCTGGGACACAGGCCAGTACCCAGCCCAAGAATCAGGCTGGGGCCCAGACCAGATCCAAACTGGGACCTAGGCCCAGGACCCAGGCCAGAACCCAGGCCGGGAACCAAACTTGGACCCAGACTAGGACCAGACCAGGACGCAAACTGGGACCCAGACTGGAACAAGAACTGGACCCAGGCTGGGACTCAGTCCAGGACCCAGGCCAACCAGTGGTGTAACGCAGGAGAGGTTAGAGAAACAATACCTGACAGGATGGTGGAACGTCGTGACTGCCTTGCTGCCCTCCTCCGCTGGCTCCCCTCCAGAAGCCTGCCCACAGAAAAATTGAGCATGTTAACCCTGAAGCCAGAGACTGGGCCTTCTCCTCTTTCGGCTCCTCCCTCAGTCCCACTTCCCTCCTCCTCCCAACCCTCTCTGCTGTAGAATGGGTGAAAGATATGGGGCCTGGATGTTTCAGGGAAAGGATAATCCCACCCTCAGGGAGCAGTTCCCAAGGCCAAAATCCCTCTACCACTTGTCTGCTGTGGGACCTTGGACAAGTCTATTCACTTCTCTGTGTCTCAGTTACCTCATTTGTAAAATGGGGATTGAGACTGTGAGCTCCACATGGGATGAGCCCCATGTGGGACAGGAACTGTGTCCAACCCGATTTGCTTGTATCCACTCCAAAACTTTGTACAGTGCTTGGCACACATTGAGCGCTTAACAAGTACCATAATAATAATAATAATAATTATTATTATTATCTTACTTTCCAGTTCCCTTTATTTGCACCCCCCTCCCTGAACCAGGGGACTGCCCGGGGTAAAGGGGTTTCAATGTTAAGGGTCGGGGCAGCCGAGATCTGGGGAGTCATCAGGGAAGTTGGCCCCACCCTAAGGGGCCAATCATCCACACAGAAGAGAAGGATGGGGGCTGCTTCTCCCTAGCCTCTGTCTCCCCAGGGCCTTAGGTCTCTACTCACAATCAATTTATCAATGAATGATATTTATTGAGCTCTTACTGTATGCAGAGCCCCATACTAAGTGCTTGGGAGAGTACAATACAACAGAAATGGTAGACACAGGTTGGGCCTGGTTTGGCCTGGAGTCCCTGAAATAGCCCTCTGGGGCCGGAAACCACTCATCTCCCCTAGGGGCCCACCGCTGATGATGAATTGAGACTGCATCCAAATAAACACACATCAGCACACTACTTCTGCACCTCCAGTCATTCCTCGATGCCCCCAGCAGCTCAATCTCCCTTTAAGGCAGGAATGGAGACTAGGGGTAGGTTGCAGGGCTGACCCACCCTAGAACCACTGAACCCACCCCCTTAGCTTTCCCTCTGGCCTGGCCTTAGCTGCCGGAGTGCCTCCTCTGATACCCCATCAAAGAAACCTCTCTGGGGGAAGCAATTGTCCTGGTCTGGGAGAAGGGAAGGGGACATTTCCTGTACCCCAGGGGGGAGCTGGGGCTGGGGTGGGATGACAGAGGAAAAAGATCCGGATTCTGGGAAAGGAGGCACTCCCCCAGGGGAGGCTCTTCTGCCCCAGCCCCAAGGAACCAGGGAAAGCCAGTACATCTCAGCTGCTCCACTGGTGATGATGATGAATAACCATTGCCCCCGTGGGGCCAGCCCCATCAGCAAAGGCTGGGACTTGTCTGAAGGAGGAGTCCTGTCCCTGCCCCTGTACCAGCCCCTCTGCTGGGAGCGAGGCCAGGGAGATCAGGAGAGAAGCCACCCACCTCAACTTTGGTCAAATCCACTTCTTGCAGAAATCCTGCCCTGCCCTGCTCCCACCAGTTATTCCCAGAGGTGTAGATAAGGAGGCAGCAGGAATTGCCTCTCCGAAACAGACATCCTGCTTGCTTCCACCCCCAGCATACCTCAGGGTGGGGGCGGGTCTGGTTCTGTGTCTCTACTCAATTGTCTCAGCCAGTGATCTCTCTGAGATGTGCCTTTCTATGTTCTGAACTGCACATGCATGGGAATTTAATTAATGACATGATCAGACTGGGGACACATAGGTGCTCAATAAATACCATTAATTGATTGATCGATTGACTGATAGTGATGACTGTCATAGGATTTGGGGGGTGGGCAGGGCCCGGAGAGGTCATCTCAGTCCTCCCTCAGGCTCCCAGCAAGCCCTGTGTGGACCACAGTTAAATGGAAACCATCAGGATGCTGGGGACTTGTGGGGCCTTTCTATATTTTGTCTCTGAGTGTTTGATTTCCCAGTCACCAGACAGATAGACAGTGCATCAGCCTTGCAGGGGGGCTTGAGGATGGTTCAGGCTGCTGTCACTCACCCAATCCACCTGTCTCCTCTCTTGTCTCAAGATGTCCTGGGTGGTGAGCATCCAGGGTCTCCAGAGGGGTGCACAGCTACAGCAGACGAGAAAAGTGGGGGCATTATTTGGGCAAAGACTGGTCTGGGTATAGGACAGAAACTGGGACAGCAGCAGTGCCCGGCATCAGAAACCTTCTAGCCTTCTCAAACCGGCAGTTTCCAGGCCTCAGCAACTGAGGGGGGGAAATCCTCAGATCTCCGGGCCTCCGTAAGGATCACCGCATTTATGAGTACTTACTATGAGCCAAGCTCTGGGGGCAGATAAAAGATAATCAGGTGGGTCAGAGGCCCTGTCCCATATGGAGCTCACAATCTAAGAGGAAAGGAGAGCAGGGATCTTCTTCCCATTTTACAGATGAGGAAACTGAATGCAAGAAGGTTAGGTGCCTAGCCCAGGATCGCCCAGCTGTCCCGAAGCAGAGGTGGGAGCAGAAGTTGATGGTGAGGAAGGAGACCTAGGAACCAATCCTGGCTTCCCACTTCCTCACTAGGGGCGGTTCTAGTTTTTCCATTCATCAAATGGGGAGAGTAATACCAGGACTTTGTATAACAAGAAAGAAAATCACCTCTACTTCTCCAGTGCTTAGTACAATGCATTGTATTGTCGGTGCTCAATAAATAGCAGATATTCCACTCTGCTTTCTCTGACCTCTCCCTGGCTCCACGTTAGCAGAGCAGTGGGAGGGAACGGGGGCGGGGGGAGTCCCTCCAGGCCTGTGTATCTGAATCTAGGAAATCAGCGAAACCACACTTGATTTACACCCTGGAATATCTGCTCACTCCCTGGCTCTCTGATGGGTTGGAAAGGAGGGAGGGGACGGGGAATGGATGTGGTGGGGTGGGATTTGGCCCCAGGAGAGTTTCAGAAGGGAACTGCCCCATCTAAGTATCAAGGATTCTCACTTCTCCTTCAAGACTAGACTGAAAACCTCAGCCAGGTTGGTGAGGAAGTCAAAGCTTTCTCTCCAAGCTGAAAGGTCCCCACTGACCTTCTGCTTTCTCAGCCCAGTCCTCCCTCCCCAGAGCTTCCCTGCCCCCTGTCCCCCCACCACAGCCAACTGCCACTCTTCCTGCTGTCTCTGCTGGAGGAGCTGCCAGCAGGGTAACGGGAGGAACAATTCCTGTTGCCGCTTACCTTCCGGGGGCATCTGCTCCCTGAGCCCCATGGAGGTGGTCCTCGGGGACGGGGAGGGAGGCGTGCCAGCTAGATGGTAGAGCCAGGGGAATCTGGGCTGAGGCAAAGGCAGCCTCCATGGTCTGAGCGATAAAGGCAGGTCTGCAGGGTCTCCTGACTCTCTCTGTCCCTCCTCACATTCCTCCAGGCCTCCTGGGCGACCCCTTATAAACCCTCTGGCCTGGCAACTCATAAATAATTCAGGAGCAGGGTAAGAGGGGAGATGGGAGGTGGGGGGATGAGGGGGAGATGATGAAGGCAGGATGAGGGAAGGGGAGAGCTGGGTCCAGGGTGTGAAATATGTCCCAGTTGAGTAAACAGAGAGTCTGGGGGCGGGTGAGGTATTTTCTTCAACTCTGGGTGAGAAAGGAAAACAGAGAAGAGACAAATTGGACACCATTTGTGAGAAACTCCCAGGGAGTGGAGAAGTTTTAAGTCAGGAGGAGGGGAGACAATTAGGGTTGGGATGGGGGGGGGGGGCGGTGATGGGAGAGGCTTTGGAAAGACTCACAGACTGAGTTGGGGCAGCTGCATCAGCAGGGGCAGAGGGAGGGGCTCTCATGTTGTTTTATCTCCAGGAGACAATGGCTCTGCCATGTGTTCCAGGTTTTCCTATAAGGATAGAGCTCTAAGCTGGAAAGGCTGGAAGGAACCTGGATAGGTCCTCTGGGTGAGACCCCAGCTGTTGGGCACCCAGGTCAGAGGGCACTGGGGATGGCGGTTCCAAAGTTGAACCACCCTGACAACCAAGAGAATCATTAATGTCTGCTCCATCTTCTGTCATGGAACCCTTAAGGAGAGGTTGGGAGATGGGCAGGAGAAGCCAGGGAGAGGATAGAAGGAAGAAGAGGGTGCTGGGGAAAAGAGGACAATGGGAATGGAGGTAAAGAGAGAAGGAGAACAGCGGGGCGAGGGATGGAGGGAGGGAGGTTGGAATTAAGTTATGGGGAGCGGTAGGGTAGGTTATAGGTTAGGGTTAAGTAAAAAATGGGGTTAGGGATGGGGTAAGGTTAGGTTAGAGTTAAGATTAGAGATTAGGAGTTAGGATTAGAAGTTAGGGGTTAGGATTGGGTTAGGGAGAGGGTTAGAGTTAGGGTTAGAGGTTGTTTTGTTTGTTTTTTTATGGTATTTGCCAAGTACTTACAATGTGCCAGGCATTTTACCAAGTGCTGGGGTAGATACAAGATAATCAGGTTGCACACAGTCCTGGTCCCACATAGCACTCACAGTCTTAATCCCCACTTTACAGATGAGGTAGCTGAGGCTCAGAGAAGTTAAGTGACCTGCCCAAGGTCACACAGCAGATGAGTGATTGGAACCGGGTTTCAAACTCAGGTCCTCTGACTCCCGGGCCTGTGCTTTTTCTACTAGGCCAAACTGCTCTAGGGTTTGGCTAAAGTTAGGGAAAGGGGATGGTTATGGGATGGAGTTAGGATTATAGTTAAGATTATAGGCGAGAAGCAGCATGGCTCAATGGAAAGAGCACGGGCTTTGGAGTCGGAGGTCATGGGCTCAAATCCCAGCTCCACCAACTGTCAGCTGTGTGACTTTGGGCAAGTCATTTAACTTCTCTGTGCCTCAGTTACCTCATCTGTAAAATGGGGATTAAAACTGTGAGCCCCCCGTAGGACAACTTGTTCACCTTGTAACATCCCCAGTGCTAGAACAATGCTTTGTACATAGTAAGCGCTTAACAAATACCATTATTATTATTATTATTATAGCTTTTGGGTTAGGGTGAGTGCTAGGTAATCTCAAGAAAAGTTCCTTCCTCAAGGCTCTGGACCCTCTTCCCAGAATGCCCATTATCTGGTTTCCAGAACCCAAGTGTTTTCATCCTCTCTACCGGGCCTGAAAGAGATTATTTTTGCAAGTGCCAGGAGGTGGGTCTGGCCTGCCCCTGCCCATTCCCACTCCACATCCGTGGGGCCTCCTGTGTCTCTCTGTGTCCTTCCTGAACCAGGGCACCCTTTCAAGGCCCTCTTCCTCAGCCCCTCAGCCTCCTCTTTTCAGCTTCCGGAATGTTTTGGAAATAAGATTCTCCTGGCTAGGCCCTGCTTGTCCCAGCCACCCGATGCAGCTCCCTTCGCTCCTCTAATGCCAACCTTCTCACTGTGCCTCTATATCGCCGCCAACCCCTGGCGCGTGTCCAGCCCCGGCCTTGAATATCCTCCCTCCTCAAATACTACAGGCAACTCCCTGACTTCAAAGCCTTATTGAGGGTGCATTTCCTCCAAGAGGCCTTCCCAGACTAAGCCCTTTCTTTCCTCTTCTCCCACTCCCTTCTGTATCACCCTCCCAGCCCCACAGCACTTAGGTACATATCTGTAATTTATTTATTCGTATTGATGTCTGTCTCCTCCCTTCTAGACTGAAAGCTCATTGTGGGCAGGGAGTGTGCCTGTTGTTGTATTGTTCTCACCCAGGCACTTAGTACAGTGCTCTGCACACAGTAAGTGCTCAATAAATACGAATAAATGAATGAATGAATGAATGAATGAATGAATGAATAGTCCCGGAGTCCAGCCACCCTAACTACCTGCATCCCACCCACCCCCCTCCATCCCTAGCCCCTCTCTCCAGGGATGGACTCTTCTCTCTTGAAAGGCTCCCTCCCGTTGGCAGCCCACCACTCTGGGCCCAGGCAGATCCCATTGCAACGGTCATCCTGCCCCACACCCTCTTCCAGAAGCTCCCAAAGTCTGAGGGTTCCCCACCCCCTCAAATCAGGGATGAGGCCCTGCACCCCCCAATCCCGAAAGTTGTTCACAGAGGGAATAAGGCAGGGGAGAAACCTCTCTCCCACACCAGGCTCCATCTGGGAGCCAGTCCCCGAAGAGAAAATAGCAAATGGTCCCTGAGCATCCCGGGATGCCGAACTCCAGTCCAAATGTCCCAAATGTCCAAACTGCTGGAACCCGCTCCTCCGGGGTCCCCGGGCCCGGGGGTCCCTTCTGCGGGGGCACAATTTGTCGTGGGCAGCAGCCCCCTCTCTGCCCTTCCATTTGGGTCTGTGCAGGCCGGGCTTGCCAAGACACAGCTCCCCATTTGGCTCTCATTTGGGCTCAGGAGACTTAGAACAACAAAGCTGCAGGAGGGCCCAGAAGGCCGCCGCTGGGAAAGGTATTTCTCAGTCGGCTCTCCCTGCCCCCACCCCTCTACAGACCCCTGCCACCTCTGCCACCAAGAAGCAGTATGGGGTAGTGGATGGAGCATGGGCTTGGGATTCGGAAGGTCATAGGTTCTAGTCCCGGCTCTGCCACTTGTCCGCTATGTGACCTTGGGCAAGTCACTTCACTTCTCTGGGCCTCAGTTACCTCATGTGTAAAATGGGGATTGAGACTGTGAGCCTCACCTGGGACAGGGACTGTGTCCAACCCGAACTGTGTCCAACTGTGACTGTGTCCAACTGGGCCTGGAATGCCCTCCCTCTGCCCATCCGCCAAGCTAGCTCTCTTCCTCCCTTCAAGGCCCTGCTGAGAGCTCACCTCCTCCAGGAGGCCTTCCCAGACTGAGCCCCTTCCTTCCTCTCCCCCTCATCCCCCTCTCCATCCCCCCCATCTTACCTCCTTCCCTTCCCCAAAGCACCTGTATATATGTATGTATGTTTGTACTTATTTATTACTCTATTTATTTATTTATTTATTTATTTTACTTGTACATATCTATCCTATTTATTTTATTTTGTTAGTATGTTTGGTTTTGTTCTCTGTCTCTCCCTTTTAGACTGTGAGCCCACTGTTGGGTAGGGACTGTCTCTATATGTTGCAAATTTGTACTTCCCAAGCGCTTAGTACAGTGCTCTTCACATAGTAAGCGCTCAATAAATACAATTGATTGATTGAACTGCTTGTAACCACCACAGTGCGTAGTACAGTGCCTGGCATATAGATAAGCACTAAACAAGTACCATAATTATTATTATGATTATTGTCTCGCACGCTTCCAACATGCTGAGCCACGCATCCCCGGCCCTGACCTGCCCCGTCCACAGACCCAAGGGATCCCGGTCCCCAGACTCCCCTCTCCTCTTTCTCCTTATTGGCATTATTACTCTTCACTCCCACTGCATCAGGCACTGAGGGGAAGCTAATAATAACAACCATAATGGTATTTGTTAAGCTTATTAAGTACTGCATATTGTACTAATTGGTGGGAGAGATATGTGGTGCAGTGGCTAGAGCACAGGCCTGGGAGTGAGAAGGTTATAGGTTCTAATCCTGGCCCTGCCACTTATCTGTTGTGTGGCCTTGGGCAAGTCACTTCACTTCTTTGTGCCTCAGTTACCTCGTCTGTAAAATGGGGATTGAGACTGTGAGCCCCACGTGAGACAGGGACCGTGTCCAACCCAATTTGCTTATATCCACCCCGGCACTTAGTATAGTGCCTGACACATAGTAAGCACTTAACAAATACCACAGTCATTATTTCTTATTATTATACTAGCTAATCATTCATTCATTCATTCAGTCGTATTTGTTGAGTGCTTACTGTGTGCAGAACACTGTACTAAGCACTCGGAAAGGACAATTAGGCAACATATAGAGACAGTCCCTACACAACAACAGGCTCACGGTCTAGGAGGGGGAGACAGACAGTAAAGCTAATCAGATCAGACACAGTCCCTGTCCCACACGGGGTTTAGTAGGAGGGAGAACAGGTGTTGAATTGCCCCATTTTACAGATGAGAAATCTGCTGCATAGAGAAGTTAATAATGATGATGGAATTTGTTAAGCATTTACTATGTGCAAAGCACTGTTCTAAGCGCTGGGGGGGGATACAAGGCGGTCAGGTTGTCCCACATGGGAATCACAGACTTAATCCCCATTTTACAGATGAGGTAACTGAGGCTCAGAGAAGTTAAGTGACTTGCCCAAAGTCACACAGCAGACAAGTGGCGGAGCCGGGATTAGAACCCATGACCTCTGACTCCCAAGACCATGCTCTTTCCATGAAGCCACGCTGCTTCTCTAAATGACTTGCCCAAGGACCTATAGCTGGTAAGTGGAAGAGGCAGGATTAGAACCTAGGTCTCCTGGCGCCTAGGTCTGTAGACTTTCCACTAGGTCACTGTCATTAGTCAGTAGACACCCAGAGGCTCCCTATTTGAAGATTTCCTTCTGAGGGGGCACATGGAAGAGAGAGAGGGGAGTGGGGGGCTACACCAAGGTGGGAGAGGATATTCCTGAGGAGATGGAAGGGTCAGAAGGAGAAGAATGAGGAGAAGAGGAGAAGGAGCAGGAGTAAAAGGAGGAGGAAGAGGTTAATTGACTCTCTCAGACTTCCAGTAGCCCAATACCTTCCTCAACTTGGACCTTGTGGGACCCTGGAAAAGTCATCCCAGCCTCTGTTTTACCCATCGTTAACAATAATAAATAATAATAATAACAACTGCGGTATTTGTTAAGTGTTTATTATGTGCCCAGCATTCATCCATTCATTCCTTTCATTCATTCAATCGTATTTATTGAGAGCTTACTGTGTGCAGATCACTGTGCTAGCATGGCTCAGTGGAAAGAGCCCGGGCTTTGGAGTCAGAGGTCATGGGTTCAAATCCCGACTCTGCTGATTGTCGGCTGTGTGACTTTGGACAAGTCACTTAACTTCTCTATGCTTCAGTTCCCTCATCTGTAAAATGGGGATTAAGACTGTGAGCCCCACATGGGACAACCTTGATTACCTTGTACACCCCCCCACCACCCAGTGCTTAGAACAGTACTTGGCACATAGTAAGCGCTTAACAAATACCAACATTATTATTATTACAAATCGGCAACATATAGAGATGGTCCCTACCCAACAACGGGCTCACAGTCTAGAAACTGGAAACTTAGAACAACTAAGAGAAACTAGAGAAACTAGAAACTTAGAGCACTGAACTAAGCATTAGGATAGATATGAAACAATCAGATCAGTCATAATCCTTGTCCCCTTAGGGCCTAAGGGGGAGGGAGAACAGGTATCTGATCCCCATTTTACAGATGAGGAAACTGATTTCCATAGAAATTAAGTGACTTGCCCCGAGTCACATAGCTGGCAAGTTGCGGAGGCAGGATTAGAACCCCGGTCCCCATATTCCCGGCTTAGCCTCAGATGAACTGCTACGGTTTGCTTTGAGGACTAATAAAAGCATGGTTCATGGCCTCAAGGATCTGACAATCAAATCATAACTCCCTCCCTCCCTCCCTCTCTGGGGAGCGACTGTTTATTATCGTAGGGTTGCTCCTCAGCACTGGGCTGGAACATCTGTAAAATGGGGATGAAGACCGTGAGCCCCACGTGGGACAACCTGATCACCTTGTTTCCCCCCCAGTGCTTAGAACAGTGCTTCACACACAGTAAGCGCTTAGCAAATTCCATCATTATCATTATTATTTAACTTCTCTGTGCAGCAGATTTCTCGTCTGTAAAATGGGGTGATTCAACACCCGTTATCCCTCCTACTAAACCCCATGTGGGTTTAGTTTGCCACACTTTGACCCTCTGGTGATTGGGACAGAGAGCACTTTGCAGACTTTGAGGGGACCAGGAAATTCTTGGACTCTGTAAAATTCACCTAGTCTCCTGCTGAGTAGACCCTGGACAAAGGTCAGACAGACAAACTTCCCAGCCCCTCTACTGTCCTCTGTGAGGGGGAGAAGGAGGTGGCTGGCTGCCTCCTGGCAACTCTTGGGTGCAGTGTGACCTAATGGAGAGAGATCACAGGACTGGGCCTCAGGAGTCCTGGGTCCTAGCCCCAGCTCTTCTCTTGACTCACTGTGTGACCTTGGGAAGATCTTCTAACCTCTCGGTGCTTCTGTTTCCTTATCTGTAAAATAGAGATAATAATACGAGCCTCTCCCTACCTCATAGAATTCTTGTGAGGCTGTAATGAGATCATTCATGTGAAATTGCTTTGGAAAATCAAAGTGCTTTACGAAGACAGGGCATTATTATTTTACAGCCTAGCCTGCGTTTGTTTGAATCCCCCGAAGTGATTTACCAACTTCAAGGATAGGAAAATCAGTTGGTCGTTTCAATGTCAGTGCTGGGAAAACCCGTGGGGATGATGAGAGGGGGAAAAACTCAGCAACGGTAGTAAACATTGTATTTTTTCAACACCTACCAAGTACAGTGCCCCACACTAAGTGCTCAGAAAAGTGCCATAATACTATAATAATAATAACTATGGTATTTGTTAAATGTTTACTCTGTGCCAGGTACTGTACTAAGCTCTGGGGTAGATAATAATAATAATAATAATAATGATAATAATAATAATAATGGCATTTATTAAGCACTTACTATGTGCAAAGCACTGTTCTAAGCACTGGGGAGGTTCCAAGGCAATCAGGTTGTCCCACAGGGGGTTCACAGTCTTAATCCCCATTTTACAGATGAGGTAACTGAGGCCCAGAGAAGTGAAGTGACTTGCCCAAGGTCACACAGCTGACAAGTGGCAAAGCCGGGATTTGAACCCATGACCTCTGACTCCAGAGCCCGTGCTCTTTCCACTGAGCCACGCTGCTCTATCCAGATACAAGGTAATTGCGTCTGACACAGTTCCTGTCCCACACGGTGCTCACAGTATTTATCCCCACTTTATAGATGAGATAACTGAGACACAGAGAAGTTAAGTGACTTGCCCAAGGTTACACAGCAGACAAGTGAGAGCTGAAATTAGACCTCAGGTCCTTTGAACTCCTAGGCCCGTGATCTAGCCACTAGGCCATGCTGCTTCTCTTACAATAGAAGCAAAACACACCTTCTCTGCCCATGATGGGGGATACCGATGGACAAAATATTTGCAAAGAGTGGGAATGGTAGGTAGAACAAGGTTCTGGTAGGAAATGGAAAGAATATGAGGGTTAATACCTAAAATATATCAGAATAAATAATCAAATGTGGAATTGAGGATGGGCGAGGCCCTGACCCTTGGAAGGTCTGGGGGACAAGGAATTATTTATTTATTTCACTTGTACATTTCTATCCTATTTATTTTATTTTGTTGGTATGTTTGGTTCTGTTCTCTGTCTCCCCCTTTTAGACTGTGAGCCCACTGTTGGGTAGGGACTGTCTCTATATGTTGCCAATTTGTACTTCCCAAGCGCTTAGTACAGTGCTCTGCACATAGTAAGCGCTCAATAAATACAATTGATTGATTGATTGAAAGGAGTGTTGACTCTCTCCTGCTTCTCATCGGAGCACCAACTGACAGCAGAAAGAGCTGACGACCAGGACGGAGGGTTAATCAACCAACCAACTAACCAACCTATCGATCAATCGATCGATCTTTTTTTCTTTGAGAACTTACTATGTGCAGAACACTGCACTGAGCAGTTGGGAGAGTACAGTACAACAGAATTAGAAGGCACGTCCCCTGCCCACAAGGAGCTTCAATCAATCAGTGGTATTTATTGAGTGCTTGTTAATAATAATTATGGTATTTGATCAGTGCTTACTATGTGCCAAGCACTGGGGAAGAGACAAGGTAAGCGTGTTGTCCCACGTGGGACTCACAGTCTTAATCCCCATTTTACAGTTGAGGAAACTGAGTCACAGAGAAGTGAAGGTCCTTGCCCAAGGTCACACAGCAGACAAGTGGCAGAGCTGGGATTAGAATCGGTGACCTCTGACTCCCAAGACCGTGCTCTTTCCACTCATTCAGGCTGCTGGTTGTGTGTAGAGCACCGTAGCCCACAGTTGGGTAGAGACTGTATATGTTGCCAACTTGTACTTCCCAAGCGCTTAGTACAGTGCTCTGCACACAGTAAGCGCTCAATAAATACAATTGATGATGATGACATGGAGTATGTATATACAATCTCTGCCCTCCAGGAGCTTGCAGTGCAGCAGACTGTGTCCAACCTGCTTAACTTGTTTCTATCCCAGAGTTTCGAACAATGCTTGGCACATAGTAAGTACCATAATTATTAATTATTATTATTAGAGAGGAGCATCCAAGCTCATTATGAGCAGGGAATGTGTCTGGTAATTCTGTTGTACTGAACTTTCCCAAGCGCTTAGTACAGTGCTCTGCACAGAGGAAGCACTTAATAAATACCATTAGTTGATTGATTGAGAAGTGGACCTCGTAACCCCTGGCTGCTGGGGTCGAGAGAGAGAGCCAGGGACAGACAGACCACCCTCATAGATGGTCTGGGGTGAAACCTGAGGAGTCGGGGTGCCTGGGCTCTTGCCCACTTTGGGGGGGACAGGAGGTCAAAGCAAGAGGAATTTGGGTTAGACCTCAGGAACGACTTTCTGTCTTGAAAGGTGGTGAGCCTTGGAGGGAGAATCTCTGCTGATGCTTCCGGCCCTGACCAGAAGGAGCTGGGTTCTAATCCTGCCTCTGCCACTTGTCTACTGTTTGACCATGGGCAACTTAGCCCCCCGTAGGACAACCTGATCACCTTGTAACCTCTCCAGCACTTAGAACAGTGCTTTGCACATAGTAAGCGCTTAATAAATGCCATTATTATTATTATTCTCTGTACCTCAGTTACCTCATCTGCACAATGGGGATTAAGACTGTGAGCCCTATGTGGGACAGGGACTGCGTCCAAGCTGATTACCTTGTATCTACTCTAGTGGTTAGTACAGTGCCTGGCATATAGTAAGCACTTAACAAACACCATTTTAGAAAGAAACCCTGCTGTTGTTGCTGTTTCTGTAGCAGGGACAAAGAAGTAAGACAGGGGAGCAGGAAGGATAGAAGGGAGTAGTATTGTGTAATGTGTATTGTGTACTGTGCCCCTTAGCCTAGCCCATCACTGCTTCCTGCCCCAGGAGTCTGGAGCCCACTGAGCTCATTCAATCAATCAATCAATCGTATTTATTGAGCGCTTACTGTGTGCAGAGCACTGTACTAAGCGCTTGGGAAGTACAAGTTGGCAACATATAGAGACAGTCCCTACCCAACAGTGGGCTCAAAGTCTAGAAGGGGGAGACAGAGAACAAAACCAAACACACTAACAAAATAAAATAAAGAGAATAGATATGTACAAGTAGAATAAATAAATAGAGCAATAAATATATACAAACATATATACATATATACAGGTGCTGTGGGGAAGGGAGGGAAGGAGGTAAGATGGGGGGATGGAGAGGGGGACGAGGGGGAGAGGAAGGAAGTGGCTCAGTCTGGGAAGGCCTCCTGGAGGAGGTGAGCTCTCAGTAGCTCAGCTCCCAACTCCCTGAAACCTGGTCTTAGATACTCCCTGGCCTCATCACCCGGACCTGAGAAGAACAGGAAGCTGGGGCTTGGTTCGAGAGAAGCCTTACTTGGCACTGCTGTTGGCAGATAATAACAATAATAATAATAATAATAATAATGGTATTTGTTAAACGCTTACTATGCACCAAGCACTGTTCTAAGCTCTGGGGGAGATACAAGGTAATCTGGTTGTCCCTTGTGGGGCTCACGGTCTTAACCCCCATTTTACAGATGAGGTAACTGAGGCCCAGAGAAGTGAAGTGATTTGCCTAAAGTCACACAGCTGATAAGTGGCGGAGCCAGGATTAGAACCCATGACCTCTAACTCCCAAGCCAGTGCTCTTTCCACTAAGCCACGCTGCTTCTCATTTATTTCTGAAAAAAAAACATACAGAGACATTAAAATTGGTCTCCCCTTCGTTTCCAAGTCTGGGAAAGGTGACATGGCCTCTTTCCGGGTCCTCAGGAATAATGATAGTATTTGCTAAGCGCTTACTAGGTGCTAGGCTGGGATGGATACAAGCAAATCGAATTATACCCAAGCGGGGCTCCGTCTCAATCCCCATTTTACAAATGAGGTA
The DNA here is from genome assembly GCF_015852505.1 of Tachyglossus aculeatus. Classification (NCBI taxonomy): domain Eukaryota; kingdom Metazoa; phylum Chordata; class Mammalia; order Monotremata; family Tachyglossidae; genus Tachyglossus; species Tachyglossus aculeatus. The sequence goes on from NC_052071.1 coordinate 47,920,038, forward strand.
ACGGAGGCACCGAGCAACGAAGTGACTTGCCCAAGACCACGCAGCAGACAAGCGCTTAGTACAGTGCTCTGCACACAGTAAGCACTCAATAAATACGATTGATTGATTGATTGGTGGAGCCGGGATTAGAACCCATGACCTTCTCACTCACAGACCCGTGCTCAATCCACTGTGCCAGTGCCACCTCGCCTTTGCCCGGGGCTGGCCGGTTGGGCCCACGACCTGTAGCAGCCACTGAAGGCCCAGGCAGAGCTGGGAGACTTCGCATTCCAGCCGTTCCCCAAATGGCCCCTGTTGGCTGCTGGCCGTCTTGACGCCTCGGTCCGTGGGAGGCCGAGGTGGCGGCACACTTGGGCCCGGCACCTCCCCATACCTCTGAAACCAGCACACTCCTGCCTGAGCATGGGGCCAGGTGTCAAGAAGAGGTCACCCAGAGACCTCACACCTCCCTCCCGTACCCCCCCACCTCCCACTCCGGGCCTCCCGGCCAGCCCGGGGCCTGGTTTTCTTCCATCTGACCGCAAGATTGGACAACCCCACTCTCACGCAGCAAGTGACCGGGGAGAGCCTGCCGTCTTAAAATCGGAGAATCCCAGAGCTGGACGGGATCTCCAGAGGTCAGCCTGTCCAGCCCCCTGCCTCTGGACAGATGAATTCCGAAGCCATCCGGGACCGTATTATAATAATAATATGATGGCATTTACTAAGCGCTTACTACGTGCAAAGCACTGTTCTAAGCACTGGGGAGGTTACAAGGTGATCAGGTTGCCCCACGGGGGCTCACAGTCTTAATCCCCATATTACAGATGAGGGAACTGGGGCCCAGAGAAGTGAAGTGACTTGCCCAAAGTCACACAGCTGACAGTTGGTGGAGCCGGGATTTGAACCCATGACCTCTGACTCCAAAGCCCGGGCTTTTACCACTGAGCCACGCTGCTTCTCAGCGTATAAAGTTCCTGGGGATGGGGATGCCTCCTGGAGGACCCCGTCTCACTGCTCTTTACCCTTAAAGTGTTTACCGCAGTGCTCTGCACACAGCGTTCAATAAATATGATTGATATATAGTAAGCACTTCCCAAATATTATTCGAGGTGATACACACACACACACACACTTCTACGTGTGTTTGCGTGTATATATGTCATTATTGTTGTTATTAACAAATACCACAATTGTCATTATTACTAAGCGCTTGGGAGGTTACGATACAACAATAAACAGACGTATTCCCCACCCTCGACAACCTTACAGTGCTTACAGAGAAGCAGCGTGGCTCAGTGGCAAGAGCCCGGATTTGGGAGCCAGAGGTTCTGGGTTCTAATCCCGGCTCCGCCACTCATCTGCCGGGTGGCCTTGGGCAAGACACTTCATTTCGCTGTGCCTCAGTTCCCTCATATGTAAAATAATAATAATAATAATAATAATCTAGACTGTGAGCCTGCTGTTGGGTAGGGACCGCCTCTATATGTTGCCAACTTGTACTTCCCAAGCGCTTAGTACAGTGCTCTGCACACAGTAAGCGCTCAATAAATACGATTGAATGGATGAATGAAAATCAAATTCCCCCCAGATTTGTGTGGAAATGGAGAACAACAGTTCGGTGTCCTCGTAAAAGTCCTTTGTAAATATGGAACCAAAATGAAGAGTCCCCCTCAATCCAGTTTTCAGAAATAATATAGCACACCAATTGGCAGAATATTTATCATATCTTGCCTTGTCTAATGCCATCGAGTCGTTTCCAACCCATAGCGACACCACGGACACATCTCTCCCAGAAAGCCCCGCTCTCCATCTGCAATCATTTCGGCAGTGTATCCATGGAGTTTTCTTGGTAAAAATCAGGAAGCGGTTTACCAATGCCTCCTTCCGCACAGTGAACTTGAGTCTCTGCCCTCGACCCTCTCATGTGCCGCTGCTGCCCAGCACAGGTGAGTTTTGACTTGTAGCAGATCAATCAATCAATCAGTCGTACTTATTGAGCGCTTACTGTGTGCAGAGCACTGTACTAAGCGCTTGGGGAGTACAAGTTGGTAACATATAGAGACAGTCTTTACCCAACAGTGGGCTCACAGTCTAGAAAGGGGAGACAGAGAACACAACACATATTAACAAAATAAAATAAATAGAATAAATATACACAAATAAAATAAATAAATAAATAGATATAATATAATAATATAATATAATATAAATATAATATGCGACCCAGGCAGGACTGTGTCCTGTGAGCCCCCCGTGGGACAACCTGATCACCTTGTAACCTCTCCAGCGCTTAGAACAGTGCTTTGCACATAGTAAGCGCTTGATAAATGCCATTAATAAAAATAGTAAGCGCTTAACAAGTGCCATAAAAAAGCAGATGCCTTCCACTCGCTAGCCACTGTCCAAACTAGGAATGGAATGGGTCTGCCTCTGTTTGACTCTCCCTCCCATAGCTGAGACTGGTAGAGTACTGGAAACTCTCCAGGTGTGACCCTGAAAGGGGATTCTAGACTGTGAGCCCACTGTTGGGTAGGGACCGTCTCTATATTTTGCCAACTTGTACTTCCCAAGTGCTTAGTACAGTGCTCTGCACACAGTAAGCGCTCAATAAATACGATTGAATGAATGAATGAATGAATTTGTCATAGAAGCAGCATATTCTGGTGGCCAAGTGGAAAGAGTACAGACCTGGGAACAGGGGGAACTGGTTTCTAACCCCAGTTCTGCCACTATTCCTCTAGACTCTAAGCTCCTTGTGGGCAGGGAATGTGTCCACCAACTTAGTTGTATTGTTCTCTCCTAAGCAGTTAATACAGTGCTCTGCACAGTGTAAGTCTCAATAAATACCATTGATGAGGATGATGATGGCCTACTTGGCAAGTCACTTGTCTGTGCCTCAGTTTCCTCGTTCATAAAATCGAGATTAAATACCCATTCTCCTTCTTACTAAGAGTTTGAGCCACATGAGGGACAGGGGTTATCTTGTAACTAACCCAGCACTTAGTGTAGTGCTTGGCACTTAGTAAGTGCTTAACAAATAATAATAATAAAAATTTTAAGCTCTTACTATGTGTCAAGCACTGTTTCAGTCAATCAATCAATGACATTTTTTGAACATTTACTGTGTACAGAGCACTGTACTAATCTTTTGGAAGAATACAATATAACAGATTTGGTAGACACTATCTCTGCCCACAAAGATCTTACAGTCTAGAGGACTGTTCTAAGCAACTGACAAATACCATTATTATATGACATACGTGAACATACTAGCAAAGTATATTTAGCACATATGTAGTACTAGGGGAATGCAGTAAAATGTAGCCTATAGTGAATATTCAAACAAAGTATAACATAGTAGGCTGGAATAGACGATATGCTCCTCTCTAAACTGTAAGCTCCTAGTGGGCAGGGAATTTTCCTACCAACTCTGTGGTATTGTATTCTTCCAAGTGCTTAGTACAGTGTTCTGCATATAGTAGGCACTCAAAGCAATATCATATATTGATTCATTAATACTATACATGTAAATTGCACTAGTAAAGTGCAATATAATGCAGTATTCAACTAGATCATATTAGCAGACTGCATCATCATCATTATCAGAATTTACTGAATGCTTACTATGCATTGTACTAAGTTTTTGGAAGAGCACAATATAACAGCAGACATATTCCCTGCTCACGAGTTTACAGTCTAGAGGAATATACTGTATACAGAGAGAATGTGAACAAAATAAAATATAATATTTATGTAGCGTATTAAAACAGAATGCTGCATAATGTAGTAGACATATAGAGTTCTTCCGGAGCGTATAATATGACATAGTACATAGGTAGAAAATATTAGCAGAGTGCATTTTAGTACTTTCCAAGTTCTTAGTACAGTGCTCTGCACACAGTAAGCACTCAGTAAATACAAATTGAATGAATTATAGTATAGCATACACATAAAGAATACTATCATCATCATCATCATCAATCGTATTTATTGAGCGCTTACTGTGTGCAGAGCACTGTACTAAGCGCTTGGGAAGTACAGGTTGGCAACATCTAGAGACAGTCCCTACCCAACAGTGGGCTCACAGTCTAAAAGGGGGAGACAGAGAACGAAACCAAAGATACCAACAAAATAAAATAAATAGAATAGATATGTACAAGTAAAATAAATAAATAAATAAATAAATAAGTAAATAGAGTAATAAATAAATAGATGAGGTAACTGAGGCCCAGAGAAGTGAAGTGGCTTGCCCAGGGTCACACAGCTGGCAATTGGCAGAGCGGGATTTGAACCCCTGACCGCGGACTCCAAAGCCCGGGCTCTTTCTACTGAGCCACGTTGCTTCTCTATTTGTTGAGCGCTTGCTACGGGCCCAGTCCTGTCCTAAGCGCTGGGGTAGATACAAGGTGATCAGGTTGTCCCACGTGGGGCTCACAGTCTTCATCCCCATTTTACAGATGAGGGAACTGAGGTGGTTAAGCGCTTACTAGGTACCGAGCACTGTCCTAAGCTCTGGGGTAGATACAAGGTGATCAGGTTGTCCCACGTGGGGCTCACAGTCTTCATCCCCATTTTACAGATGAGGGAACTGAGGTGGTTAAGCGCTTACTAGGTACCGAGCACTGTCCTAAGCGCTGGGGTAGATACGAGGTGATCAGGTTGTCCCACTTGGGGCTCACAGTCTTCATCCCCATTTTACAGATGAGGGAACTGAGGTGGTTAAGCGCTTACTAGGTACCAAGCACTGTCCTAAGCGCTGGGGTAGATACAAGTAGATACTACTACTACTATAGCATACACATAAAGAATACTACTACTAGTAGTAGTACTAGTATGTTACTACTAATGCTACTAGTAGTATTACTACTAATACTAGTAGTAACATAGGAATAATAATAAATGTGGTATTTGCTAAGTGCTTACTGTGTCAAGCACTGTTTTAAGTGCTGGAGAAGATGTGTGATGATCAGGTTGGACACAGTCCCTGTCCCATACAGGGCTCACGGTCTAAGTAGGGAGGAGAACAGGTATTGAATCCCCATTTTACCGATGAGGTTACTGAGGAACAGAACTGTTAGATGACTTGCCCAACGTCAAAGAGCAAGCACATGGCGGAGCCAAAATTGGAACCGAGTCCTCTGACTCCCCGGGCCCATGCTGTTTCCACTAGACCACGCTGTTCAAAGACCTGTAGAGACTACTAGTAGAGTTTCACATACTGCACAAGTAGAATATTCTGACAGAATGCAACATACATAGTAGAGAATATTGGTAGAGTGTCACAGAATTTGGTTTCCAGGTAGTATAGGCTAGCAAAGTGCTACTAGAGAGTAGACTAGAGTAGAGTAGAATAGAGTAGAACAGAGCAGAGTTGAGTCGGAGTCCCCTGGCCCACATCCTTCCTGTCCCACCATCGATCCCTGGCCCACATCCTACCTCTGTCCTGGAATACCATCCCTCCACATACCCACCAAACTAGCTCTCTTCCTCCCTTCAAAGCCCTAGTGAGAGCTCACCTCCTCCAGGAGGCTTTCCCAGACTGAGCCCCCCCCCCCCATTTTCCTCTGTTCCTCCTCCCCTCCCCATCGCCCTCCTTCCCTCCCTCTGCCCCACCCCCTACCCCTCCTCACAGCACTTGTGTAAATTTTTACATATTTATTACTCTATTTTATTAATGATGTGTATATAGCTATCATTCTATTTGATGATGATGGCATTTATTAAGCGCTTACTATGTGCAAAGCACTGTTCTAAGCGCTGGGGAGGTTACAGGGTGATCAGGTTGTCCCACAGGGGGCTCACAGTCTTCATCCCCATTTTACAGATGAGGGAACTGAGGCACAGAGAAGTTAAGTGACTTGTCCAAAGTCACACAGCTGACAGTTGGCGGAGCCGGGATTTGAACTCATGACCTCTGACTCCAAAGCCCGGGCTCTTTCCACTGAGCCACGCTGCTTCTATAAGCATAGAGACGGTCCCTCCCCAGCAGTGGGCTCACAGTCTAGAACGTGAAGTGACTTGCCCAAAGTCACCCAATTCTATTTATTCTGCTGGTATTGACACCTGTCTACTTGTTTTGTTTTGTTGTCTGTCTCCCCCTTCTAGACTGTAAGCCCATTGTTGGGAAGGGACCGTCTCTATGTGTTGCCCATTTGTACTTCCCAAGGGCTTAGTATAGTGCTCTGCACACAGTAAGTGCTCAATAAATACGATTGAATGAATGAATGAGTAAAGAGTGTAGTATAATGTGGATAGAGCCTCCAGTCCAAAATGATGGGAGAACCTCAATTCTGAGACTTCAGGCCCAAGCCCCCCACCTGAAGGAACAGGGTGAGTTGTTTGTGCAGCCCTCTCATCCTTCCTCACCCCTCTCCTTCCTCCGCCGCCTCCTTCCTCCCCCCCATCTTCCAACAGTCTTGTGTCCCTGATAGTCGCCTTCCTCCTGGGGCATGGCGTGCAACAAGTAAGTAGACAGGCAGTGGCACAGCACATTAAGAAGTGAGCATGTGAGTGTTTTTGTGTGCAGTACCTATTTACAGCTGAAGCGGCATGGCTCCCCTCCTCCAGGAGGCCTTCCCAGACTGAGCCCCCTCCTTCCTCTCCCCTTCCTCCCCCTCCCCCTCCCCCTGCCTTACCTCCTTCCCCTCCCCACAGCACCTATATATATGTATGTATGTTTGTACATATTTATTAATCTATTTATTTTACTTGCACATATTTATTCTATTTATTTTATTTTGTTAATATGTTTTGTTTTGTTGTCCGTCTCCCCCTTCTAGACTGTGAGCCCGCTGTTGGGTAGGGACTGTCTCTATATGTTGCCAACTTGTACTTCCCAACTGCTTAGTACAGTGCTCTGCACACAGTAAGTGCTCAATAAATACGATTGAATGAATGAACAAAAAGGGCATGGGCCTGGGACTCAGAGGACCTGGGTTCTAATCCCGGCTCTGCCACTTGCCTGCCGTGTGTCCTTGGGCAAGTCACTTAACTTCTCTGTACCTCAATTTCCTCTCCTGCAAAACAGGGGGATTCAATACCTCTTCTCCTCCCTACTCAGACTGGGAGCCCCATGTGGAGGAGGGTTTGTGTCCAACCTGATTTTCTTGTAGCTACCCCACTACTTGGCAAATAGTAAGTACTTAACAAATACCGCAATTATTATCATTATTATTAAGTAACTGCAGCACAATGCTGACATTGTCAGAGTTCCATAGCCTGGCAGGTAGTTGCCTTGGTAGCCACTGAGGCCTTTGTCAGTCACATTAGCCACCTATTTTTCAGGATTCCTTGCATCTCATAGAAGGCCCAGGCTGTTTTTTGGTCATACATTCATTCAGTCATTCAATTCGATTGTAATTACTGAGTGCTTTACTGCTAAGCACTCGGGAGAGTACAATCCAACAATAAAGAGACACATTCCTTGCCCACAACAAGCCTGGCACAATCCCAGCAGGCAGGACCAGGACTAGAGACCAGGCATCCCGATTCCCCAAGCAGAGTACACATAGGACATGTTAGCAGGGAACAACATATTCTAATATACACGTAGAATATGCTAGCAGAGCCCACTGCAATTTTGTGTCCAATTAGAACATTCTAGCAAAGTGTAGTATTTGCAAAGAGTAATATAGTGCACTCAGAGAGCATACTAGCAGAATACCTGGGAATATAGTATAGTTAGTGCTTGGCACATGGTAAGCGCTGAAGAAATGCCATTATTATTATTATAAATGTATAGTAGTATATGTATAGGCAGGGGATAATAGAATAATAATAATAATAATAGTCATGGTATTTTTAAATACTTACTATGGGCCATGCACTCTACCTGTGGGCTGTAAATTCCTTGTGGGCAGAGATTGTGTCTGCTAACTCTACTGTATTGTACTTTCTCAAGCACTGAGTACGGTGGCACTTAGTATGGTGCTCTCCTGGAGGCCTTCCCAGACTGAGCCCCCTTTTTCAATCAATCAATCAATCAATCAATCATATTTATTGAGCGCTTACTGTGTGCAGAACACTGTACTAAGCGCTTGGGAAGTACACCCATCTCCCCTCCAACCCTACTTCCTTCCCCTCCCCACAGCACTTGCATATATTTGAACATATTTATTACCCTATTTATTTTACTTGTGCATATTTACTACTTTATTTATTTTATTAATGACATGCATATAGCTATAATTCTATTTATTCTGACGGTTTTGACACCTGTCTCCATATTTTGTTTTGTTGTCTGTCTCCCCCTTCTAGACTGTGAGCCCATTGTTGGGTAGGGACCGTCTCTATATGTTGCCGACTTGTACTTCCCAAGCACTTAATACAGTGCTCTGCACACGGTAAGCACTCAATAAATACTACTGAATGAATGAATGAATGCTCTGAACACAGTGAAAGCTCAATAAATACGACTGATTGATTGATTACTAAGCTCTGGGACTAGATACAAGCTTGGCAGGTCAGACAAAGTTCCTGTCGCTCATGGGGCTCACAGTCTAGGAAGGAGGGAGAGAAAGTATTAAAATGTTAAAATGGGCATAAAATCCCCATTTTAAAGATAAGGAAACTGAAGTCACTCTGCCAGCAAGTGGAAAAGCCAAGATAATAATAATAATAATGGCATTTATTAAGCATTTACTATGTGCAAAGCACTGTTCTAAGCGCTGAGGAGGTTACAAGGTGATCAGGTTGTCCCACGGGGGGCTCACAGTCTTAATCCCCATTTTACAGATGAGGGAACTGAGGCACAGAGAAGTGAAGTGACTTGCCCAGAGTCACACAGCTGACAATTGGAGGAGCCGGGATTTGAACCCATGACATCTGACTCCAAAGCCTATGCTCCTTCCATTGAGCCACGCTGCTTCCTATATGTAGGAATATATATATATATATATATTCCTATATGTCATTATATAGTAGAGGGTCGCAGCTGGAACCCAAGGCAGAATTCTGGGGCTGGAAGGCACCTCTTCCAGAATCCTGCCTCCAGGCAAAGCAAAGCAAGATTAGAGCCCAGGTTATCCGATTCATTTGTTCATTCATTCATTCATTCATTCAATCATATTTATTGAGCGCTTACTCTGTGCAGAGCACTGTACTACGCACTCGGGAAGTACAATTCAGCAACAGAAACAATCTCTATGCACAATGGGCTCACAGTCTAGAAGGGGGAGACAGACATCAAAACAAGTAAACAGGCATCAGTAGCTTCACTCTAAATAACTAGAATTATAGATATATACACATCATTAATAAAAATAAATAGAATTAGTATTATAACCGTGTATATAGATCCACAAATGCTGTGGGGTGGGGGAAGAGGTAGAGCAAAGGGAGCGAGTCGGGGCGATGGGAAACGGAGGGGGAGAAGAGGAAAAGAGAGACTTAGTGTGGGATTCCCAGGCCTGTGCTCTTTTCATTAGGCCATGTTACTTCCCTATCCTTTACTATAATCTATTATGCAGGAAGAGTGTAGAAGCAGAGAGTTATGTAAGATAGTAAACACAAAGGGAACATTAGCAGAGTGCTACCTTTATAGAACATAATAGTAGAGGAATTTTCCTAATGATATTTCTTAAGCGCTTACTATGTGCCAGGCACTGAACTACCTCATCTATAGTATCCTGGAGTAGATACAGGATGATCAGGTTGAACACAGTCCATGTCCCACATGGAGCTGTCAGTTTTAATCCCCATTTTACAGACGAGGTAACTGAGGCACAGAGAAGTTAAGCTACCAAACTTAAACCAGTTTGTACAAGTCTAGATGGTTTTGTTTTCCCGTGTCTAAGCGTTCCTGTGCATTGTCAGTGTAATGGAGGGAAGGCTCCTGAAATGATTCAGTTGGCGATTGAGCAGGGAGAAGTCCAGGGAGTCCCCTTTCGGGCAGTCAGTCAGTCGTATTTATTGAGCTCTTATTGTGTGCAGAGCACTTTACTAAGCGCTTGAGAGTGTAAAATACAACAAGAAACATTTCCTGCTCACGAGCTTACAGTCTAGAGGGGAAGACAGACATTACTATAAATAAATAAATTACAGATATGGACATGAGTGCTCTTTTGCTGTGGTTGCCTGGCTCTTGAAGGTGCTACGTCCGGCTTTTGCTTGCTGCTCTCCAAACTAAATAGCACTGGTTTCCTCAGCAATTCCTCTTAGAAACAACTTTCTCTTTAGCCATCGTGATTTTGACTTTTCTAAGTGGTTTGTGTTAGTTAAGCGCTTACTATATGCCAGGCACTAATAGTACTGGGGTACATCAAAGATAATTGAATTGGACACAGTTCCCGTCCCACATGGAGCTCGTCTTAATCCCCATTTTACAGGTGAGGCAATCAATTAATCAATCACATTTATTGTACACTCACCGTGTGCAGAGCACTGTACTAAGTGCTTGTGAGAGTACAACGTAACAGAGTTAGTAGACACTTTCCCTGTAACTGAGGCACAGATTAGTTAAGTAACTTACCTAAATTCACACAGCAGGCAAGTGGCAGAGCTGGGATTAGAACTCAGGTCCTCTGACACCTAAGGTCTTCCCACAAAGTCATGCTGCTCCTCTATGGTTACCCTACTGTGAACCCTGGGGGTGACTCCTCTATACTCATAAAAGTAATAATGGTGTTTGTTAAGCACTTGCTATGTGTCAAGCACCGTTCTAAGTGTTGGAGGAGATCCAAGTTAATCAGGTCGGACACAGTCTCTGTCCCACGTGGGGCTCACAGTCTAAGAGGGAGAACAGGTAATGACTCCCCATTTTCTAGATAAGGAATCTGAAGCCCAGAGAAGTTAAAGTGACTTGCCCAAGGCTACACCGCAGGCGGGTGACAGAGCCGGGATTAGAACCGTGCTCCTCTGACTCCCAAGACTGTGCTCTTTCCATTAGGCCATGCTAGAGAAGAAGCATGGCTCAGTGGAAAGAGCACAGGCTTTGGAGTCAGAGGTCATGGGTTCAAATCCCGGCTCCGCCAATTGTCAGCCATGTGACTTTGGGCAAGTCACTTAACTTCTCTGGGCCTCAGTTACCTCATCTGCAAAATGGGGAATAAGACTGTAAGCCCCCCGTGGGACAACCTGATTGCCTTGTAACCTCCCCAGTGCTTAGAACAGTGCTTTGCACATAGTAAGTGCTTAATAAATGCCATCATTAGTATTATTATTACTATTACTCCTTCAGGCTGAGGCAGTGTGTCCCCAGCTCCCCAAGCCCTAGCAGTGTCTTCTCATGTGGACCCTGGTGGTACCTCCACCCCTTCCAGCTCGGGGTGGTCCACCCTCCTTCAGATTTTTGATGCTGGGTAGGGCTTGGAGGAGAGAGAGGCAGAGAGGGAGTGGTCTTCTGATTCTCCCAAGGGTCCCGCAGGGATCTCCATCTCAGCTTTCACCAAAAAGGATCTTAGGGTGCCACATTCCAGGAACAAAGGTGTTAAAAACCCAGATGTTGTACAGTTGCCAATCTGAGTCACCACATCCTGCCAGCGTAATGCCCTCATCCGCCCTGGCACATTCCCCTGGGCAGCCTTACTTCCTGTTTCAGGCGGCCCCCCGGTTTGTGTTGGGAAGCAGCTGCCCCTCGCCTAACTGGAAAGTATGATTCTGCAGTGACCCCAGCATGTCTGGGAAAATGGGGAAAGGGCTCTGGAGGCCAAGGGGAGTCTGTGGAGCCTGCGGACTCCAGCGGAGCAGAGAGAAGAACCCAGCTCAGCCCGGCTATCAATCAATCCATCAATCAATGGTATTTACTGAGCGCTTGCTGTGTGCAGAGCACTGTACTAAGCACTTGGGAGGATACAGTGGAGTAAGTAGATGCAATCCCTGACCTCAAGGAGCTTATGATCCTGGAGTCCCGGAGTGAACTCCACTGCCAGAGAGGCATTCCCAGTACTCCTGAAACAGCCCAGTCCTCACCCAGAGGGTCCTGGGGAATCCTGGGTGGCCCCCAAACCATGGGGTCTATCCCTCCCCAGTGCTGTAACCTGGCAAGGGAGAAATACCTCATTTCCAGCCAGATACTATAGTGTTGGAAAGGGCTGGGCTTCGGTGGGTTGAGAGGGGAGAAAGGGAAAAGGGGCCACCTCTGACCCTCACTAGACTGACAATTACCTGAAGGCAGAGATCATGTCTACCAACTCTGTCTTGTTGGTTTCTCTCAAGCCCTTAATACAAAGCTCTGCCCACAGGAAGAGCTCAATAAATACCATTGATTGATTGATTGTCCAAGGGCTCTGCTGTCCATGGTGATCGCTTGTGCCAACACCACCTTTTCTGCTTTGTTCCCAGTCAGCAGAGCGAGTGTCCGGGGTACCTTAGGGCCCTGGCAGTGCCAGCAGGGTCCTTCAGAGATTCCCTAAGTAGAACAATCACAGCTGTCCGCTTCTCCTTCCGTGCCCCCCTCGGGCCTCTCCCCTCCACCCTCCAAGAAGTTCAGGAAGCCAAGTCTCAGCTGGAGTTTACAACAACAAAAGCTTTTTTTTAAATAAATAAATAACTTTTTTTTTAATTTGACGTGCCACCACATTTCCAGCCTCTAGGGGTTTAATGCTGATCCGGCATAAGCCTCTGACTGGAGGCAGCTGAGGTTCTCAGATGGATTTTGCAAAGCCGCAGCTAACAATTGGAAATCCCTTAGCACTTAGGTTGTGGATACTCCCTGCCCTCTCTAGCTGCTCCTAGCAGCACTCCTGCTCCTGGACACTCAGGGCCTCTTCTTCCTCTGCGATTCCTGGGCTGGCTCAGTAAGTACTTCAAACCCCAATGGAGTCTTCCAAATTTGCACTTGATTCCTGTTCCACCTTAGCCGGCACCTACCTTCTCCATCCTTATTGATTCATTGCTTTTAGGTAGTACTTCCTGTCAGCTGCTTATAGGCTGCTGCTTCGTACCCCAGGGATGGCTGCCCTTCTGGGCAAAGAGAAACCCATTTTGCCAGTCATTGGGGAATGTTGCAATGAATCCTTCAGTTGGAAAGGAGTAGACAAAGTCTCCAAATCCTCTTTCTCCAGTTGGGAGAGTCCACTAGAGAACACCCTGTTTGCTGCAACGAGGTATTTCCAGGTCAGAGGTCCAAATCCAGCGGAGATAATAATAATAAGGATGGCATTTGTTAAGCGCTTACTATGTGTAAAGCACTGTTCTAAGCGCTGGGGAGGTTACAAGGTGATCAGGTTGTCCCACGGGGGGCTCACGGTCTTAATCCCCAATTTTACAGATGAGGTAACTGAGGCACAGAGAAGTTAAGTGACTTGCCCAAAGTCACACAGCTGACAATTGGCAGAGCTGGGATTTGAACCCACGACCTCTGACTCCAAAGCCCAGGCTCCTTCCACTGCTTCCCTGATCCTACTGGCAGTGGGGACCCAGGGGAAGGAAGCCAGGGTGATGACCGGTGGGGAAGGCTCTGGACTCTGGGAGGGATCGGAGGCAGAGTATTCTTCTCCTGAGGCAGCCATCTGGGGAGAAGCAGGGGGAGAAGCCTGAGATCCGGCTGGGAGACCAGGAATCAGGGAGGCTTCTGGAGATGATGTCTGTGGTGGGCTGGTATTGAGAGCATCTTGTGGAAAACCTCAGTGGGGATATCCTCCTCTTTATACCAGGGGATTGGGAAGAGAGAGAGAGAGATTGAAAAGGGAGAGGAAAGAATCAGGGGGTCCACCTGACACCAACTCTCACTGAGCAGAGCTCTGAGATTTTCATAGGCGCCCCAGTGTCCTAGCAGGGGCAGAGAGCAGGGGTAACAATATTATTCCCTGCTGCAGCATGAGCAGCTCTCCTCCCACCACTCTCACCACTGTGCCCAGGTCCTGTGCCCTGATGGGGGCTCAGTTGCCGGCCCCAGCCCTGCGGAATGGGCCCTGAGGGTCCTCGAGCTGGGGCTCAGCTGTCGGCTACCTCCCTCTCCCTCATTCACCAGGCTAAGGAGCCGTTTCCCAGCAAGAAGTTTGCTGCTTCTCTGCCTGCTGGGCCCGGGGGCAGTCGAGGGTTAACTCTGGGAAGGTGCTGCTGGTTTCTTGCCCTCTTAATCCCCTCCACAAGTGATCTGTCCCCTGAGGAAAGATTAGTGAAGGGTCTGGAGGGCAGCCACCCCCCACCTCCCTCCACCCCCACCACAGCGGGCAAGGATCAGCACTGGGGGTCGCTGGCACATGCCACAGATTAATAGCTTGGTCAGGTGGCTGGCAAAGGAACAGACACAGAGAACTTTCTCCTATCTTGCTCTGCTCTGGGGCAACCATTTAGGGTGATTGAGGATTCCCTTAAAGCCCACTGACTCCTAACAAGTGGAGGTGGAGGGGCTTCACCCTGTAGGAGAAGGCCCACTCCCCTTAGTCCCTTCTCCCCTTGCCTCACTCCCAGGGAGGCAGCCGCTCCATCAGGAGGGCACTGGCAAGCCAGGAGGACCAGCAGAGCCCCGACGCTCCTGGGGCAGGAAGGTACTGAGCCATCTGATTTTTCCTTTTTTCCCCTTTCTGTCTCTCCCCATGCTCCCCATCCTTTTTATAGATGTGTGTCCGAGGTTGGGGGTGGAGGGGCGGGCACTCACCCCGATCCCTTTCCTCCTCAGAACTCAAAGGGGTCTGAATGTGTGTGTGGAGGAGGGGCTCCTCCCATGGAGCCAGCAGAGGACTACCCCAGAACTGGATGGACCAGAGCAGGACAAAGCAGGGCCTGCAGCCACATCTCAGGCTGGGATTTCATAGGAGCACCACTCTGGGTTTGACCCGCCATCCCTGGGGTTCATCCTCTCCAGACTCCAGAAGAGACTGCCCTTTGTGCCCCTCAGGTGCTGTATCTGGGCTTTTAAATTGTTTCTGCTTGAAGCTCAGGGGGGAGAAGCAGATGGACCACTCGATCCTCCCCTCCAACCCTTACCCCCCAAGCTCCCAGGAGCCATCTTCCCTGGCCCTGCTAGGACATAATAATAATAATAATAATAATGACATTTGTTAAGTGCTTACTATGTGCAAAGCACTGTTCTAAGCGCTGGGGAGGATACAAGGTGATCAGGTTGTCCCACGTGGGGCTCACAGTCTTAATCCCCATTTTACAGATGAGGGAACTGAGGCACAGAGAAGTTAAGTGACTTGCCCAAAGTCACACGGCTGACAATTGGCGGAGCCGGGATTTGAACTCATAACCTCTGACTCCCAAGCCCATGCTCTTTCCACTGAGCCATGCTGCTTCTCATATCCTTGTCAGCCCTCCCACCCCTCTTTCTCTTCTGGTACCCCCATTGGGTTGTCAGCTCCTGGAGGGCAGGGGCACCGTCTTATTCTTCTGTGGTCTTTTTTATGGCATTTGTTAAGCACTTATAATGTGCCAGAGACTATGTCCAACCTGATTATCTCATATCTACTCCAGCACCCGTCCCACACGGGGCTCACAGCCAAATTTAGAGGGAGGAGAATTAATGCCCATATTATGGATGAGGTAACTGAGGCACAGAGAAGTGACGTTACTTGTCCAAGGTCACACAGAGGTTAAGTGATGGAGCCAGGATTAGAACCCAGGTCTTCTGGCTCCCAGGCCCAAGCTCTTTCCACTAGGCCATGCTGTTTCTGTGTACTCCCTAACCACCTAGCACAGTGCTCAGCATGCAGTAGGCTGCGAGCAGGAACCATGCAGCGCCCATACTCAGGCGAGAGAGGAGGGAATAGTCCCCATGTTACCTCCCTAGAGTCGGGGCTTCTGTGGGGGCCCTTCCATCACCCCAGATTCATTCATTCATTCAATCGTATTTATTGAGCGCTTACTGTGTGCAGAGCACTGTATTAAGCACTTGGGAAGTACAAGTTGGCAACCTATAGAGACGGTCCCTACCCAACAGTGGGCTCAAATTCTAGAAGGGGGAGACAGAGAACCAAGTAAAACACATTAACAAAATAAAATAAGTAGAATAAATATGTACAAGTAAAATAAATAAATAGAGTAATAAATACTTACAAACATATATACAGGTGCTGTGGGGAAGGGAAGGAGGTAGGGCGGGGAGGATGGAGATCTGACCCAGATCTGACCCATGCTGAAACTTCCCTGGCTGTCTCCCCAAACTTCTCCTCAGACCTAGGGCCCTCAGGTTGAGGGTCTAGACCAAGAAAGGGTGCCAGGAATAATAATAATGATAATAATTATGGTATTTGTTAAGCGCTTACTATGTGCTAGGTACTGTACTAAGCACTGGGGCTGATATAAGCAAATCGGGAAACAGCCCCAGTCTCACATGGGGCTCACACTCTCAATCCCTGTTTTATAGATGAGGTAACTGAAGCACAGAGAAGTTAAGTTACTTGCCCAACGTCACACAGCAAAGTGTGACCACTTTTTGGTCAGACCCGGGGGGCTGGGCTCACCTACAGGAAGGAGGATCTTGGTCAAATGAATCACTAGCTGCTCAGGTCAGATCAGGCCCTGAGGTGGCTTCATTCATTCAATTGTACTTATTGAGTGCTTACTGTGTGCAGAGCACTGTACTAAGTGCTTGGGAAGTACAGATTGGCAACATATAGAGACCATCCCTACCCAATAACGGACTCCAGTCTAGAAGGGGGAGACAGACAACAAAACGAAGCTTCCTAACAAGCTTCTTGGGACAGGGAGGACTGGGCCCAGGCCAGGCTCCTTTCCCACACCTTCCATCCGCCTGGTGTCAACCAGCATGGAGGGGTTCATTGATTTCCCCCGTCCCCAGCAACAGTGGTGGCTAAAAGTTGGCCAGAGCTAGTTCAGGAAGGGCTTGGGCCCTAGGCACCTGCTTGACCCAAGCTAGAGAGTGGTGGTGTGTGGAGAGAGGAGAGAGAGACAGACAGAGACAGAGAGCTGGGCTGGAGATGAAGGGGGAGCCAGGCCTGAGCTGGAAGGGGAACGGGGAGGGAACCAGAGCCTGTCAGGAGCCAGGGTAGGAGCTAAAAGTGAGCCGGAGGGGAAACTGGGGAACGGGGTGTGATCTGGAGTGGGAGCTGGGGTGGAGGAGAAGGGGGAGCTGGGTGAGAATGGACACCAGGCCAGAGCCAGATGGGAGTTGGGTGAGAGCTAGAGGGGAGCAGCACGCGAGCCAGAGAGGGAGCCTGGTGGGAGTGGGAAGGGGAGCCAGCCTGGAGCTGGACGGGGAGTTGAACCAGAGCCAGAGGGAGAGTAGTGAGGGAGCCAGAGCCGGTGGAGCCTCACTGTGATTGGTGATCTGTCAGCCCGTCCACCCGTCCATCCCCTCTCTTTGTCTGTCTGCTGCCCTGGGGCGGCAGCCTATAAAGGAGGCTATGACATTTTGGTTTCCAGAGTTGGTTGAGATCTGGGGGTTTTTTCGTTGTTGTCATTTCTAAAGATAACAAAGGTCAAAAGGCACTCGGCATTTTCTGGTTTCTCATAAGCTTCTGGTCAATATTTAATCTGGTTCATGGATTTTTTTTTTTTTTTTTTGGTCACCTAGGTGGCTGCCGCCCCCGCCTCACAGGCACACACAGACACGCTCGGGTGGGAGAGGAGCGCCAGCTCAGCCCGGTGGCCCGGGATGAGGTGCTAGAAGTTAGCCGGGGAGCGAGGGCCCGGGCCAGCCCACAGGAACACCGACCATGGTCTCTCTGGGGCTGCAGCTGGTGGGCTATGCCATGGGGCTGGTCGGGCTGCTGGGCACCGTGATAGCCATGCTACTGCCCAACTGGAGGACCAGTTCCTACATCGGGGCCAGCATCGTGACGGCAGTGGGCTACTCCAAGGGACTGTGGATGGAGTGTGCCACCCACAGCACGGGCATCACCCAGTGCGATATCTACAGCACCCTGCTGGGCCTGCCTGCCGACGTCCAGGCGGCCCAGGCCCTGATGGTCACCTCCAGTGCCATCTCCTCCCTGGCCTGCCTCGTCTCCGTGGTGGGCTTGCGATGCACCGTCTTCTCCCAGGATTCCCCGGCCAAGGACTGGGTGGCCGTGGCTGGGGGGGTGCTCTTCTTCCTCGGTGGGCTCCTGGGTTTCGTCCCCGTCACCTGGAACCTCCACAGCATCCTCAGGGACTTCTACTCACCGCTGGTGCCCGACAGCCTGAAGTATGAGATTGGAGAGGCACTGTACCTGGGCATCATCGCCTCGCTGCTCTCTATCGGGGGCGGTGTCATCCTCTGCTGCTCCTGTCCATCCCTGGGGGGCCACACCGTCGCCTACCACCGAGCAGGCCAGGCCCAGTCGGCGCGTACTCGGAGCTCACTGCGCCCCGGCCAGGACCCGAAGCCCAAAGGTGAATTCAATTCCTACAGTCTCACGGGCTACGTCTGAGGAAGGGCGGCCTCAACTGGGGAGAGGGCAGGGTCCTGGGCTCCATCCAGGATGCTGCCTCCTTTACCCCCCAGCCCCGCAGCAGACAGACATTGTTGCTGGAGATGGGGAAGGTGTGTCAGGACACCGGCCATCGGGTCTCCAGCAACACCTCAGGAAAGACTGACCGGCTGGACTTTCCTGGCTGGATGCCCCCTTTGCCCAGCCAGGACGCTGTTATTGTGTCAGCCTGCAGCCCACCAGGCCCTTGAGGAGGCATCTCCCATGCTGGAGTGGTCTTCTCTGGTCCATTGTGGGGACAGACCAGGTAGCCCTGGGCTGAGACCACGGGGTTAGGAACTCTGGGACAGGGGCGGTGTCTGCCTGCTTCAGAATGAAGTTCACAGCCTGACTCAACCCCCGTGGGCAGCCGGCCAGAGAGCAAGGACAGCGGGTGAAGACTTGAGCGGGGCAACTGGCCCCTGGCCACGGCTAGCCCGAGGGGCACTGGAACCAGACGCATGGGCCAGGGAACCAGGGTGTATATGCAAGGAGCTGGAGTAGGGGCATATAGGGGGACACGATTGAGGGGACCGGTCAGGGCTGGGGAGTGGGAGGCCTGGTGTTGGGGGTGGCGGAGAAGGGGAGCAAGGGGGCAGGTGTGAATGAAGAGGGGGTGGAGGGTCTAGGCTCTGGGAAACTTTCCTCAAGAATTTCTGGCAGGAAGAACCGGCGCTCTGGAGGAGCGAAGCAGACAGGCATCGGGGCAGCAAGCAGAGAGACCAGTGGTAGTTACTTCTCCAAAAAGGCGTCATCTCACCCTGGCCCTTCCTCTCCCCGGCCTGGGCCATGAGCTTACTCTACTGTCCTCTGCCAAGTGATTACTAGTGCCCTGCAAACAGTAAGCACTCAATAAATACCTTTACCGATTGATTGATTGACTGATTGATGAGCTTTTGCTCTGGGCCAGGAGCCTTGCCCCTTCTCTGGCCGCAGGCCCTCCTGAAGGCGTCTCAACCCCCATCTACCCTGATCCTGGTGCTGCCTGCAGGGCTGCAGAGCCCTAGGGGAGCCCCAAAAGAGCCCTGGAGGAGCCTTGAGGGTGCCCTGCATAAGCCCTGAGGTAGGGGCCAAGGCCCTGACAGTTCCCGCCAGATCACGGAACACGTGAGGAAACCGGTTTTTTGAAAGATGTCATCCTGCTGTGGGGGCACTGCGTGGGGGTCGGGGGACAGGGGGACAATGAGACCTTTGAGAGCCCTGTGGAGACAATCAAATGCATGTCAAACACAGGATGCGCCTCTATCTGGGTGTGAACATGTGTATGTTTGTGTGTGTGTGTGTGTGTGTGTGTGTGTGTGCACGTGCACACATGTGTGTGTGCATGTGCTCTGGGCAGCTGGAGCATGGGGGCAGCAGTTTTTTGTGGGGGAGCCAGCCCGGTGCTTGGGTTGGAGTCTTCACCTGTGGCTCAATTGCAGGGAGACCCTGGTTCACCCTACAGCTACCAGAAGCACCGTGGCTCAGTGGAAAGATCCCGGGCTTGGGAGTCAGAGGTTCAAACCCCAGCTCCTCCAATTAATAATAATAATAATGATGATGGCATTTGTTAAGCGCTTAGTATGTGCAAGGCACTGTTCTAAGCACTGGGGAGGATACAAGGTGATCAGGTTGTCCCATGTGGGACTCACAATCTTAATCTCCATTTTACAGATGAGGTAACTGAGGCACAGAGAAGTTAAGTGACTTGCTCAAAGTCACACAGCTGACAAGTGGCAGAGCTGGGATTTGAACCCATGACCTCGGACTCCAAAGCCCGTGCTCTTTCCACTGAGCCACGGTGCTTCTCCAATTGTCAACTGTGTGACAGTCTCTTTTAGACTGTGAGCCCACTGTGGGGTAGGGACTGTCTCTATATGTTGCCAACTTGCACTTCCCAAGCACTTAGTTCAGTGCTCTGCACACAGTAAGCACTCAATAAATACAATTGATTGATTGACTTTGGGAAAGTTACTTCACTTCACTTCTCTGGGCATCAGCTCCCTCATCTGTAAGATGGGGGTGAAGACTGAGAGACGGGTCTCCAGCCCTTTGAATACCCTGGGAGAATGCATTTAGCCTTGACAACTGAAATCGACTGATATCTGCAGATCACTGAGAGGGGACAATAGAATGAGCAGACGAGATCCCTGCCTTGGAGGGGCTTACAGTCTAGAAGGGTTGACACCCACTGTCCCTATACTGTGGTCTCCGATTCTCTCAGAAATCAACTCCTTAGATGTCCAAGCACCCAAAGGAGAGGGAGAGAGAGGGGGGAGACTAGGGTGCAGAGGAGAAACTGAGGTAGAGCCACAGCAATTCTTGCAGTACTTTAGCCACCACTTCTCACTTCCTCTCACCAGAGTGCCTAGAAGGTGGGAACGAGGGACAGAGAGCCCTGGCAGTTTGATTCTACAGAGGAAAGCCTGTTCCGTGAAGTGTGGTCTGGGTTTGATGGGCCTCTTCTGCGGGAGATCCCTATCCCACTCTCCATCACCACCCCGCGTACTCCCCGCCCCTTAAAGATCCCAGCAAGGGTGTGCCCACAGGCAGGAGCTGGTGAGGTGGGATGGACAGTTTCCCTGGGCTCCTGGGTAAATGTACAAGGGATTAATGTTAGAATCTGACCAGGGACACTGCAGCCCCCCTCCCCAGTGCCATCAACTATGCCCAGCTCCCTTAGAACTGGAACTCACACCACCCCTCTGCCCTGACCTCTCCTCACACTGGGGACCCTAGGAGAGGGGAGGGAGTATGCTATCCCTGCCCACATGGCCTGACACCTGACCCTCCCCCCAGAACGGACCACTGGGGAGAATGGCCCAGGAAGTCCAGCCATCCTGGGGCCCCTCCTGGAGGTGACAGTGGTGACTTTGGGCCCACCAGTTCTGTGGGTCTACAAGGAGGCCAGGCTGTGAGAGGACATAGGAGGCAAAGTGACCAGCCCCAAGGTCCCAGAAAGTTGGAGAGCCTGGATCAGGTGGTCCAGATAACTGCAGTCAGGGGCCCTCGGTCCCAGGGCAGGAAGTGGGGAGAGGGAGAAAGAATGCTTCCACGTCCCAGATGCCATCTGACCTCACATCTCAGAAACCCTCAGGACAGGAGATTTGATAATGGTGGTGGCCATGCCACCCAGCTAGGCCCCCCAACTCTGCCGCCTCAGCTGACCATCTCCCACAAGCAGTACAGGTGAATTCAACTTCGGCACTGAGAATGGGGATGGGACCTCTCTCAAGCCCAGGACCATTTTCAACTAGCCCTAGTGCCAGCCCTGTTGTGTTCAGACCATGAGGGAGGAACAGATTGCAACAATCAATTCCTCAAGAGCAGGGGATTTGGGGGCTAACAGGAGATTCACAGCAGGGAGGAAGGGGTCAAGCCTGCCCCAGTCCCATGCTGCCCTTGGGCAATACAAATGCATCCCTACACCCAGTGTTGCTTCTGACTGGGCTCCATTGCTTAGTTCCTCTCCTTGCTTTCCCCTCTTCTCTCCCTTTCCTCCACTGCCTCCTCTGGACTCTCGGGATGAGTAAAGCAGGGGGCAGGGGTGGGGATGGAGAGACAGACCAATGGGCAAACACCAACAACGGGGATGGGAATACCAAGGATTATCCCATAATCCAGCTGCCACCACTCACTGTGTCTGCTGCCCAGTGTCCCACATCACCCTGGAACTGGGGGGTGCCCTGGCCTAGCTTTCCCCTCTGGGAAGAACTAGATTCCCCCAGTATGAAGTCTTTCATCATTCAGGCCTACCCACCAATCCCCACAACTCCTTCCTCAAAATATTACCCAACACACCCTGAGAGCTCATCCACACAAACTCCCAAGCACGACACAGACCCAGGCTCAGGTCTAGGCCCATCTCTGTCTCGATAGCCTGGGCTCAGTTCCGCAGTGTCTTCCCTGCCCAGCCTTTTCCCCGTGTAATCATTTGATTCTATTTATTGAGCACCTTCTGAGTGCAGAGCACTGCACAAAGAGTTTGGGAGAATACAATGGAGCTAGAAGACATGATCCTATCCTGCCTTGACTACGGCATCAACCTCCTCACTGACCTCCCTGCTTCCTTACTCTCCCCTATCCTGTCCTTACTTAACTCTTTTGCCCCGATCATTTTCCTAAAAGAACTGTGCAATCCTCATCTCCCTACCTCTAAATAAGCTCCAGTGGTTGCCCATCCAACTCCATATTAAATAGAAACTCCTTATCATTGCCCTTAAGGCCAGCCTACTCACTGCACCTGGACCATGGCTATTTCTCCACCCACCCCTTACCCCCCTCCTTCTTCTGGAAAAAACTCCTTCCCCTTTCATATACAACAGGCCACCACTCTCTCCACATTCCAAGCCCTCCTAAAATCACATCTCCCCCAAGAGACCTTCCCTGACTAAGCCCTCATTTCCACTACCTTCCCTCCCTCCCCTCCCCTCTGCATCACCTAAGCATTTGGATCTGCACCCTGAAAGAACTTGATATTCGCCCCACCTTTAGGCCTACAGGACTTATCTTTCCTTTCTGCCAGCTCTCCTATCTGTAATTTATTCCTTTCTGCCAGCTCTCCTACCTGTAATTTATTTTATTGTCTCTTCCCTGCTAGACTGTAAGCTTCTCGTGGGCAGGGATCATGTCTACCAACTCCCAAGTGCTTTGTACAGTGCTCTGCATACAGTAAGCACTTAATAAATACTACTGTTGGGTTGACCACTCTTCTCCAAAGGGTTTACTGTCTAGTGGGGGAGACAGACACAAAAAGAACAGATAGGAGGAAGGAGAAAAAGTGGGTATGTCACTGAGTGTTTCAGTGATAGGGACTGTAAGTCTAGACCATTAGCTCGTTGTGGGCAGGGAATGTATCTGCCAACTCTGTTAAATTGTGCTCTGCCAAGTGTTTAGTACAGTGCTCTGCACACAGTAAACACTCAATGAATATGATTGATTGATTAAGTCAATATTTACAGAAAAATGACAGGTGGTTGTAAGGACAGAAGTGTGGAGCTGGTGCAGATTCCTGAGCTGGCAGCTGTGGGGATAGAAACAGAAGACAGGAGGTGAGGGAGAAGAGAGTGAGGAACATTGGGCATGTTAGCTTGGGGGAAATGAAGGGGTGTAACAAGGCTGTGATGGGAGAAGAGAGTGGATACGGAATCAATCAATCAGTGGTATTTATTGATCACTTACTATGTGCAGAGCACTGTACTAAGCTAAGTGCTTGAGAGAGTACAATATAACAGAGTTGGTCCACATGCTCCCTGCCCACAAGGAGCTTATAGTCTAGGGGGGAGACAGACATTAATATACAGAAATAAATTATGGATAGTAATTAAGAAATAGAAATGATAGTGTTTAACAACTACTTACTGTGAACTAAATGCTGGGGGTGAGACAAGTTTACAAGCCCAGGCATAAGGCCCTGTTCCACATCAGAGAAGCAGCGTGGCTCAGTGGCAAGAGCACGGGCTTTGGAGTCAGAGGTCATGGGTTCGAATCCCGACTCCGCCACATGTCTGCTGTGTGACCCTGGGCAAGTCACTTAAATTCTCAGAGCCTCAGTTCCCCTATCTGTAAAATGGGGATGAAGACTGTGAGCCCCACGTGGGACACCTTGATCACCTTGTATCCCCCCCAGCGCTTAGAACAGTGCTTTGCACATAGTAAGCGCTTAACAAATACCATCATCATCATCATCATCAGACTCACAAGCTATTTAATCCCCATTTTAAAGTTGAGGAAACTGAGGCCTAGAGAAGTGAAATCACTTGCCCAAGGCCACACAGTGGGCCAGCGACGGAGCTGGGACTAGGACCCTGATCTCCTGGCTCCCAATCCCAGGCTGTATGGGGCTGGGCCCAAGACCATCATTTAGAATGCTTACAATCAGGCCCCCTTCAGAATGTTTCACACCATTAAATAATAATGTCTGTTAAGCACTTATCATTTGCTAAGCCCTGAACTAAATGTTGAGGTAGATACAAGACCGTCAGGTCCCCCTTGGGGCTCTCTAAGTAGGAGAGGGAACAGGGAACTGAAGCACAGGGAAGCCAAGTGCCTTGACCGAGGTCACTGGGCAGAAAGGTGGCAGAGCTGGGATTAAAGCCCAGGTCCTTTGACTTCCAGGACTGGAGGCTCTTTCCATTAGGCCACACTGCCCTGCCTCCCAACGGGCACCCGGCCACTGTCAAGGGCCACTCATTCCCAACTCTGCCTAGCTGGGGCTCAGTCTCTAATCCTCCCCAGCAAGGTCTCAGAGGCAAAGGAGTAGCTCCCATCATGCTACTGCCCCATGGCAACCCACCAACTTGCTTAGCAAGCCCACCCATAGCTACAGTCCGCAAGGGTCTCAGGCTTGCAGTCTTGATTAGATGCCCAGGCTCTTCCCTGGTGCTCAGAGGCCCATCCCTAAGGGGCAAGAAAGGAGCAAGGGCATTTAAAGGGGAGGGGACAGCAGGGTGCCCAGCAGGAAGAGGAGGAGAAGGACTTGGCAGGTGCTTTTGGTCTTGGCTGAAGCCTAACTGAAGAATTAATTAAACCTAATAAATGAAGGTGTTAACCATGGCAGTATTAATCTAAATGGGCCCTTGGAAAGGTCAAATCATTAATCCCCATGTGATGCCTGCCACATACGTAATTAAAATGCTGCTGTTCTTCAGGCTGCGTCCATGGGCGGTTAGGGGGCAGGGGAGGGTAAGGGAAAGTCACAGTGGCAGCATGGGTGTGAGTGGGGGTTGGGAAACCTGAGAGAGGTCAGTTCCAAAGCTGAAGAGTTGGCTGCTCTGGTCCCGAGTCCTTACCTCTACCCCTCCAAGAATATTAGCATCACAGGGCTGGAAACAGCCTTAAAGTGTCAATGAGGCCATCCCCCTGCCTCTGAGCAAGACCAATGATAATCCTTCTGATTTTTAGAGTCGTCCAGTTGTGTGTTTCTCAGTCACCTAGCCTCAGGTCTCCTACTCCTCAGTGCCCCGAACTCTCTCCAGAGTCATCCAGCAGGGCTCAGGGAGTCTGTCCTAAATACCAACTGCCCTGACAGCATTTAAATTCCCGAGAGTAGGTGGACAAGGACCTAAGGTAATTGTCCTGAGGAGTCACTGAGTTCGGGCTCCTCAGCCCAGCACGCAGTGTGATAGCTATCATCACTAATTTTTATTGTTCACTGGGACCAACGGCTGCTTTCGAGGAGCAAGCCCTCTGAGGAGAAACTTCCCACTTGCTTGGGTTGAGGAAGAACTGCTTGGGATCAGGGAGAGACAGCAGTCAAGGAGTCTGAGTGGCGAAGCTGGGGTCTATGACCTAAGATCAGTCCCCTTCATAAGAGTGTCACTCATGGGGTTTAGCCCTTGTGAACAGAACATGGATTACGTGCCGGGAAGTAGCCACGGGGTCTCTGGAGGGGCTATGCCCACCCTTCCTCACAGTCTCTTTACACTTTCGATCTCACATCTGTAGTTACATACTATAGAAATGACTGCTGCTTTTCTTTTCCCTGTGGGAGTCCTGGGAAGAATGGTTGGTGACTCTATGTGGGGCTGGGGAGATGTGGGCTTAGTAGAGTGCTTCAAGCACTTAGTACAGTGTTTTGCACACAGTAAGTGCTGAACAAATACTACTGAATGAATGAATATGGGCCTTATACTGAAACTGCTAGTGGAGCTGGGGGAATAGGCAGGGCAAACGTGAGAGATTGCAACTTCCTCCCTTACTGCTAACCAAGAACCCCTGCCACCCTGCAATAATAATACTACTAATATAAATAATAACGGTACTTATCAAGTGCTTACTATAATAACAATAACAATAGTAATAATAACGATATTTATTAAGCACTTACTATGTACCAGACACTGTACCAAGCACTGGGGTGGATATAAGCAAATTGGATAGGACACAGTCCCTCTCCCACCCTGGGCTCATAGTTTCAATCCCCATTTTACGGATGAGGTAACTGAGGCATAGGGAAGTGAAGTGACTTGCCCAAGGTAACACAGCAGACAGGTGGCAGAGCCAGGACAGGAACCCACGACCTTCTGACTCCCAAGCCTGTGTTCTATCTACTAGGCCCATGCTGCTTCTCTATGGACAGCGTGGCTGAGTGGAAAGAGACGGGCTTTGGAGTCAGAGGTCATGGGTTCAAATCCCGGCTCCGCCAACTGTCAGCTGTGTGACTTTGGGCAAGTCACTTCTCTGGGCCTCAGTTACCTCATCTGTAAAATGGGGATTAAAACTGTGAGCTCCCTGTGGGACAACCTGATCACCTTGTAACCTCCCCAGCACTTAGAACAGTGCTTTGCACCTAGTAAGCACTTAACAAATACCATTATTATTATTATTATGGACCAAACGCTGGAGAATATACCATCAGTTCAGACATAATCTCTATTCCACAAGGAGCTCAACAAAGGGAAGCTAAGAGGGAGGAACACTGAATCTCCATTTACAGATGTGGAAACTGAGGCACAGAGTTCAGTGATTTGTCCAAGGTAGGAAGTGGCCAGCAGGAAAGAGGCCAAGCCTCTGAGGTTAACTGAGGATAATGTGGGGCTGTCTCCCTTACAGAGACACTGACCCCACCTCCGGCAGAGCCCAGGTCCCAATCTCCACCCTCATCCCATCAATTAATCAATCAATCAATTGTATTTATTGAGCGCTGTGTGCACAGCACTGTACTAAGCGCTTGGGAAGTACAAGTTGGCAACATATAGAAACAGTCCCTACCTAACAGTGGGCTCACAGTCCCATCTGTCCCATCCCTCCCCACCTCCCACTCCCAGCAAGATTGGCCCTGGAGGAACATTCCAGGAGGATGATGAAGCAGCATGGAGAAACAGCTTGGCTCAGTGGAAAGAGCAGGGGTTTGGAGTCAGAGGTCATGGGTTCAAATCCCGGCTCCACCAATTGTCAGCTGTGTGACTTTGGGCAAGTCACTTAACTTCTCTGTGCCTCAGTTACCTCATCTGTAAAATGGGGATGAAGACTATGAGCCCCCCCATGGGACAACCTGATCACCTTGTCACCTCCCCAGTGCTTAGAACAGTGCTTTGCACATAGTAAGTGCTTAGTAAATGCCATTATTATTATAAGGCAGAGGGTGAAATGGGGAGTAGGGAGGTGGAGAGGAGCAGGGGGAAGAACAAAAGGAGAAGGAGAAGCAGGAGAAGAAGGAGGTAGAGAAGATGGAGGTGAAAGAGGAGGAGGATGAGGAGAAGGAGGGTGGAGAGGAGGGAATCTCCCCCCACATGAGGAGTCCTACTTCAAACTAGAGTAGGAAATAAATGGTTTAAGCCATTCTTCCCATTTAACTGAGCCAGGAACTTTTTTGTTTCTTAGAAATGTCCCTCAGGGGCTCTCAGAGTCCAAGCTGAATAGCTCTGGGCCCAGCCCCTACCCCATCATAAAATCATTTAGATTAGTGGCTGGCCAAGGAAGTCAATGCTGAAAGGGTCCGAACCTTGCCCAAGGAGGGAAGGGTTTATCTGTTCCCCCAGTCTCACTCCCCCACAGCCCATGACTCAGGGTTTCTGCCCCTACCCCCGCTCCTCAGAGCCAGAGAATACCAGACTCATTAGTATCAGTGTCCTGACCCTGAGCCTAGTGAGGAGAGGAAACCAGGGCAGCTTCTGGGGTAAAGTAGTCCTTGGTGGCTGGGGGTGTGGGGGAGATGGAAAGTGTCAGGCTGGGCTGGGATCCCTGGGAGAAGTGGAGGCTGCATGGGCAGGTAGAACCAGCTTGGATTTGGTGCAATCTGTGGCCTCCGGCAGGTCTGGTTCCATTCAGTACAGTGCTCTGCACATAGTAAGCGCTCAATAAATACGATTGATGATGATTCAGTTGGGACCAAAGTAGACTCAGGCCTGAGGCTGTGTGGGACTAGAGCAAACTGGACAGCCTCCTCCCTTCACCCCATTTTGGATGTTTAAGGCCAGGGGAGGCCAAAGTACAGGGAGGGCCTTCACTCTTTTGGGGTGTTGCTGGGACTGTCACCATAACCTTCATGTGCAAATGCCCCATGGGTGCCCCTCCAAGCAAAAACAGGTCCTCCTCAGGCCCAGATGGGTCCTGGGCTCGGGTCACGGTAAAAAGTGTCCACCTGCGGGGGACTCTGGGGACTGTGGGGAGGCTTCGGAAAGGGTGTGGAAGGCCATGAGCCTTTTGGTACTGATTCCTGGGCAATGGGCATCCACCTGAGGGCCTAAGAAGGGTGGTGGAGTGGCTAATGCAGAAGCTAGAAAAGCCCCTTTGGCAATGGGGTTAAGGATCGACTTAAGGAGGGTGGGGAAGTGACTTTCCCTTGCCAAAATCCTGACCAAGACCCGGCGTGCATGGGCACCACTGATGCACTCAGCCCTGGGGTTGGGTAACCATTATGGATATAGGAGACAGGAGTGCTGAATGTAAGGGGAAAGGTCCAGTTTTCCTGCTTCTCTCACTAGGAATCCCACAGGTTCCCTAGCACAGTGGAAGGCAGTCACAGCTGCATCACATTCTGAGTAGTTCATTCATTCATTCAATTGTATTTATTGAGCGCTTACTGTATGCAGAGCACTGTACTAAGCGCTTGGGAAGTACACGTTGGCAACATATAGAGACGGACCCTACCCAACAGTGGGCTCACAGTCTAGAAGGGGGAGACAGAGAACAAAACAAAACATATTAACAAAATAAAATAAATAGAATAAATATGTACAAATAAAATGGAGTAATAAATACATACAAACATATATACATATATACAGGTGAGGTGGGGAGGGGAAGGAGGTAAAGCGGGGGGGATGGAGAGGGGGAGGAGGGGGAGAGGAAGGAGGGGGCTCAGTGTGGGAAGGCCTCCTGGAGGAGGTGAGCTTTCAGTAGGGCCTTGAAGGGAGGAAGAGAGCTAGCTTGGCAGATGTGGAGAGGGAGGGCATTCCAGGCCAGGGGAATGGCGTGGGCCGGGAGTCGACGGCAGGACAGGTGAGAACAAGGCACGGTGAGGAGATTAGCGGCAGAGGATCGGAGGGTGCGGGCTGGGCTGGAGAAGGAGAGAAGGGAGGTGAGGTAGGAGGGGGCGAGGTGATGGACAGCCTTGAAGCCCAGGGTGAGGAGTTTCTGCCTGATGCTTAGGTTGATTGGTAGCCACTGGAAATTTTTAAGGAGTAGTGAGAAAGAGGTGGAGAGAATGTACAGCAACTCTGTTCTTACCTCAGCTTCGATTCCAATTTGTGTTCTCCCCCTCTAGAATGTAAGCTAACTGTAGGTAAGGAACACTGTCTACCAACCCTGTTGCACTGTACTTTTCCAAGTACTTAGTACAGGGCACACAGTAAGCTCTCAATAAATACCACTGATAATGATGAGACTGCTGGGATGGGGAAGATCGAGGTCACAGGGGATTGCGGGATTCTTGGGCTACCAAATAAAGGGATGAAACTGTAGGTACACAAACAGTAGTCCCTTCCTTCATAGTGGATTGTTCTGATGCTAATTAGCACACCCATTTTTTTTCCTGCCAGAACCTAATCAATCCCACCCTACCTCCTTCCCCTCCCCACAGCACCTGTATATAAGTTTGTACATTTTTATTACTCTATTTATTTTACTTGTACATATTTACTATTCTATTTATTTTATTTTGTTAATATGTTTTGCTTTGTTGTCTGTGTCCCCCTTCTAGACTGTGAGCCTGCTGTTGGGCAGGGACCGTTTCTATATGTTGCCAACTTGTACTTCCAAAGCGCTTAGTACAGTGCTCTGCACAGAGTAGGTGCTCAATAAATATGATTGAATTAATGAATGAATGAATCATTCAATCAATGGTATTCGTTGACCACTTCCTGTGTGAGGAGCACTGTACTAAGCACTTAGGAGAGTACAATACAACAGAGTTGTATTACCCCAAATCCCCTTTGAGCTGTCCCTCACTCTCAAGTCTCCCACCTCTGTCCTTGGCTCAAATTATTCCTCCAACTTGGAACCCCCTTCCTCCCCACATTGGACAGGCCACGACTCTTCCACATTGAAAGTCCTAAAATCCCACCTTCCTCGACCAGTTTTCCCTAATTTCCCACCCCCCGGAGCCAACTCATCCCTTTAACCAACTCTAGTACTTAAGAATTTATTTTCCTCCTCCTTAGCACTCCTATATTTTTGTCTGCTTGAGAAGCCGTGTGGCTTAGTGAAGCAGCGAAGAGAAGCAGCGTGGTTCAGTGGAAAGAGCAAGGGCTTTGGAGTCAGTGGTCAAGGGTTCAAATCCCGGCTCCACCAATTGTCAGCTGTGTGACTTTGGGCAAGTCACTTAACTTCTCTGTGCCTCAGTTACCTCATCTGTAAAATGGGAATGGACTGTGAGCCCTCCGTGGGACAACCTGATCACTCTGTAGCCTCCCCAGCGCTTAGAACAGTGCTTTGCACATAGTAAGCACTTAATAAATGCCATTATTATTATTAGTAGTAGTGGCAAGAGCACAGACTTGGAAGTCAGAGGTCGTGGGTTCTAATCCCAGCTCTGCCACTTGTCTGCTGTGTGACCTCGGGCAAGCCACGTAACTTCTCTGTGCCTCAGTTACCTTATCTGCCAAATGAGGATTAAGACTGGGAGCCCCATGTGGAACAACCTGATTATCTTGTAAATACCCCAGCACTTAGAACAGTGCTAGGCACATAGTAAGCGCTTAACAAATACCATTAGAAAAAAAGTGTGTATTTTGACCATTCTAGCTGCCTGGCCTAATGGATAGAGCACAGGTCTGGGAGTCAGAAGGACCTGGGTTCTAATCCCGCCTCTGCCACTTGTCTGCTGCTTGACCTTGGGCAAGTCACTTCACTTCTCTGTGCCTCAGTTACTTCATCTGTAAAATGGGGATTACGACTGTGAGCCCCAGGTGGGACAGGGACTGCGTCCAACCTGATTAGCTTATGCCCGCCTCCTAATCACAGAGGAGCAGCACGGCTTGGTGGAAAGAGCCCAGGCTTTGGAGTCAGAGGTCGTGGGTTCGAATCCCGGGCTTGCCAATTGTCAGCTGGGTGACTTCGGGCGAGTCACTTCACTTCTCTGGGCCTCAGTGACCTCATCTGAAAAACGGGGATTAAGACTGTGAGCCCCACGTGGGACAACCTGATCACCTTGTATCCTCCCCAGCGCTTAGAACAGTGCTTTGCACATAGTAAGTGCTTATTAAATGCCATTATTATTATTATTATTATTCTCTGGGCCTCAGTGACCTCATCTGTAAAATGGAGATTAAGACTGTGAGCCCCACATGGGTCAACCTGATAACCTTGTATCCTCCCCAGTGCTTAGAACAGTGCTTTGCACATAGTAAGCGCTTAATAAATGCCATTATTATTATTATTATTATTATTCTCTGGGCCTCAGTGACCTCATCTGTAAAATGGGGATTAAGACTGTGAGCCCCCCGTGGGACAACCTGATCACCTTGTAACCTCCCCAGAGCTTAGAACAGTGCTTTACACACAGTAAGCGCTTAATAAATGCCATTATTATTATTATTATTATTATTCTCTGGCCCTCAGTGACCTCATCTGTAAAATGGGGATTAAGACTGTGAGCCCCACGTGGGACAACCTGATCACCTTGTATCCTTCCCAGTGCTTAGAACAGTGCTTTGCACATAGTAAGTGCTTAATAAATGACATTATTATTATTATTATTCTCTGGCCCTCAGTGACCTCATCTGTAAAACGGGGATTAAGACTGTGAGCCCCCCGTGGGACAACTTGATCAATTTGTAACCTCCCCAGCGCTTAGAATAGTGCTTTGCACATAGTGAGCTCTTAATAAATGTCTTTATCATTATTATTATTATTATTCTCTGGGCCTCAGTGACCTCATCTGTAAAACGGGGATTAAGACTGTGAGCCCCACGTGGGACAACCTGATCACCTTGTATCCTCCCCAGCGCTTAGAACAGTGCTTTGCACATAGTAAGCGCTTAATAAATGCCATCATTATTAGATCTACTCCAGTGCTTAGAACAGTGCTTGACACATAGTAAGTGCTTAACAAATACCATCATCGTTATTATTACTTTTATGTTTGCCTCCCTCACGATAGCGTAAGCTCCTCGTAGCATGGAGTGCAGTGCTTTGTCATTCAGTATGTCCCAAGTACCTAGTACTAAGCAACTGTACTTTCCAAGCACTTAGTACAGTGCTCTGTGCACAGTAAGCACTCAATAAATACGACTGAAGGACTGAATGAATAGTACTTTTGGAAGTCCTCAATAAATGCTACTAATCAATCGTATTTATTGAGCGCTTACTGTGTGCAGGGCACTGTACTAAGCACTTGGGAAGTACAAGTTGGCAACATATAGAGACAGTCCCTACCCAACAGTGGGCTCACAGTCTAAAAGACAGTGATCTACATCACCTACTACTACTACTAGATAAAACTGGGCTCCTTGGATCCAGTTCTGTTATTTCTCAAAATCTGTCAAGGAAGAGGCACCTCGGCTCTCTGAATGGTTCACAGCTAGGAGTAGGATCAGCATGGCCTAATAGAATGAGCAAGGGCCTGGGGGTCAGAGGACCTGCATTCTAATCCTGACTCCGCCATGTGCCTGCTATGTGCCTTGGGTAAGTCACTTAACTTTCCTGTGCCTCAGTTCCCTCATCTGCAAAATGGGGATTCCCTCCTACTTAGACTATGAGCCCTGATTTTCTTGTATCTTCCCCAGTGCTTAGAACAGTGTTTGACACACAGTAAACGCTTAATAAATATCAAAATTATTTCTACAACTAGAGAATGTTGGCTCTGCAAACACTGTCCTTATATTGCCTCTTCCCCAAGCACCAGGGAGAGGGCTTTGAAGACTTGAATGTTAGCTTTGGGTTTCAAATGGTTTATCTGGTTTGCTTTGCAAACTTTTAAAGTCCTGTTCCTACTTCCTAGAGTATCGGTGATTCATTTTCCATCTGGTCCCATTGTTCCCGCTTTGCCCTGTCCAACAACTTCCTCACAAATTGATTCAGTGGATACCACCTTGCTCTGGAATGCCCCCCTTTTGCCCCTGGTAGAGCAAAGGACCCCGGAAAGAGATCCCTGGAAGAGGAAAGTGCAAAGCTGACATGGCAGGACTTAGAACAGGTCCATCATTTCATTCATTCATTCATTCAATCGTATTTATTGAGCGCTTACTGTGTGCAGAGCACTGTACTAAGCGCCTGGGAAGTACAAGTTGGCAACATATAGAGACAGTCCCTACCCAACAGTGGGCTCACAGTCTAGAAGGAAGACTGAGCTCTGCAGTCTCCAGCTTCCTTGGTCATTGATTAATATTAATTGTGACCTTTATTAGGTGCTTTCTCTATGCCAGGCACTGTGTGTTAAGTCCTGGGATGGATAACGGATCCTCAATGCAGTTCCAGTTCCTGCCGTATTCATATAGGCTCCTTCAGGGCCGGGATCGTGTCTAGCAACTCTATTACACTGTACTCTCTCAAGTGCTTAGTACAGTGATGATGATGATAGTAATGGTATTTGTTAAGCACTTACTATGTGCCCAGCACTGTTCTAAGAGCTGGGGCAGATGCAAGGTAATCAGGTTGGACACAGTCCCTGTCCCACATGGGGCTCCTAGTCTTAATCCCCATTTTACAGATGAGGTCACTGAGGCACAGAGAAGTTAAATGACCTGTCCAAGGTGACAAAGCAGTCAAGTGGTGGAGCCGGAATTAGAACCCAAGTCCTTCTGACTCCTACGTCAATGCTCAATCTATTACGCCACACTGCTTCTCAAGGTTCTACTCAAAGCAAGCACTCAGAAAATCAAACTGATGGACTCATCAATTAAGCACCCACTGTCGGCAGAACTGTACTATGAGGTGGGGAGGAATACAATGGAGGAAAATATGCCATCAGAAGAGATTCTAGGGATAGGAGGCTTCTTCCCAGTTACTCCCACAGCAGGCAGCTTTCAGAGAGGAACAGAGAGGAATCGATCCTTCTCTCTCTCAGATGGTGGCCAGCACAGCCCTTCTTACTCAGAGGAAACAGCTACCCTCACAGCTGTCCCAGTTGCCATCTTTCAAACTGGAAACCAAGGCTTTGGGAATGATGGAAACCCCCAGGGACATCAGCCTGGGGCAGAAGAGGAGCCAGAAAAGAGCTTGCTAACCCAGTTATGTTTTCCAGAGACAGCAAAACGCCCCGATGGACAGCTGCTCTCTATTCTCACAGGCCCGATCTTAGCCCCACATTCGCTGGCCCACCTCTGCTACCCGAGCTCATCGATAAATAATAATGATGGCATTTGTTAAGCGCTTACTATGTGCAAAGTACTGTTCTCCTAGGCACCAGGGGCCTGAATCAACTCATCAATACTCTGGACTATAAGCTCGTTGTGGGCAGGGAATGCGTCTTGATTGTTGTAGCATACTCATTCATTCAATTGTATTTATTGAGCGCTTAGTGTGTGCAGAGCACTGTACTAAGCGCTGGGGAAGTACAAGTTGGCAACATATAAAGACGGTCCCTACCCAACAGTGGGCTCACAGTCTAGAAGACTCCCAAGCACTTAGTACAGTGCTCTGCACAAAGTAAGCAGCGTGATCTAGTGGAAAGAGGCTTGGGAGTCAGAGGACGTGGGTTCTAATCCCAAATCCTCCACTTGTCTGCTGTGTGACCTTGAGTAAGTCACTTAACTTCTGTGTCTCAGTGACCTCATCTGTAAAATGGACATTATGCCTGTGAGCTCCCTGTAGGACAGGTACTGTGTCCAACCCGATTACCTTGCATCTACCCCAGGGCTTAGAACAGTTCTTGTCACATAGTAAGCACTTAATATCACAATTATCATTATTAAGCACTCAGGAAATATGATTGACTACCAGTCTGCCGGGTTATGTATGAAGCACCTTCCTGGGGTCGGGGAGCTAGCGGGGAGGTGCTGCGCTGACTACTTGGGAGAGTACAGTCAAGGTCTTGGGCTAGCGGAGCAGGGCCAAGAGGCTGGAGCAGTTGCTGACTTTGATGAGGAACTTGTTATCTCAGAGTGGAAAAAACCTCAGACAGGAAAGTTGGCTGTTATCGCTGTCTTTTTGCTAAGTGGTAGCTCCTCGTTAGCCATGATGGGATCATCGATAAAATATTAACAGGATTTTATCGGCCCCTGTGATACGGAGGCTGCACCCGCTTCCCCTTAAATTGGCAGGGGAACAGATGATAACCCCCGAGAGGGCCCCAATGGTCATGCTCTGGCGGGAACGGGCGGCCGCCAGAAGGCTGAGAGGAAAGAATAGGATGTGGAGGAAAAGGAGGACAAGGAGGAAGAGGATAAGGAGGAGGAATAACAAAGCTTTCTTTGTTATGTCCTCTAAATTCCCTCTAGACTGGGAGCTCCTGGGCAGGAATGAGTCTGTCGTTATACTGTACTCTCCCAAGCACTTAGTACAGTGCTTTGCACACAGTAAGTGCTCAATAAATACGACTGAATGAATGAATAATTGTGGTATTTGTATTACGCTGGGCTAGATACAAGAAAACCAGTCCCATATGGGGCTCACAGTCTAGTACGGGGGAGAACAGGTGCTGAATTTCCATTTTGCAGAAGGTACAGAGAATAATTATAGTATCTAAGTGCTTACTATGTGTCCAGCACTGTTCTAAGTGGTAGGGAAGATACAAGGTAGTCAGGTTAGACACAGTCCCTGCCCCACACGGGGCTCACAGTCTTAATCGCTACTTTACAAATGAGGTTAACAGGCACAGAGAAGTAAAGCAGTGTGGCTTAGTGGCAAGAGCCCGGGCTTGGGAGTCAGAGGTCGTGGGTTCTAATCCCAGCTCCGCCACTTGTCAGCTGGGTGACTTTGGGCAAGTCACTTAACTTCTCTATGCCTCAGTTACCTCATCTGTAAAATAGGGATTAGGACTCTGAGCCCCACCTGGGACAACCTGATAACCTTGTATCTCCCCCCAGCACTTAGAACAGTGCTTGGCACATAATAAGCGCTTAACAAAAACCATCATTATTATTATTATTATTAAAGTGACTAGGCCACTAGGCCATGCTGCTTCTCAAGTAGGGAGAGTGGTGGTCTGGAGTATATGGAAGGGGAGGACATTCCAGGTCAGAGGGAGGATGAACAAAAGGGGTTGGCGGCAAGATAGATGAGATCGAGGTACATCGAGCAAGCTGGCGCTAGGAGTGAAGTGTGTGGACTAGGCTGCAATAAGATATCATCAAGGTAAGATAGGAGGGAGCAAGGTTATTGCATGCTTTAAAGCCAATGATAAGGATTTTCCTATGTGGAGGTTCTTGAGGAATGGGGAGACATTGACTGAATAATTGTTGTTTTTTCAAATTGATCCAGGCACATCAGTGCAGTACGGACTGGAGTATGGAGAGACAGGAGTTAGTGGGGTCAGTGAGGAGGCTGATGCAGTAGTCAAAGCTGTGTCAGCTAGGGGTGGACTTACACAGATGGCTGGATGGATTACAACCCTACACGTTCTGCTCTCCACCCCTACACCAGTGGTCACATGCTAAGACCTCCTAGGAAGAGTGGGATTAAAGGTGCCTGACTTGGAGGGACCTGCTGTCCCCATCTTCTCTACACTATATCTCTCTAGGAGTGAGAGCACCTTCTCCGATAGAACAGCCAACCGGAAGAGAAAGGCGAAAGAAAAAGAGAGAGAGAGAGGAGTCAGAAGGCAACAGGAAGAACGGGAGGAGCAGCCAGGCACATCTCTGGAATTCAGGAGGCCTCTGGTGGGGTTAATTTTACTGCGCTGTTGATAATGATAAACCATCAAGTTGTCAGGAGGCCCATTGCCTGCCTCAGCACTGTTCAGGTCAGTGGTGATGTCAGGCATCAGAGTGCCAGGAAGGGAAGGGGAAAGTTCACTGCCAGTGGAAACATACTTCCCTGTCTGATCCAGGCACCATTTTACATCAAAGGAGCTTCAGGTGACATCCCAGCCACACTGTAGCACATCAATCCATCAATGCTTGGTTGCAAACAGAGCATTGGACTACGTCCTCAGGAGGGTACGGGACCAGAAAGTAACCACACAATCCCTGTACTCAAGGAGCTGACGGCCAAATGGGCGAGACTTGAGCCAGTATAAAACACTATGGCTGTTGAGAGTCCAAGTAGGGAGGGACAAATAGATGTGTAAATTCGGAATATGTATTGATGCCATGGCACGTAAACATTAAGTAATAGATTCTCCCCAACTAGATTGTAAATTCCTTGAGGGCAGGGATCATGTCTACCAACTCTACTGCACTTCCTCAAGGGCTTTGTAAAGAGCTCTGTTTTGAGCAAGTGCTCAATAAACACTATTTTGATTGATCAATAAAAGCGCCAGATGGCTGTGGATGGACATGGCCTGGAAAGGAGGAACGTCACTGGAGGCCTCTTTAAGGATATGGGTTTTCCAAAGGACTATGAAGATGGGGTGATCTGAAGTCTTGAGAAATTGCCGGAGCAGGAAAATGACAAGCCTCGAGTAGCCTAGCAATTTCCATCTAGGCCTGCATCCATTGCGTAAACTACTCAATCCACTCCCTGCCTACAGGAGCAAAATGTCTACCAACTAACTGCAGCTTTTGTTTAGTGCTTACTCTGTGCCAAGCACTGTACTAAGTGCTGGGGCAGAGGGAAGATCATTAAGTCCCACATGAGGCTCCCTGTTTAAGTAGGAAGGAGACCAGGTACTGAGAATCCTAACTTTGGCAGAGGAGGAAACTGAGGCCTAGAGAAGTAAAATGACCTACCGAGGTCATATGGCAGGCAATTAGTAGAGCAGGGATTAAAACTCAGGTCCTCTGACTCCCCCAGACCTGTGCTCTATCCAGTAGCCCACGGCTTCCCTTTGCAGCAATTCCCTGGATAATGCTAGGGCAGGAAGTGTGGGTGTCGCACCCTGACCACTTTGGCTAAAGACATCGGGGAATTTTTCTCCGGTCTTATCTTTTACTTTCTTATCTGAAATACAGTTGTCCCAGCAAGGACCTCCCGAAGTCTCTGCCTCCTGGGTCACCAACCACCAATGAGTTGGGCCCGATGCTGAGCAAGTACGGCCTGCTTCCCAAGAACAGGCCTGCTGGTGGAACGGAAGCACGTTGGAAATGTAAGTAGCGTGATCTAGTGGTTAGAGCATAAGCCTAGGAGTCAGAAGGACCCAGGTTCTAATCAATCGTATTTATTGAGTGCTTACTGTGTGCAGAGCACTGTACTAAGCGCTTGGGAAGTACAAGTTGGCAACAGATAGAGACAGTCCCTACCCAATAGTGGGCTCACAGTCTAGAAGGGGGAGACACAGAACAATACCAAACATATTAACAAAATAAAATAAATAGAATAGATATGTACAAGTAAAATAGAGTAATAAATATGTACAAACATATATACATATATACAGGTGCTGTGGGGAAGGGAAGGAGGTAAGACGGGGGGGATGGAAAGGGGGACGAGGGGGAGATGTCTGCTTGTGACTGTGGACAAGTATTTCACTTCTCTGTGCCTCGGTTACCTCATCTATAAAATGTGAATAAGGACTGTGAGCCCTACCTGGGAAAGGGACTGCATCTAACCTGATTAGCTTTTATCTACCCCAGCGCTTAGTATGGTGCCTGGCATATAAGTGCTTAACAATTGTCATAAGAAAAAAAAAATCTCTCACACACACAAAAAAAGACTCCCTGGTGCTCTGACCTGGTTTGGCTAAAGCTGGTTTCCATCCAAGGGGAAAACAAAGCAGCAGCCAAAGGGATCTCCCATCTCTTGGAAAGAGACCCCAAGGTTCTGTCTCCCCTGTGGGAGAAGTGGCTGACTTGAGCCTTCTAAAGATGCTGAAGAGCTGGGGTTTCAGATGGTGGCCTGGAATTAGCGAGAGAAGGACTCCTTCCTTGACCCTGCTGCAGAGGAATGAAGAGACAAAGGGGCTCCTTCTACTGCTCCCCTTCTACCTTAACTGGGAGCAAGAGGAAACCAGAGCTGGAAGAGGAAAAACCACCTAACAGGTCTGCGGAGGGGACCTCCCAACCTCTGACCTTTCCCCAGTGGCCTAGTGGAAAAAGCATGGATATGGAAATCAGGTGACCTGGGTTTTTGTCCCAACTCTTCTGCTTGCCTGTAGTGTGACCTTGGGCAAGTCACAACTTCTTTGGGCCTCAGCTTCCTCATCTGGAAAATGGGGATGATACTTGCGATTTCTCGCTCAGACTCTTAACCCCCTGTGGAACAAGGATTACGTCTCATCTGATTATCTTGCATCTGCCCCAGCACTCAGCATAGTGCTTGGCACAGAATAAGCACATAAGAAATCCCACAATTATTGCTATTTCCCCCCACCCTTCCCAGAGACCACTGGTCCCTCCCTTCAACGGAAGTGAGAGGAGCCTTGTCTGAGGTGACTCGGTGGAAAACAGCCTTGGCTGGGAGCTTGTTGCCAACCGAATTACCCACTGTTTACTCTAAAGCCTTTCTTTCTTACTTGGCTCCCCTTTTCCCTTTCCTTACCCTCCACATTGGACTACTCCCCTCCTATTTTTCCAGTCAAATCAATTTAAAATGCCCCTTCTTTGAAGCTTTAAACTCTGAAGAAGAAAAGAACTTACAAATTTACAAATCTGGAGAGAGAGAGACCGACGCTGGGGAGGGGAAGCCAGGAGAGGCGGGGTCCTGCGACGAACGAACCAACTCCAGCTTCTCAAGCAAGGCGCTCTGTCTCTGCCTTCTCCAGAGAGAGTGGTCAGCTCTGAGCTGTGCTCCTGGACAGACCGCTGCCATCGGCGGGGGTGAGGGCAATGGTCCCCACAGCCTCCCAGACTCACTCACCTCGGTTCTCTGACAAGTTGTGGGAGTTGCCAATCAGGGTTGAAAAGACCTCCAAATAGTGGCTTTTTGGCCTGTTTTCTCTGTGAGGTCTGTCCCCCAAACTCTGAATGAGCTGCTGGCACCTCTGCAGGCCACACTGTGACTTTTTCTCCCATCCTCTGCTTCTCGTAAAGAGCTTCTGGAAAAGGAAATGAAACCAGCCCCTAAAACCCAGTTTTCCTGAGGTTCCCCCATCATGCCCAGCAGGTGGGCAGGAGGCAATCGCCGTCTTCTACTTGTAGGGTTTGAGGCCCCATGTTCTGGGGGCTCGCTCCCAGGGCCCCTTCTCACTTACCCCCCACCCCGAGACAGGAAGACCAACTGAGAAGTGGGCTGGGGGTTTAATAAAACATTCTGTACAATGGGCCAGGAGTCCAGGGAAAGGGGAAGGGTCATTCCAGGATGTGGTTGGTCTCTAACACCGTCTGCAGGATCTCGTCCACCTGATCCGAGTCGAAGTCGATCTCGTGGAGCTCCAGGTACGGAAGGACGGAGGACAGGAGCAGGCTGACATTCGCCCGCAGATGCTTGAGCTTCTCCACGGCACTGTGGGGGGGACTAGAGGTGACAGGGGGGATCAGGGGTGCAGTTGGGAGAAAGAGAGAAACCCGCAGTCCTGAGAGAACACCTCCTTCATCCCGACCCACAGTTCTCTTGGGGCCCACCGCCTGCTGACAGCCCACAGTTCCCAGACTGCTAGCTTCCCATCAGCCAGGACAGAATGAAACGGGAAAGGCCAATATCTTGAAGCTTGCAAAAGGGACCGCACCTTTTGGGGAATACTGTAAGCTCCTTGTGGGAAGGGAACTTTGTTGTACTGTACGTTCTCAAGCACTTAGAAAAGTGCTCTGCAGACAGTACAAGCTCAAGGAATACAATTGGTTGGTTAATTGAGATGGGAACACTCCACCCTGGGGGCCTTGTCCACTGCAGCTCCTTCGCCTCCAGGTCTGCCCCATGTATATGGCCACTAGCAGTCCTGAGCCAGCCCTCTAAGTATCTAC
Source organism: Tachyglossus aculeatus (assembly GCF_015852505.1). Taxonomy (NCBI): domain Eukaryota; kingdom Metazoa; phylum Chordata; class Mammalia; order Monotremata; family Tachyglossidae; genus Tachyglossus; species Tachyglossus aculeatus. Next base: position 47,961,115 of record NC_052071.1, read on the forward strand.
GCCGGGGGCTGGGGGCCAGACCGAAGCACTCTGGGGCGATCCTCTGCAAATACAAAAGCTTTACCGTGACCTGCCACTGGCCGAGCCGAGAGGCTGACCCGAGTCAAAGCCCTATGTAAGCTGCTTCCCCATTGACATCAGGAAGTCCCACACGAAATCAGGTCAGCACAAAAAACTCCAGTAGTTGCCCATACGTCTCCACATCAAACAAAAACTCTTCACCAGTGGCTTTAAAGCCCTCCACCACCTTGCCTCCTCCCACCTCACCTCGCTTGTCTTCTACAGCCCAGCTCACACACTTTGCTCCTCTAATGCTAACCTTCTCACTATGCCTTGATCTTGCCTATCTTGCCACTGACCTCTAGCCCATTTCCTGCCTCTGGCCAGAAACACCCTCCCTCCTCAAATCCGACAGACAATTACTTCCCCTGCCTTCAAAGCCTTTTTGAAGGCACATCTCCTCCATGAGACTTCCCACACTAAGCCCCTCCTTTCCTCTTCTCCCACTCCCTTCTGCGTTGCCCTGACTTGCTCCCTTCCTTCTTCCCCCCTCCCAGCCCTACAGCCCTTATGTACATATCTGTAACATTTAGTTGTATTGATGTCTGTCTCCTCCCTCTAGACTATAAGCTCACTCTGGGGCAGGGAATGTGTCTATTATTTTATTGTACTCTCCCAAGTGCAGAGAACAGTGCTCACAGTACTCAATAAATACGACTGAGTTGAATGAATGACAATTCTAGTTCTGGCTTTCCCCTGCATCGGTCCATTGGGATGCAAGGATTTTTTGGCTTTTGGTAATTTATCTCGGTTGATAGTGGAAACGGCCTGCATATGTGTCTTTGGAGCCCCGAAGTGACTCAGTGGTGAAGGGAGGGAGTGAAAGGGATTGGGCCGCCATGTCTGTGCATAACCCCTCCTGCACAGCCCGTACCCGAGAGCCCGCCAAGTGAGCCTGCCCCATCCTGGCCCTCTTGCTAGCGACACCCCGATAAGAGCCTAAGAACCCCGATAGAGAAGCAGCGTAGCTCAGTGGAAAGAGCATGGGCTTTGGAGTCAGAGGTCATGGGTTCAAATCCCAGCTCTGCCACTTGTCAGCTGTGTGACTCTGGGCAAGTCACTTAACTCCTCTATGCCTCAGTTACCTCATCTGTAAAATGGGGAAGACTGTGAGCCCCCCGTGGGACAACCTGATCACCTTGTAACCTCCCCAGCGCTTAGAACAGTGCTTTGCACATAGTAAGCGCTTAATAAATGCCATCATCATCATCAACCTCTTTGCGTCTCCTCTTTCCGGGCTCCTGCGGGAGATGGCAGCCGCTCGCAGCCCCTCCAGGTGCACCTGGCTCTCCTTCAGCCTCTCCTTCAGCTCCGTCTTCTCCTCCAGGGTCCGCTCCAGCTCGGCCTTCAGCACCTGGAGCTCTGCCTGGCGGTAGCCCATGTGCTTCTTGCTCCAGTACAGGCCTTCTGTCTCCCGGGCCCGCAAAATCACCACCTCCTGTTGGGTCTTCTCATGCTCAGCCTGCAGATAGCCTCTCTCCTGTTCCAGCTCTTCCACCTGCAGCACCAGGGACAGAAAAATGGTCATGGGCCAGAAGGGTCTCCATCCTTGTCCCACATTGGTCTCACCGTCTAAGGGGGACGGAGAACTAGTATTTAAACTCCATTAGAGAAGCAGCATGGCTCAGTGGAAAGAGCACAGGCTTTGGAGTCAGAGGTCATGGGTTCAAACCCCAGCTCTGCCAATTGTCAGCTGTGTGACTTTGGGCAAGTCACTTAACTTCTCTGGGCCTCAGTTCCCTCATCTGTAAATTGGGGATTAAGACCGTGAGCCCCCCGTGGGACAACCTGATCACCTTGTAACCTCCCCAGTGCTTAGAATAGTGCTTTGCACATGGTAAGCGCTTAATAAATGCCATCGTTATTATTTGACAGGTGAGGAAACTGAGGCCTAGAGGAAGTTAGGGCACTGGCCCCAGGTCACCCACCAGGAAAGTGGCAGAGCCGGGATGACTAGAAGCCAGGGGTCCTGTCTCTCAGTCCTCTGCCCTTTCCAATAGGTTGTGCTGTTTCCCAAGCAAAAGTGGGTTATGCCGGTCCTGGTACTTGTTGTGGGAAGGGAATGTGTCTGTTTACTGTTGTGTTGTTATTGTTGTAGTGTACTCTCCCAAGCAATAGTGCTTTGCACACAGTAAGCACTCGATAAATACAACTGAATGAATGAATGGTACTTACATCCTTTATGCCACTTGGGGACTCCAATCTGGTCATGAAGTGGACACCCCCCACTCAGGAAGAAGAATGGAAGCCTACCGGGGTTCTCTCAATGTGGAGTGCCTCATTGAACGTGTTCTGGATACAAGCCCTCCACCCTGCCTCCTCGCCTTTGGCTGCAAACTCCCTCCTGGAACCAGTTGCAAGATGCTGTCCTAACCTTCCGTTGGAGCAAATCCCTTTCTGCCAAGACTCTTTTCAGTTGTTCTGCAGCTCTTCCCAGCTGCTCCAGCTCTGCAACTCCCCCCAGCTCTTCCACCTTCACAGCTCTTCCCGGCTCTTCCAGCTTCCCAGCTCCCTCTGGCTCCTTCAGGTCCCCAGCTCTCCCCGGCTCTTCCAGCTTCACAGCTCCCTCTGGCTCCTCCAGCTTCTGGGCTCGCCCCTGCTCCTCTTCCCCTCCCTCGGCCTTCTGGTGTTCCCTGGCTCTGGGTAGCCTGAGGTCTCCATCCTGTGGCCAGCCTCCCTCCAGCTCTCCAGAATGGGGTTGGTTCACGTCCCCTTCTACTGTCCTCCTTCGGTCGGACCTCTCCTCTCGGCTGAACGGAATCAGCCGGATGGGCACCTGTCCATCAGCAATGACCTCTGAGACCCCTACTACTGCCACGAAAGGCCCTTTGCTCGCTTCCTCTGGGCTTGGGCCCACAGCCGTAAACCCTCTTCTATGTCTGTCAGCTTCCTCAGCTATTAAGCTTGGCATTAGGTCTTCCGGCTCTGCGGGGAGCTCACTGGCTGCACTCTCCTCCCAGAGACTTTCCAGGGCCCCTTGACGTTCCTCTGGGGGCACTTCCCCGAGGTGGCGGGAGCTCCGGACTGTCCCCGGGAATACTGGGAGGAGCCGGGGTGGCACACTTCTCCCCTGGTCCGGCTCATCCTGGCCATGCTCCCCATCTTGGTCCACGTCGACCGGACGCTCTCTTTTGTGGGGGCCGGGGCCGGCCAGGTCTGGGGGAGATGCTGTCGGTGGTGACTTGTGGCACCGTCTCCGCTTCTCCAGAGGCTCTCCTGGGAGCGGTTTGAGTGCGTGCCTGTCAGAAAGAAGGAGGAGTTAATGCATCTGTAGTCAGCACCGCAATGAGCGTGGCTACCTTGCAGGTGAAGCCCTGTCTGGAGCGCACCAAAATCCAGGCCTGCCGGTCTCGAGCACGCTCCTACCGCACACAACCCCCTACTGTCCCCAAAACCCTCCCGGCATCCAGAACCTTCCACAACTTCTGCAGTTATCCAGTGGGATCAGAGGGCTGGGGGCCTAGAAAACAATAGGAAAGGAAGTGCCTGATTCTGGCATGACCAGGAGAAAACCCAAAAAACAAAAGCACACGTACACATGCAAAAAAAAAATCGCCGAATGCAACTGTGGAACAAAAAGTCATACATGGGCTAGTTGGGGGTAGGGAGAATGAGGCAGCTCGTTAATTTGAAAGTTGCATGAAATTGGCCAGTTTCAGAAACTTACGCACATTTATCTTTATGTGGCCACTGAACGGGCCTGGCCCTGTTAACGGCCCACTGGATTGCCCATTATTCACTTGTAAAAGTTAATTAACACTCAGCCGCAGCGGCTGGGAACAAAGTGAGTCCTTCAGCCAAGCGCAAAACACTTCCCAACTTTCCAGACACCGCGGGGGGCCTCTCTGCTCCAGTGGGGCAAGGCCATCTGCCCTCCCTGTCTAGGAGGGAGACTCCGGATGTGGCCCAGGGCCACTTTCAGCCTATGACAGGAGCAGCCAAGACAAACAGGGTCCAGGAGTCTGTGCCTCCATCGCCAGCAGAGAGCCATGGGGAAGAGGAACTCCGGGAAACAGCGTGGACTAGAGGAAAGATCAAGGACCTGGGAGCCAGAGGACCCAGGTTCTGATCCCAGATCCCAACTTGCCTGCTGTGTGACCTTGGCTAAGTCACTTAACTGCTCTGTGCCTCAGTTTCAAGACCTGGTCTCCCTCCTACTTAGGCTGTGAGCCCCAAGTGGGACAGGGACTATGTCCAACTTGATTACGTTGTATCTACCCAACCTTTAGTAAAGCGCTTGGCACATAGTAAGCGCATAACAAATACCACCATTATTATTAACTACTCCACCATCCCCAGCTTTGACCTCCAAGTTTCCATCGGAAGCCAGAGGAGTACGAGTATTACCAGTTGCCCCTTGGGAACCTAGAGTCATCTGTCAAATTGCTGCAATGCCTGTGTGTATCTACCTAGAAAACATTGCAAAAACCACGGCTTCTAGTAAACTCTCTTAACGGTCCAGGCCAGGGTCCACGGGGCAAAATTACTCTCTTGGGTGATGAGAGTACTCTGTTGCTCTGTTCCTCTGTTGCTCACTTCCCTAATCCCTTTTAGACTGTGAGCCCCCCTTTTAGACTGTGAGCCTCCCTTTTAGACTGTGAGCCCACTGTTGGGTAGGGACTGTCTCTATTTGTTGCCAATTTGTACTTCCCAAGCGCTTAGTACAGTGCTCTGCACATAGTAAGCGCTCAATAAATACGATTGATGATGATGATGATGAGGTGGTATTTCTGGTCTGGTATGTTAGAGGATCCTCCAACTCCACCTTTCCAGGGAAAGGGAAGGGCTCTGCGACAAATGAAGACAGGAGAATTCTGAATATTAGTGAAGGCTGGCTTAACATTGGCATCTGGGAATGCAGGAGAACGATCAGTCTGTGGGCATCACTGCTCTCGACATTTTCAGTAAAGAGAATAAATGACATATCAACTGAATTCCCCCTTGGGACAGATCTTGTAGAACCGGTGTGGGGAAAGCTAGAGATGTAATCTGCCTGGACTTCAGAAAGCATTTTAATTCAGTCCTGCTGGGTAATCTTGGTCACAGATGAAGCACAGATAGGCTAGTTTGCATTGCTGGAAAGCAGGGGTCACAGGCGACTGGAGTTTGCATGCAAAAAAGTAATCAATGGCCTGCGGTCCCCAGGGTAGACAGGCTTTGAGTGTGATAATTATAACAATAATGATGATGACGGTATTTGTTAAGTACTTACTAGGTGCCAAACACTCTATTAAAGGTTAGATACAAGATAATCAGCTCAGACAGTCCCTGACCTGAGGCTTCCAGTCAAAGGGGGAGGGAGGACCACGTGGTACTAGTGGAAAGAGCACAGGCCTGAGAGTCAGAGTACCTGAGTTCTAATCCTGCCTCTGCCACTTGTCTTCTTTGTGACCTTGGGCAAGCCCCTTCACTTCTCTGTGCCTCAGTTACCTCATCTGTAAAATGGGAATCGGGCCTGTGAGCCTCATCTGAGACGGGCTGTGTTCAGCCTGACTATCTCAAATCCCCTTCTAGGCTTTGAGCTCATTGTGGGCAGGAATGTGGCTGGTGTTATATTATACTCTCTCAAGCGCTTAGTACACAGCAGGCGCTCAATAAATATGATTGAATGAATGAATGAATGAATATCTACCCCAGCACTTGATTCAGTGGCCGACACATAGAATGCCGTTAAAAAACGCCCCCCAAAGCCCAGGTCTTTACTCCTCATTTTACCGACAAGGAAATTCAGATACAGAGAAGTATGTTGTCCAGGGTCACATAGCAAGCAAGTGGCGGAGCTGGGATTAGAACCCAGGGCCTCTTATACCCAGGCCCAGGCTCTTTCCACTAGGCCACACTGATTGACAGAGTGGGTCCCAGAAGGGTTGCTTCTGAAGCCCAAACTCAACCCAGAAATTCCTCAACTGTAAAACAGGGATTAAATCCTACTTTCTCCTATTTAGACCGTTAGTCCCATGTGGGGCAGGGACTGTGTCCAACCTCATAAATCTGTATCTGCCCCGGCACTTGGAAAAGTGCTTGACACACAGTAAGCTCTTGACAAATACCATAAAACAAGCAAACACAAACGATTTAGATGTTGCCGACATACTTCCCAAGCGCTTAGTACAGTGCTCTGCACACAGTAAGCACTCAATAAATACAACTGAATGAATGATTTAGATGATGGAACTAGTTTCCTTCGATTTAGGCCCTCCAAGAAAGGCAAAGTTGCTAATAACTTGGAAAACAAATTAAGAAAATCAATCTATCAATGATATTTCTCGAGCACTTACTGTACGCAGAGCACTGTACTAAGCACTTGGGAGAGTACAAAACAACAGAGCTGGTAGATACGCTCCCTGACCAACAGAAGCTTACAGTCTAAACGGGGAGACGACGTTAAAATAAATTATTGATATGTACATAAATGTTGTAGAGTTGAGATTGGAGTGAGTATAAATGCTTAAAGGTTACAGGTCCAAGTGCATAGGCGGTGCAGAAGGGAGGAGAAGGAAAATGGGGGCTTAGTCTGGGAAGGCCTCTTGGAGAAGTGACTTTAATAATAATAATAATAATAATAATAATGGCA